>NC_081776.1:1446373-1796373 GCF_963082965.1 Carassius carassius | reverse complement strand
TCTCTCTGTGCTGTATTTTTAGTGAGCGAGGTAGTGCGCGTAACCTCACTAGATGCTGAATAGTGAATGGTGAATGGAATATGCGCTGCGCCGCTGTGTGTGTGACTCTTAACATCCCGTCTGTCTGTCCACAGATGCTCCCACAGCAAGAATGGGACCCCAAAAGAGGAGCCCGAGGATCTCAGGTCAGTGTCTGGATGATTGAGAAAGAGCTGATGAATGTCTGAGAGCGAAAGAACATATCTGGGTCATGTTTCATCATATATAAAAAATACATATACACTTTAAATACATTTTAAAAAGATCTACATAGATATATATACAGTATATAGTTATTAATAATATGAACAATAATTAATCCATGCAAATAATTGTTATTAATAATAATAGTGAAAGAAAATGAAGCCTGTTTTGCATTTATTAAGGTTTTATTTGCCTTGTGACATTTTCAAAACAATTACTCATATAACTGCCTTTTTTCTAAGTCTCTTACTCAGTGCTTTAAGTGGCCCAAAAGAGGTGCCGGTGCTCTATTATAGCCTATATATATATATATATATGTATGTGTGTGTGTAATTATATATATACAGTATATAATTTTTTTTTTTTTTTTTTGGATGATGATTCCCCTCATCCCCTGAGGTAACAACAACTATATTGAAGGGGTTTTATATACAGCAGTCAACAGACGACCTTATAAAAAATAATAAAAATTATCTGGCTCGGCTCGGTGTTCATCTCTCTCTTTACAGCAGTTCAGTCAGTGAACTGTTTGAGTAAATGAATTACTCCGGGATATTGGTTTGTTTGAACTCAGAGGGAGTGTCAGCCACATTATGCGTATTAGAGATGCGAACCGTTTAAAACGATTCAGTTCGATTAGTTGAACTGGTTCAAAAAGATCCGGTTACATCGAAGGATTCGTTCACGAACCGGATATCACAAACTGCTTTGTTTTGAACTCTCTTACAACAGACACGGAAGAGAAGACAATGCTGAATAAAGTCGTAGTTTTTGTTATTTTTGGACCAAAATGTATTTTCGATGCTTCAACAAATTCTAACTGACCCTCTGATGTCACATGGACTACTTTGATGATGTTTTTCTTACCTTTCTGGACATGGACAGTAGACCGTACACACAGCTTCAATGGAGGGACTGAGAGCTCTCGGACTAAATCTAAAATATCTTAAACTGTGTTCAGAAGATGAACGGGTTTGGAACGACATGAGGGAGAGTTATTAATGACATCATTTTGCTATTCGGGTGAACTAACCCTTTAAGTGTTGTTCACTGTATTTGTATTTTTAAGAGCCGAGTGTGCGCGTTTTACACACCCTCTCCGACCACGTTGAGTTGTTGACAGCGGCAAAAGCGACACATGCGCTTGTTGAGATTGTAAAACTCAAGGGTGTATGGGTAATGTAGTCTCTGCTCTCAGTGGGACGAATTAGGAAGCTTGCATTGTGAAGGGGGCTCTGAAAAGCGGCAGCGCAGGCAAAAGATTAAAACCTCTATTAAAACAGATGTCCAAATGAGCGTACCGGTACGCTAAAAGCACGTTCTGGGCGCACGGAGAGGTGGCGGTACGCTCAAGAGCTATATTTGGAAGTGGCGGTACTGAGTACCGGTACGTACCGGCCCACTTAAAGCACTGCTCTTACTGTAATGTTATAATAAATAAATTGTTTATTCATCATGGTTATATTTGTCAAAATGCCTTTTAGTTATGCTTATTCAAGTTTATTATTATTATTATTATTATTATTAATTGTTGATGAAGAATCATTGAAAAAAATACAGACTAAAAACTTTGGTGAAATCATTTTCACTTTCACAGCATTGCAGTTGATTATTGCTTAATTGTCAAAAGAATTATGTCTGACGCTAGCAAATCTTAATAGTGCAAAAGTGTTTTTTATGCAAAATATAATTTCTAATATATATCTTTTTTATTTTGGGGTGAAAGTGGGGCCTGTGTGTTGTTTGTTCTGTTGCTAGATATCTCTTATTAATCATTATGACTACAATGTAAATGAGTCTGTGAGTCGGTGACCTGTGTGTGACCCTAGTGACATCATCCCCTTTGAACTTTATAACTTGAAAAAATGTATATGCTTGTGGAATTTAAGAACATTCATCAGAAACATTCTTTCATGCTAAAATATGTTTTCCCACCAAAATGATGTCACTTCCTGGAGGATGATGTTGGTAAAGAACTGCCAGGATAAAATGTCATTCTGTTGTAAAGTATTATGAATCTGTGTTTGGGATGTTGTGAAGGTTTGTTCCAAGGTAAATCCTTTCTATCTTTCTATATATATAAAAGGTGCATCTATGGTAAAGTACTATAAATCTGTATTTGGTCTCTTGTGAAATGTATTGATTAATTTTTTAAAAACCCATCTTCAGATTTAAGGACTTGTGTGTTCTTTTTAATGTAATATTATTACTACGTTCTGTAATAATAATAATAAAAATAATCTACCCGGATTAAAAATTATATCGGAAACAAGAAAATTCAGAAAGCATAATATAGATTTATGGTAGCTGTAAGGTTCCATTTGTTAAAGTTAATTAACTACGTTATTTAACGTGATGAACTAACAATGAAAAAAAAATATGTTATTTTTTAACATTTACTAATGGATTATTAAAAGTTAGAAAAGTCATTTCTGTTTGCATTATTCAATAGACCTGAGTTAACAACTAACTAATGTATTGTCATTGTTAGTTAATCTTAGTTGTCAGCTAATGGGATCTTATCATAAAATATTATCAGTTTTATAATTAATGGATGATTTATTACTCCGTAGATCATGATGGCATGACATGACCCAGAATGACAGGAGGAATGATTATTTTGTCTGTGTTTTATTCTGATACTCCCCAGCATGTGAGTGTGTGTTTGTGTGCGCACACATGCTAATGTGTTTGCACTTTTATCTAGTCCTCTTCACGGCTGGGTGAGAGCAGGGAGTAGCGTGACGTCTGTACTGACGTGTTTTTGTTCTCCATGCTCCTGCGTTTGTCCCTCGGTGCTTCATTCATTCCCAGCAGTTTAACCTCCACCTATTTCTGCCTTTGCCTGCGACAGAGAGGAAACTCTCGAGTGCTTTTCTTTCCGTTGAGTCTCTCTGTGCCGTGGCATCGCAGCCCGTAAGAAGGATGGCGCTTCCATCCATAGCGTAGCGTTTTCATGAGGGTATATGATAGAAAAGCCACTGAGGTAAAACTAGACTGCAGGAGAGCAGTTAAGACTATTAGGTGCTGACACACATACACGTCAGGCCTTACATGAGGATGAACATGACCTTAGAAATCAGTTGTCAGTCAGCGTGTCTCACAGTAGAGCTGCCAGAGCATGCAGGGCCAGTGAGGGCACTTCCCATAATGCACTGGGCCTTGGGAGAAGTGCGAGGCCATGAACTGATAGTGCAAACAATGCATAGGAGGAAAGAGCGTCTTGTATTTCTGTATGCAAACACAGTGTTTGGTTCTGTTGTACATGTAGCAGTAACAAAAGGTGACGATACGGAGCTTTAAACGAAGGTTCAACTAATACACTACTTAATTTATGCATTCTTCATCGACAGTGAGTCTGGGTTATTATAGTTAACTAAAACTAAAAATATTTTTAAAAAAATCTTATTTGAAATAAACTTTAATTTTAAATAAAAATAAGCGCTAACTGATATAAAATAAAATATATATATATTTTATAATTAATTTATAAATGTAGTTTTTCTTTAACTTGGTGTACTAAAATAATTCAAACTAAAACAAAAATGAATAAAGATTTTGGCCTCAAAAGTGTTTGTGAGCAACATTATTTCATAATCTAAATTAAACAATGTAGATATTTAGATAAATATTATTATATTATTTTCTTTTTTACAGTAGTCTTATGAAAGCATGACTTTAACTTGATCTTTAACTAGCGTGCTCAACAAGATTCAAGTTGACCATAAAGTGAAAACTAACTTTATGAAAACATCTATTAATATAAATAATAATAATAATTTAGATTATATTCACGTATTTGAACGTTTCTATGTATATACACAAACACACATATTATTATATATATCAACACATATATTCAATTATTATATTCTATGTAATTAATATTTTATTTATACTATTAGATGTTTTATGGGGCTCCTGACTAACTTTAACTAACAACCTTAATACGCTTTTCTTCAAACTGATTTCCATGAAACTGGGAAGTAAAAACTGACTATAGAAGGTGATGGTTTACGCTAATGTGGTCTCTAGCATCACATGTGGCACACAGTGATCAAGCTTGCATAACTAGAAGTGTCTGGATTTCGGGAAAATGAATAGTGGGAGGTGTGTGTGTGTGTGTGTGTGTGTGTGTGTGTGTGTTCAGTGTCTAAGCCTTCTTATCAGAAGGATATCCTCCTGCTGAAGATCGATGGTGCTCTTTCTGCTTCACAACCATATTCAGACACACATGTTCAGATGTGTGTGTGTGTGTGTGTGTGTGTGTGTGTGTGTGTGTGTGTTTGAGAGCTAACAGAGCTTGCTCTCTTTTCTAATCACCCAGTTGTTTTATCATTAGTCAATTAAGGGACTTGGTTGTCTCTTGTCTCTGGATCGTATTTGCTGCATGAAACACTGATTAGCACTTCAAAGTTCTCGTTCACCCACAAGCTTTCAAATTGCAGCCAATCGTGTGCTTGATTTCTGCCTGATTTCCTCTCATTGATCGTGGAAAGCAGCCATCTCCAGGATCCAGTGCCTGATAAAGGTGTGCAGTAGTGCAAACACACCTTTGACGTGAAGAGAGAGTGAGTGTGTGGACCTCAGGAGACCCGTCTCTTCCTCGTACCCTTCCCAGGGTGCACTGCTTCTCCCATGTGGCTGTATTGTTGGTGTTTGTGTTCAGTTGCCTTCACTCTCATTAGCAGCCGCCACGTTACGTCACTGCTCTTATACTGTACTTAAACAAAAGAACGTTCACATTATATTTTTCCCATATAAAAAAAAAGAATTATAATATAATACATTTAAACCACAAAAGTCATGTATTGCACGTAAACATTTTAATTTTAGTTCAATCAAAATTAGTGAATTAGCAAGTTTAGCTATTTTTTATTAGATTCCTATTAATGTGCAAAAAATAATTACTGCTAATTAAAATCAGCATAAATTTTAGGGTGGTACCATAAGGTATTAAAATTATATATTTTGTTAATTTTTTAATTGTATTGTTTTTGTTCATTATAGTAACACATGCATAAAATTAATTGCAAAAAAAAATGTGAAATTATATATTTGCATGGAAATATATTACAGTATATTATAAAATATCTAAATACTTTTTTTATATTTTAATATGTTTAATGTTATATATTTCAACCACAAAATTCTATTAAAAGTTATATTAAAATGGTACCATAATGTATAAATACTATTTATATATATATATATATATATATATATATATATATATATATATATATATATATATATTATATATATGCATTATTATTGTTTATTATTGAGAAAAATATGATTGATACAGGTTTCTGACAGGTTTCGTGGCTTTTTAGTGACGTCTTAATGATACATTGCGTCACTGCTCATTTGCATAAACAAACATTTTTCTCAGCTTCATCACATCCAGTGCTGGACCTGTTCATCGTCACATAGTCACTGTCAGTCATGTTCCTGGAAATCCCTAACTCTCATTAAAACTATATGACCAAAAATCTCAAGGTGCTACAAATGCACTGTCAGCTTGAAAGTCCCTTCAGAGAAACTATCAAGCGCCTCGATTTCATAAAAAAAGTGTGAAGGAGTGGAAAGGCATTTTTGTTGACCAATTTAGCCCAAACAACTATTTATTGTGTGGGCCCTGAGGTAATGCTCTTTGCCCGGCTGTCACTTAGCAACAGGCTATTTTCAATCTAAATGCTTCCTGTGGTGTGTGGAGCACTTGCAGTATCTGACAGCAGCAGTGCAGCTGAGACTCGTGTCTGAGCAGTGGACTTCACACACGCACACACACACACACATACACACTCACTGTCCGCTAAAGACAGTACAGCGGCCAGACAGACTGATCAGTGAGTTTGCCCAACACTGGCATCATGAGGAAGAGGCGTGCCACCGCCGGGCCGCTCTGCCCATATCATGGCCACCAGGTGGGAGATACACCCTATTCTTTTTATCGTTGCTAATATTCATCTGTTTCCTATGTGAAAAGTATGGATGCACTTTACTGATAAGTTTTTTCTGGATCTTGATGCTTGAAATGTGTTGCAAGTATACATCGTGCCTACAAATGTTTGTTTACAAGTCTGAAAATGTAATATTTCTTTTCTTTTCTTTTCTTTTCTTTTTTTCTTTTTTATTTGATTGATAATTTAACAGTAATTTTAACTATGTTAGTAGCTGAACATAAAGTGAAGACTGATTGTATAATCTGGAAATTTGTGCATCAGATTATGTAACAAAACTAGAATCAGATGCAGTGTTATTTTAGTATCATTGATGTAGTATTATAGTTTTAATCAGTATTTTAAATTAGATTTTTAGTTTTTAGTTTTAGTATTTTGTTGTGTTTTTGTCGTTTTTGTTCATTTTTTATTTTCTTTGGTAAGTTTTAGTTATAAAAAACATAACCTTGGCAATTAGTTGAAGTAAATTTAAATTTTTTATATTTTATTTTATCAAATTTTTATATTTTTATTTTTATTTTAAAGTTTTAGTATTTTTGTTGTGTTTTGGTCTTTTTTTAAAAATGTCTTTAGTTTTTAAGTTTTAATTTTAAGCTATTTTAGTATTTAAACTTGAGCTGTACTTTAGCTGAAATAATTAAATATTTTTTTGTTCAGTATTAATAATAATAATAATAATAATTAGTTAATGATAATAATCCTGCTCAGATATCACTCAAATAAAATCCATTAAGCAAAGGGATCCACAGTAGCTCTTGGTTTACCAAGGCATTAAGTGGAAGGATTTCTCTGTCCTACAGTATTTCCTGTGAATCACGCCGTGAGTTTTTGTGGAGAAGGAGATTTGTGGTACATCAGAGAAGCTCAGAGGTGCTGTAAATCACTAGTCCATTTACGGATTCATCCATGTCTCGATCACCAGTCAACTCACCTCACGCAACAGCCAGTGTGTGTTACGATTACAAAAATTATGTTTTTAACTTTTGAATGGAGAAATAATGGAACAAGAGCAAGGATAATATTTAGATTTGAAGTTGGAAGCTCAGTGGATTCAGATCATTAGCTTCAGTAACGTTTGAGTCAGGAATAAAGATGTCTGCAGATCAGACCGCAGTCAGACGTCACTGAATTTGTGGGACGCCACAGAATCTGAAGTAATCCGCCTATAAAAAACACCTTTTTTTTTTTTTTTTTTTTTTAACAGTGCACATTATTGACAGGGTTTGTAGTTTTGATAGAGGTTTAAAAACAGCTGGCTCTTGCTTAAGTCTCAAAGCGATATGACAAACTACAGACTCCTATCCCCACTTCAGTAATTATGAAGTGAAGTAAAGAAGCCTTTAAAGCTCTGCATATTCTGCAAACAGCCATTAACATTCTTGTGTTGTGAGGACCTCAGGCAGCTCGCTTCATTCACAATTTAGTCCTGCTGTAATTTTTATGATGCCTTTGTGACACATTGGGCGCTGTCATGGGGCGCAAAACGACAGTGATACACAATCAGAGCAGCACTGAAGTGTTACAAAAGTTTGTCACGCTTGTTTTGAGTTGCTTTGCATGCTGAAAAACTCATTCTCATGCAAAAACATGAATACATTCTGTAGGAGTTTCATGCAAAAAATAATTTGTTGCATTTTTTTGTTATTTCTATGTGTTATCTAAGTTGACCCCATCTAGTGGCCAAGGTGAAGATGCAAGGACTCTGAGATAAAAGACCTGTGAACTTCACTTGAGGGTGTGGTTGAAACCATAGACTGTATAAAAACATGGATGTAGTGTCCGTGACGTCATCCATAGACTCCTGAAGAGAGTTTTTGAAGCCTAAAGTGTGCAGAGCGAGCCGTCGCCGTCTTGGCAGCGCGTCACCGCGCGACTCTCCCGGACAATCGAAAATGGGCAAAAGGGCGGGAGCTGGTTGCTGAAGCCACGCCCACCTAGCACGACGGCTGTGACAGCAGTGGCAATTCACCTGTCACTCAAGTGGCCACGCCCTTAATTATGCAGAACTTTAAGGCTTAATATAATTTAAACGGATGAGTTATAAAAAAATTCACCCCCCTCACAGTTGTCATGAAGGGCAAAATTAGCTATATACACCAAAATTATTTTTTGCACCAGGCTGAAAACATGTTTTTTTTCTGCTGTAAAGTTGGCCATTTTAACATGGGGAGTCTATGGGATTGACTCTCTTTTGCAGCCAGCCTCAAGCGGCCAGGTGATGAATTGCAGTTTTAGTCACTTCCTTATTGGCTTCACTAGAGAGAGCGGGAGGTTGCCGCTCGGTTGAAACAGAAAGTGACTGTCTTTGATCTCTCTTTCTGACTCCTGCTCTAATCCACTTTGACTTTGCAATCCTTCACTTTACTGAGATTTTGTTTTTTCATTTTGTATTTGTATTTTTAATTGTAATAAATGTTACTTCAAGTTTGGGACAGTCAACAATGTGGACACTGGAATTTGTTGGACTGTACGTGTCAAGGCTTTTATTTATTTTTATTTTTATTTTTTTTTGTCCAGGCACCAAAGTGGACAACTAGCCACTACACATTCCAAAGTGCACAAGGCCTGTTTTGTGTTTTTGGTGCATGTGTCCTATGTTGTGTATGTGTTTATTTCTATATGGGTGGTTATAGGTCTGAGATTAGTTCTGTCTCAAATGGTGTCCCTCAGGGGTCGAGTTTAGGTCCTTTACTTTTTAATATTTATTTGTATATAACGGTAGTTTAGCTTATAAGTGGTGACACCAGGGAGAGTGAGTGTGAAGATCTCAGTGCATGGAGGGTTATAAATATGAAGAAAATCAGTAAGATATGGAGGAGTGAGATTGTGAAGTGCCTTGAATGTGAGAAGCAGAATTTTTAAATCAATGCGAAGCCAGGAAGCTAGTGTAGTCGCTGGAGGGCTGGTGAAATGTGCAGAGCAGAAAGATTTCTAGTAAGAACACAAGCCGCAGAGTTCTAAACCAATTGAAGTTTATGGAAAAGTTTAGAAGGAAGACCAGTAAGCAGAGTGTTGCAATAATCAATAGGTGAAGTAACCAGTGCATGGATGAGAGTTGCAGTGTTGTTCATTGTGAGGAAAGGGCGAAGAGGATTAGTATGACGCAGATGAAAGTATGCAGTACACATAATATTACCAAAATGGGCTTCAAACAAAAGTGTGCTATCTAGAATAAAACCTAGACTCTCGACCTGTGGAAAAGGACAAATGGCATATTTATCAATATCCGAAGAAAAACAGTCAGATTTGGTAATAGTAGATCTTGTGCCTACATGTAAGACCTCAGTTTTATTACTATTAAGATTTCAGCTAAACTTACTGGACAAATAAGGTGGAGGAAAAGTGTCAGGGGGTTTAAAAGACAGGTAGAGCTGGGTGTCATCAGCATAGCAGTGAAAGTGAATACCATATTTACTAAACATTCAACCAAGCAAGATTAAGTAGTTAATGAATAGAAGCTGGCCCAAAACAGAACCCTGAGGAACACCAGATTTAACTGTAGATGATCTCGATCGTAAGTGTTTTAAGTTGGACAAACTGAGTGCGACCAGAACAGGGGTTGCCAACGATCCCAATAAAAACTAACCTGTCAAGGAGTATCTTATGTGAGATGGTATCAAAATGCACACTTTCTTCTAGAAGGACAAGTATGGTTAATAAACCATAGTTTAGTCAGCTGCCAACAACAGATCATTAGTGATTTTAACAAGAGTCTCTGTACTGTGGTGGGGTCGGAAGACAGATTGAAAATGCTCAAACTTATTTTGTTTTCAGAGAGATGATCATGGACCTGTGTTGCAACACACTTTTCCAGGATTTTAGTTATGAATGGCAAATTAGAAATCAGACGGTAATTATCTAGGTTAGATGGATCAGCCCCTGGTTTCTTAGTGATAGGAGAAATAATAGTAGATTTAAGAGAGGATGGTACAGAGCCAAAAACAAGAGAAGAGTGAATAATTTTGGTAAATAATGAAGATAAAGTTGGTAGACAGGATTTAACATTAAAGTGAGTTGGTAAAGGGTCAAGCCAACAGGTTACCTTAGATTAGATTAGGTTAGCACTTAGATTCCCGGATAAGACACAGTATCTCCACAGTATAATGATGCTGAAAATTCAGCTTTGATCACAGGAATAAATTACATTTAAGGGAAACATCTCAGCTGGTGTGGCATAAAGGGTTCTTCCTCTTTCACGCCTCACTGCACCTCGGTATCTGCGCAGCAGCACCGTTGTGTGTGAGTGTTTCTCTGATGAGCCGAGTGTAGAAACGTGCCTAC
Source organism: Carassius carassius (assembly GCF_963082965.1). Taxonomy (NCBI): domain Eukaryota; kingdom Metazoa; phylum Chordata; class Actinopteri; order Cypriniformes; family Cyprinidae; genus Carassius; species Carassius carassius. Next base: position 1,785,883 of record NC_081776.1, on the reverse strand, counting down.
AAATGCAATGAATCAAAGCCCTCACTTTTGCTTTCATGCACATTTGCATCCCATTGGGCAGCGTGGTTTGAATGCATATGCATGGAAAATAACATGACTCAGCATCTATCTGTGTCTAGTATAAGCCGTGAGATCAATGAGACGCTATTAGAGGACTTTTCCCTCCCGGCTGTCCTGTACCACTGTTCACAATGGCCCTAATCAACCTGGACGGATCAATACCGTTTCTACCAGCAACCCCCGTTTTGTTCCCTGGATGTGTTGTTGATATCACCTATGCACACACACACTCACATTCTCGTGGGCGCACACAATCACACTAATCCGAGGACATTAGCCATGGAGAGAGTCCATTTCAGTCAGGTAATGGGCAGATTTGGCTATCACAGGATGTCGTAAAGGTTGCGCTGAAGAGCGAGATAATGTGTGTTTTTTAAGGCCGGGCTCTCTGGTATCTGTCAGCCACTCTCCAAGCCACTCTTGTTTTAGCTGTCGATAAAACACACAAACACACACATGCTAAAGTTTAAGAGAGCCCAAGTTTGGTTTTACGACCTATTGTTTGCACAGAACATCCTCTTGTTTGACAAGCTCATTGGTGACTCACGGCTCTTGATGATGAATGCTGTAGACACTGTTTTGATAACGGACAGAGACAGGAGGAGAGAGAGAGCAAGAGAGAAAAAATGTAATGAAACGAAGGAGCTGAAAGACTCCCACACAGGGAGCAATGTTGCCTCAGTCCACTTAACCTCGCTCTCCATGACTTCTAAATTTAATCTCCCTTTTTCACTTCCCGGCAGTTCACGTGTGACCCTAGTGGAAGACCTGAGTAACACACAGAGCAGAGGAAGAGTTTCTCATTCTCTCCACAGCTGGAGAGACAGATTTCTGTCTCCAGACATTTCTCAAAATCTGTTAAGAATATGCACGGGTCACATTTCACCCCACAATTAATGGATTTGTTTGTTTGTTTGTTTTTTTATGCTTCAATTTAAGCATATTAATTCTAATAAATATGACTATAAAACTCTAATATAGATATAGATATATAGTATTAACTACAATTTTATAGTAGAGTAGTTTTTATATTTATACATTTTATCATATATTCATATCTTGACAATTTAGTATAATTAAGCATATGTGACAGTAATACTTTAAATACTGTATGTGTGTGTATTTACATTGTTATTATAATAAAATACTTATATATTTTTTATTAAATGCACACATATATATATATATATATATATATATATATATATACCATATACATTATATATACACACAAACAAATTTTGACAATTAATTAATACTGTGAATACAGTAAATGGTTGTATTTATATATAATTTTATTACAATTGCACGAAACCCGATATAATAATGTATGGGTGTGATATAAATTCAATATAATTTTTATTTATTACATTTTTATATACGGATAGATAGATAGATAGATATATATACGGATAGATAGATAGATAGGTAGATAGATAGATGAACAAATGAATCTGAGAAATAATTTCTGTTTTCCCACAAGGGTCACTTGCAGGCCCCCTGCCGTGGGTCGTGAGGTTGTGCGAGGTCACAGGTCACATGCAGCTCTCATTAATACTTCACCATGCTTATAACTCCTGACCTGTGCCGACTGTTCAAGCTAATGAAATGATGAGCCAGCCCGTTTCAGACAGTTAAAACTAAACCTAGCAGATATTCATTATCCAAATATGCACAATGGCGGACAGTTTCTGTTTTTACATAGTTTTTACAACTCAAACGTTTCTCAGAAGCTCTCAATCAAAGCGGCTAAATCTGAGATATGAAGCGTGAAGCTGTGCATACATCCTCCTTGTGTTCTCTCTGTAGTAACTCAAGGCAAAATGACAGATGCCAGAGGAGTCCTGGAAAGCTTTTTTTTGTCACTCTTCCACTCTCCTCGTGTTTGAGTTTGTCATTCCAGCTGTGCTCTTACTGTGCCCTGAGAGCAGTGACTAATTATCGAACCTCACTGCAGTCTTATTTAATCACAGCGCCGCTGTGATATGAACTTACATGAGTGATGAGGAGACCCGAATGCCACACTCCAAACTTTCATTTTAAAGAAATAGTTCATGAAAAGTGGAAAATTTACTGAAAATGTATTCACTTTCAGGCCACCCAAGATGTAGATGAGTTTGTTTCTTTATCAGATTTGGAAAAATGTAGGATTGCATCACTGTCTCACCAGTGGATCATCTGCAGTGAATGGGTGCCGTCAGAATGAGAGTCCAAACAGCTGATAAAAACATCACAATAATCCACAGCACTCCAGTCCATCAGTTAATGTCTTGTGAAGCCAAAAGCTGCATGTTTGTAAGAAACAAATCCATCAATGTGTTTTAACTTCTAACTATTGCTTCCCGCTAAAACATGAGTCAATAATCCATAATAACACTTCCTCCAGTGAAAAAGTTGTCTTGTCTGAATCAGGAGAGAAATCTGCACATATCTAGCAGTGTTTACAGGCCAAAACAGCTCTAAACAAATATGTGGGTGGATTTTGATGTGAGACACAACAGGAGACAGAAATTTTCACTGAAGGAAGTGTTATTATGGATTATGGACTTGAATTTTAGCTGGAAGCAACTGTGTGAAATTAAAAACATCTTAATGATGGAATTGGTTCTTCCAAACATGCATCTTTTGGATTAACAAGACATTTACTGATGGACTGGAGTGTTGTAGATTACTTGTGGATTATTGTGATGTTTTTATCAGCTGTTTGGACTCTCATTCTGACGGCACCCATTCACTGCAGAGGATCCACTGGTGAGCAAGTGAAGCTAAATTTATCCAAATCTGATGTAGAAACAAACTCATCTAAATCTAGGATAGACTGAGGATAAGTACATTTTCAGCTAATTTTCATTTTTGGTTGAACTATTCCTTTAAATGCAAACAAATTGCACACTAATAGACTGATTATTGCCAATAATTTCTCAGAATTATTTATTATATAAAATTCAATAGCCATGTTTTCTTCTGCTGTTTTCACTGACCTGCCTCAAATTCAAAACCTACTTCAAATGCAAAATAAATTGCAAAATAGTTCCTGAGCTCACTCGAAATGTTGTTTTCTGTACGTGCAGAGTTTTCAAACCCATGCATTTGCATAATGCATCATCTGTCTATGGCACAAACGGGCATTTTCATCAGCGTGGACATTAAAATGTATACAGAAAACTGCAGTACGCAACATATTTTAGCATGATTATGATTGCTGCATAAACATAATCACAAAATTCTGTTAACACAAGCTTCAAATTAATCTCAGTACTGCTTTAATCGCATTATGTGTTTGAGCATATTTGTGTTACACTGCAATGTTTTTCTTATGCTGCTATGTGTTTTATAGAATATAATAACTAGATGTTTCAGGCCTTTAAATATGGTAACTGTAAAGGTAATATGCCAAACACCAATAAAATAATAAAAGTGAGGGATTTTGCATGATTCGCCAAGGGTCTATGGCAGAGAAAATCCCATACAGTAAGATCAGGCAAAGCACTTAATACATGTGTGTGTGTTTTATACACAAACAGAGAAAGAGTATGAACCCGACCCGCTGACGCAAACTCGTTACCATAGCCACCACTCATCTGTCAGCCTCACGTGCACAGGACTGTCAACGGCACATGAGCTGGCAGAATAAATCAAGGAGATTTTGATGAAGGGAAAAAATGTAAACAAGCAAATGATTCTACTGTCAATATCTTGCGTCTCTGTTTCCTGTAAGTTTGGTTCATGCATGTCTTGTACAAGCTTTATGAGTTTTTACAGAAGATGCTGATGAGGACAGAGCAGATCCCCATTCAGACTAAGTGAGAAAAAAAAAACAATGAACAAAAATGAAAAGCCAATACTGGTGTTCATCTTGCATTCTTGTTTAGTGGCGTCTGCTTGCAATACCTTGAATAAAATACATTTTATTATAAACAAACCGTAGCGACTTTGCTCATGAATATTAATTTACCTGACATTCGCCCAGTAGTCCTGGCTGATTGGCTTAAATCCAGAGGTTCGGTTTTTTTGTGTGTCTGTGTGTGTGCATATCTGTGTGTGAATGTGTCTAGCTACTTTGGCAAAGACAAATGAACCTTTAACTCTTAAATAAATTTGTTTGATGACTTTAAGGGTCCAGAAATGACACACTTTGTTGATGAGAGCTTTTTGGGGATCTTTGAAATGAAGCACAGTCTGTTGGCATCTGAACATACGCCCCAGCAGATGCTGCCTGTCTTGAAGATCTTCTGAGTTTTTAAGATCTCTCTCTCTCTCTCTCTCTCACTCTCTCTCTTTCTTGAACAATGACATCCACGCGGCCCGATACGAGCAGCCATCAGGCCTAATGCAAGTCAGTTTCTCCTTCCTCCATTAGTTATTCTCTGTATGTGTCAGTCCTTCATCTGCTTTTGATGTCTCTCTCTAATTCCCCATCGTGCGTGTGTGTGAATACTGTATCCCGTGGCCGTTTTTGAGGGCTTGTGAGGAAAGATAGAGTGTGAGACGTGTTTTAACTCTGTCCTCTTTCTGGTTTCTCCTGTACTTCTTGTGACCTCCTTCTCTCTTGCCCTCGAAATCTCTCCCTCTCTCGTTCTCTGTGTCTCTCGTTCCCCCGTGTGTAGCAGTACGGCGTCACTCTCTGCGTCAGTGTGCCATTACGTCAGCCCTGCATCGCGTCACCACTGAGGTGTAGATGAACTAACGTTTCTTTTTCTCTCTCCCCCTTTGTCTCTTTCTCTCGCGCTACCTGTGCTTTTAACTCTATCTCTCCCTTACGCCAACTTCTTATCTCTCTCGTTCAGTCTTCGGGCACCAGTGTGACGGTGGACATCGCGGTGATGGGCGAGGCCCACGGACTGATCTCAGATCTGCTGGCTGACCCCTCCCTCCCGCCGAACACCTGCAGCACCCTGCGGGCTGTCAGCAACCTGCTCAGCACCCAGTTCACCTTCCAGCCGCTGCACCACCGGCCGCGCCTGAGCCCCCTGCTGGCCTTCACCGATGGACATGCCTGCTCCGACTCAGAGGAGGTGCCGGAGAAAGGAGAGAGGCTGGCCATCTCAAAGGTAAAGCCACACCCTCCCAGGTAGCAGGATTTGATTGGTAAATGGCCCTTTGCTAAGCCCCACCTTAAAAATATGACTGATCTTTGCAGCTGTTGTGGTCCCACCCACTTTTTTCCATTTCCATACATTTCGTTAATTTGTTTTTTTTAATAGTGAGAAATATGTATTGTGTGACATTCGATTTTACCAAATTATCTTGAAAGAAAATAAAATAGGCTCGACTTGATTCTATTCTTCAGTCATTGATTGGATGTTCCTAAACCCTGGCTTAAAATATGATTGACCAATCTAATCTTTGCAGCTGTCGTGGCATCAGCCTCTTTTTTCATTTCTGTTCTTTAAGTAGCGAAAGATTATTTTTTTCCATATTGTGACATATATTTGGGTTTAATGAATTAACAACATAGGAATCTGTGGGCGGGACTTGGTTACGGTTAGTTGTTGATTGGATGTTGAGATTTAAGAGGAGGTGCCGGAGAAGGAGAGAGGCTGGACATCCCGTAAGGTGCTGGAATTTGATTGGTTATTGGCCCTTTGCAAAGCAACATGATTTGCCAATCTGTCCTTTGCAGCTATTTTGGCTCCACCCAGTTTTTTTTAAAAAATTTAAAGAAAAAGATTTTTAAAGTAGTCACACTTTTTTTCTTCCATATTGTGATGTACATCTGTGTTTATTGAAATTAAATTATTAATTGGATTATTGAAAAAGAACAGGTGGGCAGGACTTGGTTCTGTGAATTGGTTATTGATTGGATGTTGAGATGTGACAGAAGCACCAGAGAAAGTAAAGAGGCTGGCCATCTCAATGTTTAATGCCACATCCTCTCAGGAGCAGAACTTTGCTAAGCCATGCCTTAAAATATAACTGACCTTTGCAGCTTTTGCCATTTCCATTCCATTTCCAGATTTCTTTAAAACAGCAAATAGTGGCGGGAATTGGTTCTATGCATTGGTTGTTGATTGGATTTTTAGAGTGTCAAATAAAAATGCAAGAAATCTGTTTTTAGCCAATTGTTGAAGATTGCTAAGGACTCAGCTGCTCCGATTTGGGCAGATCATTCCACAAAGGGGGGAACATTTAATTTAAAAGTCTGTGAAAGTGATTTTGTGCCTCTTTGGGATGGCACAATAAAGCAATGTTCATTTGCAGAACACAAGTTTCTAGATGACTCTGAAGTAATGAATTTAGGTAAAGGGGTGCAGAACCAGTGGTGGTTTTGTAGGCAAACATTAATGCCTTGAAGTTTATGCAAGCAGCTATTGGTGGCCAATGCAAATTTATAAACAGAGGTGTGACGCACATTCTTTTTGGCTCATTAAAAATTAATCTTGCTGCTGCATTCTGGATTAATTGTAAAGGTTTGATAGAAGTGTCTGGAAGACCTGCCAAGAGAGCATTGCAGTAGTCCAGCCTGGACAGAACAAGAGCTTGAACAAGGAGTTTGTGAAGCATGTTCCCAAAGAAAGGACCTGATCTTCTTGATGTTGAAAACATCAAATCTGCCGAACTGGTCAGCTGATCATCAATCATAACTCCAAGGTTTCTGGTTGTTTTTGAAGGAGTTATGATACAAGATTACAAGATTAAGATTACATACATTTTTTTCTCTATGGATAAAATCGTGTATTCATTTTTGCACTGAAAAAATATTATAGGAATGGTTTTCACTCATAAATAAGAAATTGTATAATTAATTACAAATAAGTATCAAGTAACACTTTAAATAAATTATGAAATTCTGAAGCAGAAAGACTGAAATAGTATTTTCTTGTGAAACATACTCCAATAATCTTTGTTTTATTTACATCTTTGAAAATAAATTTTTGCAAAGTATAATTAGACAAGCTTTTGCACTTTAATAATAGAGTTGCATCGTAGTCTGTGGGCCCTAACATACACCCGGCACAGTGCAAGTTTGTTTGCTAGTTTCAGTACGGCGCCGTTCGCATTTTCCCATCCAGTGCCACGTCGTTTAATTAGCAAATGCATTTGTGCCCATTTGTGCCCATGGGCGTGCTGGTCTAAAAAAAGGTGTGTTCAGGTGCATTGCTATTTTAAGGAGCTGAAAATAGACTGCGCCATAGACCAACTCAAACCTGGTCTTAAGTCTGGCGCAATGTTTTTTCTTTGTTACTTAAAGAGCATGTTAGTAGTATAGGTGGGACCACAACGCGCGTACACGTTGCATATTAAACACAGAGATGCACAGCAGCACACAAACATGCCAAATATTAAAAATTAAAGGATTGCAATGCATAAGAATTTTTTGAAGGCTAATTAGTGTTTGGAATAACGGCGTTTAAAAGAACGCCGTTAGGTAACGACGTTATTTTTTCAGTAACGGGGTAATCTAACTAATTACTTTTCCCGTCGTTACAACGCCGTTAACGTTACTGAACGTTAAATGTGGTGCGTTACTATGCATTGATTTAATATGCAATCCGAACGCACCCCTGGCTCACACAGTGAGTGAGCAGGTGGGTTAATAACGAGATAAGCGATTATGATTGGCTAAGGCAGAGTCATGTGTTTCATGGTAGCCAATCAGAGCCCGTGTTTTTACACACACGCGCCAGCGGCGCCAAACACACACAGTCACACACACGCAACAGCTACAAAGAGATTCGCAGCAGCAGCAGAAATGGCGAGTCAGGAGCAATCCGATGAAAAGTTGGCTTAAGGTGGAGATATAAGCACTACTTCAAATTCATTGTAGTCCAAGGCAAGAATGTGCATGTAATGTGTACATGTAATGTGTGACACACGCATCTACAAAGCTAGTGGCCAAAAACACTTTTCTTACAAAGAGTGCAGGATAAAACTCTTGCTGTCTGTTTACGTGCAATAAATCTCGAAAGTTATGTACGAACACCTGTCCGTTCTACTTATTTCAACTGACTTGTGAAAACTGCTAAAAAAAAAAACAAATTCTTTGACATAGCAACTTTTTTTTTTTTATATAGTAACGCAAATAGTTACTTTCCCTGGTAACGAGTTACTTTTATTATAGAGTAATTCAGTTACTAACTCAGTTACTTTTTGGAACAAGTAGTGAGTAACTATAACTAATTACTTTTTTTTAAAGTAACGTTCCCAACAGTGCTAATTAAATATAAAAATGCCTACATGCACAGCTCTGTTTCATCTCAGAGATGCGTTCTGTCTTTGCGCTTGCCAAAATCCACCGTGTAAATAGCAAATCCGTCATGGCACGAGTGCAGCTGGCTCTTAAAGGGAATGGAGGATGAGACTCTGGTTTATTGCACATTACGCCCAAAAAACACCCATTACTCGTTAAGAGAATAGGGACAAACCGTTTAGACCATGTGTCCTGGCGCGCCAACCGTTTTTCTGCCGGTAAAATAGCAAAAGTGGATTTGGACACGCCCTGAGTGCACCTGCGCTGTCCGTTTAGATCGTTAAAATATGGCCCTATGTGTTTGGAGAGTTTTAAATAGAATTTCATTGAGAAAGCATCCAAAAACACAGTAAAACATTAAGTACAGTAAAAACTGTACTGTACAGTAATCTATATATTTCTTTTAATATAAACTTCATATAAAATGCTTTGACATGCCACAGTTAATTCTAGCCCAATTAAGAATAATATCTAGTCACTGAAAACCATGCTGTTTATACCTATAGGACGTCCTATGAGGAACAGAGCTTAGTGACAGGTCAATTAGGCTTTTGTTTGTGAAAATGGATGTTTTTTTCACCGGCTTTGGTGTTTTTACATTATTTCTTAGCATTGCTGCAGCAATTCATGAATGGCTTGCTTAATCTTGGTGGAACCAGTGAAGATTTTGAGACAAAAGAAAAAGACTCCATTGTGTTTAATGGTTTACTGCCAGGGCCAATACTCTGTGTTTTTCATCACACACACACGCGCTCCTTCCTCATTCACGCCAACATGGCAGGTCTCTAATGTAGCAGACAATGACGCACATTCTCACAGAAGCCTTTTAATGTTTCACCAGCACTGCAGTTAAAAATGCATGCCGGCACTTAAAGAGTAGGTGAGGCAAAAGTCACTATCTGTTTCTCCAGCGATTTTCCCGTGCTGCAGTGCTCAGCGAACATTATAAGAGATGTTTATTAAAGCTCATTCATTACAACTGGTCCATATGTAGGTCACACCCGCACTACGCTCTGATAACAGAATTCAGAGCTCCAGCCTTCTTATTTTTCCAAAGCGTATATAATGTGATATTTTGGCAGTGTGAAGAAAAACAGGAGTGAGTCTGGTTCTTTAAGCAGCGTTTTATCTGTCAGAGCTGCAGCTGTGTCAATATCGTGCAGAATAAAAACGGCATGAAATGCAACTGATGGTGACATGATCTCCTAGAAGGTCAAATAGTTGCGGTCTGTCTGGGTGTCCAGTTTAGCAGTGAAACATTTAGCTTCGGCCTTGGCAGGAAACAGGACTTCTTCACATAAATCCCAAATCACTTTTCCTGTATATTTTAACTTGACATAGAAAAACACTTTTCCTAAGGTGTTACATTTCTGCAGCGCTGCTGATCGGACGTCCATTCCTAGTGCCGGTAAACATGCATCACAGTTACCGTAGGTCAGAACCCTTAACACATTATACATGCATGAGCTCTCTGCCTTAGAAAGTACTATTGAGATTTAAAGGCCGATTCCTCTAGTATTTTCCTACTTCAGGATTTTGAGCGAGAGCATACCTTTGTAGCAGATGTTTAAAATGCTAATCTATTCAAGAACTAATAGGAAAGGAAAGTTGTTGAACTGACCGGTTCACTGCACTCTCAGGGCCTAGACTATTCCCTGCAGGTTTTGTTAGTTTTTACTAAGGCATTATAATAGCTAAAAATAATTGTGTATATTGATGTTTCTCAGCCTTTTTAATTTTATATATATATATATATATATATGTGTGTGTGTGTGTGTGTGTGTGTGTGTGTGTGTGTGTGTGTGTGTGTGTGTGTATAATCTAACTGGGACAAAGCATGCTTTTTACAATTTGTTAAATAAACTAATAAATATACTTAAAATAATAAAAATAATAATTATAATGAATAAATAATAACAAATTGTTAAAATAATACATTATGTGCACCGATATAAAATATTTTACCTACAACACATAAAAGTAAAGCATGGAGGAGTAAAGTCATAAAATGTTTCTTTTTTTAATATTGAAGAAGATTGCAATTTCACATCTTTTGAGGGTTGTTTTATACCTGTAATCACTGGTGTTTTGCTGCAAAATGACAAAATGATTATGATTGAGAAGACTGATGCTGTGAGCTGGTGCTGAGGGTGTGATTTGAGTTCCCTTCAGGAGGCTAGTTTGTGCAAAAATGCTTAAGTGGTTGCTGGAAAATTTGCTCATACCATTTTAATGAAGGGTTGTGAGGCTCTGTGGGTGATGTGTGTATTGCTTTGCTTTTTTTGTGTGTTGGTAGCATTAACTATTATTAGATAGTACATTTTAAACCATATAGGTTTGGGACATGCATGTAAATGTAAAAAGAGTTGATGAAGATATTTGGCGAATCATGAGAAACCTGTCAAGGGTCGTATCCCAATATTATATATTTTGTATAAAGAAAAAATTATGACTCTTTTAGGATTCATTATTTATTTTATTTTATATTAAATATATGAATATATTTAATAATTGTATTTATTTCGAATATTGAATGACAATTAAGCACATTAATGCAGTAATAGTATTTTTTATTGAATAAAAATAATTTTAGTAATAATAATAATAGGTTAATAATCTTTTAAACCAGTATAAAGGCAACACAAAAAATACTGCCATGATGTAGAATAGATTTTTTTTAAATATATATATATTAATTTATTTATTTATTTTTGTTTTGCATTCCAGTAAATAAAACAAAACAATTAGAAGTGTTAATGTCACATGTTGGTTGACAATTAAGCACATAAATGCAAAAGTGATTACATTTAAAAAAATAATAATAACTATAAATACAAAAAAAAACAGAACAAAAAATAGTACTATGATGTATAATTGCTTTATCATTTAAATAATATATCCTTTTATGTTATCTGCATACCAATTGAGACCATACAGTTGTTAAATTGTGATCATTTTACAGTATACTGTAGTAAAGAATTTGGGGGTTTGATATCCTTAATCTTGAAATTGCAGCATAATGCACCTTAATAATCCTAAAATAGCTTAATTTTTAAATCAATTGAATATCCAGACAAACCTCTTGACGGGTTTGGTGAGATTCCCTTGCATAGATTAGTTTAGACTGTGATAGGAAACAAATCTCTAAGCTGTCACACCGAGTGGAGAAGAGTCAAGGTTCAGTCGGACACTGCAGAACCCTGATCGGACGAGACTCGGCTCACAGACGCCTGCAACACTGACAGTCTGTCTGCGTGATAGAGAGACTCCATGGCAGGAGAGGAGACGCACGTCCCGAGCACCTTCTCAGACACGAGGCCTGATACATCCACTCAAGCATGTTCCTCCCAACTCCAGCTGACAGTCGCTCCGGCTGAATTAATATCAGGCGCTCGTATTGCGCAGATGTTTTCATGTTTGTGGCTACAGATTGTTGCATGAGAATTTTCCTGAGCTAAAAATACGCATGCGATTTGTGACTTCTGACCCCGGCGCTCACCCCATCTGTCTGTAATAGGACAGTGCTGGTCTCCCAGATTGCCTAGGGCATGCACTCGGGGCGGTTGGGAGATTAGGTTTGGGGCGTGTGGATGTGCCCTCTGCTTCTCTACGTGGGCCGGAGCCCTGCACTGCATCTGAAATATTCATGCTGCTCTCAGGAGAGTTTCTTCCCTGCTCTGACTGTTCTCAAACTTTTTGTGCACCAGTGCAAACATACTTAACTTTGAGACGCAAATGCAGATAAAAGCATTAACCAATGCAGTTCAAGTGCTGTGTTAGCGTTCTGGAGTTTCTTTGAAATATATTAAATGTGTCATTAAACCAGATGCCAAACATTCTCTCCAAACTATTTTTTCTCCATGACGCTAGTTGGCCTGCTAGAAGACAGTTACTTACATTTTTGCTCTACTGTAATTTGTATTGCATTACATTGAATTTAAAGGGATAATCCACTCAAAATTGAAAATGGTCATCATTTACAGTTATTTTAGAGTAATTTGGGATGCTATTATTATTATTACTGATTCTATTTTTATAGTTTAGATATATTAATATAGATTTTAATTGTATAATATTTTATATTTATTTTACATTTTAATTAGTTATGTCGATGTGTTTTATCTTTTTTATGTTTGTTATGTTTTTAATAGTTTTTATTAGTTTGTATGTACGTTTTAGTTATTTTAGTGCATCAGGTTAAACTAAATGTTGTTGTTTTTTTTTTTTTTATTGCAATGTTTATTTTACATTGCATTGAAATAGATAATGAAATGAAAATTCTTTAACTCCAGTGCTATTTTTTGTATAATTGAGATACTGTTTTAGTTTTATGAATATTTTAATTGGGGTTTATTTTTTTATTTTAGTTATATTAATGTATATCTCAATTTTTATTATTTCAATTTTTATTTTTAATTGTTTTATTTTTTTTGTTATAGTGCTGTGTGTTTTGTCATTTTTTAAATATGCGTATGTATTTTTTTATTAATATTTTGAATTAGCTTTATTTCTGAATTTTTATAAATTTTTTATATATATTTTACTTTTTAATATTTATTTATATTTTATATTTACTTTATTTTATATTTTACTTTCAATTTTAGTTAACGTTTTAGTTGTTTGAGTGTGTTTTATTTTTTTTAAAATATGACTACAGTATATAGTTTTTATTCATTTTTATGTAAGTTTCAAACCTCAATGCATTTCTTTCATCTGAGGGTGAGTAAATATTGCCAGAATGGTGTTTTTTGAGTGTCCTGTCCCTTTAAGTGCATTCATCTAGTCTATTTTATACCCCACATCAGCCAAGCATTTTGATTGGTTCACAGCTTGTGATGTAAATAAGAAATGCGATGATGCATTTCTCCAGGGTCTTCCATCTGTTCTGTTCCCCTTTTCCCAGTTGGGGGAAGGTCTCTGTATTCCCTGACGGACCGCTGTCATCTGCCGCCCTCAGATGTTCTCGCTTTTGAAATACACACTCGCTAAGATTTACATCATTTACGTAAAATGCAATCCAACTTTAATCTAAACAAGCACTTTGTTTAACGACCGCACTGCCAAAAAGTGTTAATTTAGCTCTGGGTTGTCAAACACATGTGGCTTGATTCTGTCTGGGTCCGTGTTAATTGATTATAATTGGTGATGTGACTTTTGACAAGCTTCAAAACTGACCTTAGCGGAAAATTTTGAGAATATCGGAGTGTTTTGCTGCGCTGTCAACATTGTTTTAGTCTAAACTTGATGTATGTTCTCTTTAAATAACAGCGTTTGAAGCGGAGTTTGCATCCGGGGCTTTTGAGACGGATTTCTTCCCCGTGGACCACCACCACCTCAGCCACCGGTCTGCCCACCCTCGAACCCGGGCCGGTCAGATGGGACCGCAGTGCCAGCATCAAAGCACCTCATGATGGCCCTTCCAGCAGGTAACAAACACTCCTTTCTTATCCAGATGCAATCCTAACTTACACAACTTAAAGGAATAGGACAGCCAAAACGAACATTTGTTGAAATTTGCTGTTCCCATCCAAGATGTAGATGAGTTTCTTCATCAGACTTGGAGGCATTTACTCGTAACTTATTTCTCCATAAGCAGCTGATTCACTGCAGAGGTTTGATATGGTGATAGCATCGAGCTTTAAGCGTTTCTTCATGTTTTTGGTGACCAGCCCAGATCACTTAGTAATGACTGAATGTCATTGCAAAATATGTTTGTATCTCAAATGATGCAGAAGCACCATTTTTATCAACCTTCTTTCGTTTTTGTTCAGTGTCTTTAGTGTTTTCGTGATTTTTACCCTGGAGAAATCTGGAGATCTATAGTAGTCCTGTAGTGTTCCTGTAGCTCAAGTGGTAGAGCATTGCGTTAGCAAGCGCAAGGTTGGAGGTTCGAATCCCGGGGAACACATGTGAGGAAAAATTGTTAGCCTGAATGCAATGTAAGTCGCTTCAGTTACAAGCGTCTGCTAAATGCATTAATTTAAATTAGTCCTAGCAGAGAAACGCTTCACAAACACAAAAGTGTCCAGTTACTTCATTTTAAGAGTTGGTTTATTATTTCAAACCTGACACACACCTTATTCATGAAATGTTTTGTTTGAGAAGTACGCTTGTGCAGTCTAACCTGATGTGATATTTTATTTTATTTGTCCAAATACTTCCCGGGCCGCTGTATGTGACTCCTGAAGTGTTTTGAAGCAATAATACATACTTTCTGAAAATATGAGTCCACGGAGAGTTTCTCAGGATTTATCTGAAAGCCCTTTTATCCATTTGCCCTCATTTAGTTTTGTTTGTCATCATTGTCTCGTACGTTAGTGTTTCGCACAGCTGTTGCGGATCGCTGTCAAGCGCTTGAACTTTCCAGAGCTCCTCCACGCTGCCTTACTCACTTCGTCTGAATGTTTCATTCGAATTGTATAATGTCCTTCTTTGGGCATTTCTCCACCTTTCTACCTCTTATTTCAGCTTGAGCTATACAGACCAGCTAAAGTTCAGCCCATTAATACTGATATCCAGATAGCCATCTGCACTGTGCAGACAGGGAGTTTAAAAAGGCTTCCTGGAGACCTGAGAGCCCGGGTCCTGTTTAGATTCAGGCCCTTTTGAAATTAAAGCCCCGGTGAATAATGGGGGGTCACACGGTTGCCTGCATGACCATGTTGAGGCTGGTTTTAAAGTGGCGGGTCTCCTGCGCAGCTTCTTAATGGATATCTGAAGAGTGTTCCCACAGCAGGAGGCCTGTTGGCTCCCATTTTTTTTTAAGTTGGCAGGAAAATTCAAGTTTAAATTCCTCTCCAGAAATAAGCCACTTGGACTGTTTTTACTCCAGAAAAAGTGCATTGTGAACTTTCACATTTACAAGTTTTAAGAGGAAAAAGGTTACGCTGTGTGTATGTATACACACTAAAATACCACTACACGGGACACTAAAAAACAAAACCAACATTAAAACCATGAAATATCAATTATGCGTTTTCTCCTCTCCTGCAGTTTGGTGAACAGTGATTCATGGAACAATTCAGTTATGCTCGGGCTTTCCAAGAGCAGGTCCATGTCTGCTTCATACGCTGCCTCCTCTGCCGCCAACCACATCTATAGCAAGAGCCGAAGAGGTAGAGCAGTGTGTGTGTGTGTGTGTGTGTGTGTGTGTGTGTGTGTGTGTGTGTGTGTGTGTGTGTGTGTGTGTTGAGTGAAAGGAGGTAAATGGGCTCTGGCAGTGCCCGTGTGATTCCTCTGCTCTCTGACAGGTTGCCCTTCTTCCAACATCTCACCTCTGGCTTCACCCTGCACCTCTCCTCCAGTCCAGGGCACTCCGCTCACCAGCCCCACCAACAAAAGCCCTTCAGTGGAGCTGCCGGACCCAGAGCTTCCTCCGCCACAGAGCCCCCACAAAGCCTTAACCCACAGTCAGAGCGTCCCCAGCTCCAGCACTGCACAATGGGTGCCGCCTTCACTTTGTAGCAGGTAAAACCCCACCATTCTGTTGAGCCTCACACGTTTGTGCACTGATTTTTTTGAGGGAAATTCATTTAATGTTTAAAGCAGAGCTTTGGGTTCTAAAAGCATTGTAAAATTATCCAGAAATATGTAATAAATTATCATGGAGTTGTCGCGTCATCTCATTATTATTTCATATTCATTCTTGCTGTAAGGTATGACATTACATTTTATTATGAACAAATATTCAGCTAGACCATCATTTTTTTATATAAATAATTGAATTCTCATTATTGAAATAAACATTTTCATTTCTATGTTTGTTAAAAACACTCATTGCAATTTTTCTTCAATGAATTATTATAATTTTCAAAATACCTAATTAACATGCAAATGTCGTGTCCATAGAACTTAAATATGTAATTTCATATTTGTATACATGAATTCTCATACATGGTTTTAACAAGTTTGCTGCAGTTTTTTAAGCATTATTTTTTATTACATTACCCAAAATATTTAATAAACAAATGCAGGTATATTTGCATATGAATAACTTTCTTATATTTAATTGTGATATCTGTTTTTAATAACAACTCTTGTTGTAATTTAATTTGGAACTGTAATTATTCTCCAGTCTAGTTATTATATTCACTTCATTTACCTTTGAATATGAGCAATTGTTGTTTAACAAGTAGTATTTCAGTGATATTGCTGAAAGAACACACGATATGAGTTGTAAAAAGCCCAGCCTTTTATTAAAGAGTCGCCCAAACAATCGGATCGACCGCAGCTGCGCAAGTCATTTTAAGTGTACTGGGAAATGTGTAGATTTATTTTAATTTTTTAAGAATTTTACTTGTTTGGATTCCATGCAGGACTGCTAATGAGTAATTTTGAGAACAGACAGCTAGTTAATATTCATTTCGAGCCCAATTCATCACGCCGCTGTGTTTCCAAAGATCTGAGCGTATCCTGTGGCCCTGGATGTTGTACAAGAGTGGACTGCAGCTTCAGGCCATTATGTGGTTACTGAACAACCACTGATCATTAACTGTGAAAAATACCCAACATTGTGTCTAAATATTAACAGATGGACGTACACGGTCAGATCTGCCATCCCTCTCTCTCTCTCTCTCTCTATCGGTTTTAGTCACTAATGTCCTGGTGATGGGACAAGGTCACCTTCCCCTTGGCCCGTAATATATGCTGGGCACAGAGAAACATCTTGATTAGGTTCTGTCTGGCCTGTTAATTCAGAGAGCTCAACTAAACAACAGCGACAATGGCTGGTCCTGCACACACACACACACACACACACACACACACACGTGTACAGCACACATCATCAGGGGTTAGTCAGCCGGAGAGGACGCCTCTCAATTTCAATGCGAAATATAAAAATATGCAATAATGAAATATATACAGTATGCACGCTTCAGCCGTTTCCTAGCTCTCCTAACTCATGAAGCATAAAAACATGAAGCGTATTGAACAGCTTCCAGTGCCTGCGATGACAGATCGTGTCTTTTTCTTGTTCTTAAAGGAATGTTCCCGAAGTCAACATGAAATGGCATTCGCAAAGCATTTTTGTTTCATAATGTGACTTATTTGTGAGTGAAACAGGATATTCAGTGAGGGGAACAAAGGAGATCAGGAATTGATTCAATTCCCAGTGATTAAAATGTAATTGATTGTGAAAATGATGAAACTTGATGAAAGCAAATAGCTGTTTTTATTGTTATTGTTATTATTATGAATTGTAGTTGCAACCCAAAACCTAATAAAGTCAAAGCAAACCTTTAATAACACATGAAATAAATTTTAACTGATAAATCATGCACTATAAGACCAGGAATGTACTGAAAAAGTAAATTATTATTATTGTTGTTGTTATTTGTTGTTGTAAAAATGCAGCACAAAAGAAAATAACAGCAAAAAACTTTAATAAAACATACAAATAAATAAGTGAAATTCATGGAATATGCTTGATTTATTTATTTATTCATTTTGTAATAAAATTAACTGATCAATCATGTACAGTAAAGCCAGGATAATGTACTGAGAAAGTAATCTGGTGTTTTTATCATTGATGTGGAATTTTTTGTAAACTGCAAAAAAAAAAAAACACTGCAACACAACCGCAAATAAATGCAGAAACCTTTAATTAAACGTGGAATAAATAAGACATAAAGAAAGAAAGAGAGAATGTGATTTGGTTATATCCATTGAGGAAAATGATTTTGGAATTGGATTTACCTCCGATTATGTTTGATTAATTGATTTGATGTGAATGGATTGTCGTGTGTGTTGTAGCTGTAGAAGACCGTACGGTAAGCTGAGACACGTGGACGGATCCATAGACGCAGGAGATCGAACCCAACAGTCAGGTATCGCCACCGTCATGTGCGTTTCTGAATTAGCATTTAGATGCATTTCACTTATTATCCTTTTTGCTGTTGCGATCTGTGATATTACAGCTCGGTCCTGGATTGAATCTCTGAATTAATATGTAACTGGTGTCTTTACGAGTCTTTCAGAGCTGTCAGTCTGCTCAAACGGGAAATATGACGTGAGGCGTAATCAGGTTTTTTTAATAATCTTGCAGATGAGCCGCTGATAATGTCGTCAGACTATGACAGCACCTATGAGACCAACCACAGTGACAGCAGCGACTTTGCACAGAACGAGGAAGACAGAGAGGGTCAAATGAAAGCCTGCGGGACGTTCCCGTCTCCGGCGCTCGCACTGGCCGCTCACATCCCAGCAGAGGTAAACACCGCTTCTGCAGGAGAAATTGATTTTTTTTATCACTGCAATTCAGTTTAGGCAGGTAGATGTTTTTTTGTTTGTTTGTTTGTTTGTTTTATTCTGTCAGTGTTAGAAGCCTACAAGCAGTAAAATTACACAGTATAAAGAGTTGCATAAAATCTATAATGCACAAAAATACATCAGTTGCATGATAAATAAGTATTTTATGTGCACTACTTTTTTTTGATCCAGTAAAAGTACACTGTTATCATACTGTCATCAGAACTAATCTTTGTAAAATGATTGTTTTAATTATTTATTTTCTTTTAATATTTTTATGCATAATTTGTTTTTATGCTTTGTTTTCACGTCTAAGGGGCCAGGATGAGGATATATTATTATTATTAAACAATAAATGTCAATGCATAGATCACATTTTCTCTTTTTTTAATGATATATATTTTCATATATTTACCTTATATTATATAAGTAAGGTTTTTAGTAAATCTTATTGCAAAAAAAAAATTAAGTTTAAAATTAATGTTTATTTAAATTTAGCAAATGTGTGTATTTTTTATTTGCTAATGTTTTATTACTATTAGATATCATATTATGTTGTATATTATTATTAGTTTGTTTGTTTGTTTTTGTACTTAATATGTCTAAATGTTGAGGTCAGGATAAATAATTAAATTAAATGTGACCGTTATGATTAAAAAATTAATTTAGTTAAATATTAAAAATGAATGTTAGTGTATAGTGCATATTTACTTTTTACTGTATTGTATCTTTCATCTCTTTTTTTCTGGTCAGTGTTAGAGGACCTACAAGCAGTAAAAATACACTGTATAAAGTGTTGCATAAAATATGCAGGATGCACGCAGTCTGCAGAAAACGTATAATGCACAAAAATTCGGCAATGGCTTAGTAAATAAATAAGCGTTATGTGCAATTCTCAGGGTTTGTTTGTTCCTGTAGATCTAAACTACCATCAAATTGTCATCAAAACTAATCACTGAGCATTTGATTTGTTTTCGCTGTGGTTTGTTCGCACACTTTTATTGTGTTCTATGCTGTTTAAACTACTCTCTGTAGTAGTTTCATATGTGCCACTTGATATTTTTTAGTAATTCCAGTTATGTCTAGTGGGGTTTTTTGTTGTAAGATGGCACAGTCCATAATCTGAAATCATTTCCTCTGCAGGATAAGCCCATCTTGGCCCCGGAGCCGCTGGTGATGGAGGGCCTGGAGCCCCTCATGAGTCAGATCAACAACTGGAACTTCCCCATCTTCAGTCTGGTGGAGAAAACCAATGGCAGATGTGGCTGCATCCTCAGCCAGGTGACACACTGACATCTAGTGGAGGCTGACAACCACAATGAATACATGAACACACATGAAGAATTAAAACTGTTTGTATATATTCAAATGCAATGTCCTTTTGAGAACCCTTAGCATTATTGTTTGGATCCTTTTGTTTAAATCCAGACGTGGTTGAGGATGTGGATTTTAAGCTCTCTCTCTTTCTTTTGTTTGTTTTTTTTTGGTTTAGGTGTCTTACCGGTTGTTTATGGATACGAGACTCTTCGAGACGTTCAAGATTCCAGTGAGGGAGTTCATGAACTATTTCCACGCTCTGGAGAACGGATACAGGGACATCCCATGTGAGTCTTTGTGCTGCAGGAGACATGTGTACAGAAATATGTTAACAATGAAATAACTGGTGATGTACAACAGATGCTGTGTGCAGACAGCTTCACCTCTAGAGGAATAACTTGCCCTAACTCATCAGTTCTGCTTCTTTGTGGTGTGTACACTCCCTCTAGTGGTAGTTTAGCGTGTTAAACCTGGTCTTCCTCCACAGATCACAACAGGATTCATGCAACAGACGTCCTCCATGCGGTGTGGTACCTCACTACCCAGCCTGTGCCTGGTTTACCTTCACTGGCATCACTGAGTGACTCGGGTAACAATCACACTTCATTACAGTTTACAGGACGGGTTAATAAGGACATACAATAGGACATAAAACATGCCTGTTATTCAAAATGACAGATTTAGTTTGATTACTTCTTTTTTTATAGACTAGATATGTGTACTTTCACATGTTTATATTTATATGCTCATGTTTTCTATGTTTATAATTTTGTAACACCATGATCCTGTGAGACATCAGTGGTATACTAGTAGCACTGATATACTGTTATAGTTTTTATTAATATTAGAATCAGTTTTTATGTATATTTTTTTTTCATTTAAATTTTAGTTAATGTTTTAGTAGTTTTAGTAATTTTCGCAAATGTATTTATACATACATATATATATATATATATATATATATATATATACAACCCGAATTCCGGAAAAGTTGGGACGTTTTTTAAATTTTAATAAAATGAAAACTAAAAGACTTTCAAATCACATGAGCCAATATTTTATTCACAATAGAACATAGATAACACAGCAAATGTTTAAACTGAGAAAGTTTACAATTTTATGCACAAAATGAGCTCATTTCAATTTTGATTTCTGCTACAGGTCTCAAAATAGTTGGGACGGGGCATGTTTACCATGGTGTAGCATCTCCTTTTCTTTTCAAAACAGTTTGAAGACGTCTGGGCATTGAGGCTATGAGTTGCTGGAGTTTTGCTGTTGGAATTTGGTCCCATTCTTGCCTTATATAGATTTCCAGCTGCTGAAGAGTTCGTGGTCGTCTTTGACGTATTTTTCGTTTAATGATGCGCCAAATGTTCTTTATAGGTGAAAGATCTGGACTGCAGGCAGGCCAGGTTAGCACCCGGACTCTTCTACGACGAAGCCATGCTGTTCTTATAGCTGCAGTATGTGGTTTTGCATTGTCCTGCTGAAATAAACAAGGCCTTCCCTGAAATAGACGTTGTTTGGAGGGAAGCATATGTTGCTCTAAAACCTTTATATACCTTTCAGCATTCACAGAGCCTTCCAAAACATGCAAGCTGCCCATACCGTATGTACTTATGCACCCCCATACCATCAGAGATGCTGGCTTTTGAACTGAACTCTGATAACATGCTGGAAGGTCTCCCTCCTCTTTAGCCCGGAGGACACGGCGTCCGTGATTTCCAACAAGAATGTCAAATTTGGACTCGTCTGACCATAAAACACTATTCCACTTTGAAATAGTCCATTTTAAATGAGCCTTGGCCCACAGGACACGACGGCGCTTCTGGACCATGTTCACATATGGCTTCCTTTTTGCATGATAGAGCTTTAGTTGGCATCTGCTGATGGCACGGCGGATTGTGTTTACCGACAGTGGTTTCTGAAAGTATTCCTGGGCCCATTTAGTAATGTCATTGACACAATCATGCCGATGAGTGATGCAGTGTCGTCTGAGAGCCCGAAGACCACGGGCATCCAATAAAGGTCTCCGGCCTTGTCCCTTACGCACAGAGATTTCTCCAGTTTCTCTGAATCTTTTGATGATGTTATGCACTGTAGATGATGAGATTTGCAAAGCCTTTGCAATTTGACGTTGAGGAACATTGTTTTTAAAGTTTTCCACAATTTTTTTACGCAGTCTTTCACAGATTGGAGAGCCTCTGCCCATCTTTACTTCTGAGAGACTCTGCTTCTCTAAGACAAAGCTTTTATAGCTAATCATGTTACAGACCTGATATCAATTAACTTAATTAATCACTAGATGTTCTCCCAGCTGAATCTTTTCAAAAATGCTTGCTTTTTTAGCCATTTGTTGCCCCCGTGCCAACTTTTTTGAGACCTGGAGCAGGCATTAAATTTTAAATGAGCTAATTAAGTGGATAAAAGTGTAAAATTTCTCAGTTTAAACATTTGCTACGTTATCTATGTTCTATTGTGAATAAAATATTGGCTCATGTGATTTGAAATTCCTTTAGTTTTCATTTTATTAAAATTTAAAAAACGTCCCAACTTTTCCGGAATTCGGTTTGTATATATATATATATATATATATATATATATATATATATATATATATATATATATATATATATATATATATATATATATATATGTATAAATATATATATATATGTGTGTGTGTGTGTGTGTGTGTGTGTATTTAGTCATTTTTATTTCAGTTTTAGTACATCAGGTTTATATTTTATTTTATTTTGAGCTTTTATTTTTATATTTTCCACTTTTATTTCAAATTTAATTGTAGCTATTTTGTCATGTTTTGTAGTTTAGTAGCCTTGCCGATTAGATGAAATAAAAATCTTTTTATATATTTACGTGTGTATATTTTTGTAGAAACATGCTGCAATGATCACAGCACAAACACAGATCAGAATTTTTAAATAAAAGGTGATCGATTAAACATACAGTAAGTATGTACAGTACCAGGATCCTCTTGAAACAGTTTCACTGTGGTCTGTGCTCTTTGCAGCACGTTTCTATATTTGGTTGTTTTGGGAGTATTTGCAGCTGCGGCACCTATGTTATTAAACTCACAAAGTTGTTTCATAATTTGCTGGTGTTTTTTCTGTTTGCATGTGTTTTCTAAAGCTGCAGATTGTTGAGCTCACATGTGTTCTCAAACTGATGAAGTGGGTTTACACTAAAATGTCATTTTACACAAATAAATGGGCATATAAAGAATTTTCACTCAGAAATTGCTATTCAATTTTACAAACAATTACATAGAATTGGCAAGTGAAACATTGAATTAAATGTGAACTGAGATAGAATTTTCTTGTAAAACATTCTCTTTTATTTACAATTCAAAATCATTTCTTACAGGTGCATGACACCCTGACTAACATCATAGGTGAACTTCATGGAAACCAGATAAAATGCAGCCACAGTGTTGAATATGTTTGAAGACACATAAAGATTGTTAATCACTCTCTCGGGCTTTAGACTCTGACGGTGGACTCGCTCACAGCCACTCAAAGTACCTGATGTCCAAGACGTATCCTGTAGAGGACGAGGGCTACGGCTGTCTGTCCGGCCTCATCCCCGCTCTGGAGCTGATGGCGCTCTACGTAGCAGCCGCTATGCATGATTACGACCATCCCGGGAGGACCAACGCGTTCCTGGTGGCCACCAGTGCTCCTCAGGTGACACTCCACACCATCATCACACAACATCAGGAAACAGCTCTTCAGCTTTCATTGCAAGGCATGCTTTTTCTTCAAGTGTTTACAAGGGAGCGCTTATTTCCTCGTATTGTAATATTAAGCACACCTCGTGCTTTCTTAGGAATAATAGAGGTACTTATACAAATACAGAGGTAGGATTACTGACTGAAGTACCTTCTATAATAATTCATATTAAGGTTTCAAATATGTGACTTAATCAAATTAAGAACCAAACAAATGATGTGTAGCATAGAATCTTTCCAAAATTGACAGGTTTAATAAACTATTAAGTACATACATATACATAATAATTCATTATATCTATACATACTGTGTGTGTGTGTGTGTGTGTGGTACATGTATTTATTTTATCAAAAAATACAGTAAAAACAGTAAAATTGTGAAATATTATTACAATTCAGTTTTCTATGTGATGTTAAAGTTTTATTTATTTCTGTGATCAAATCTGAATTTTACTCCAGACTTCAGTGTCACATGATCCTTGAAAAATCATTCTAATATACTGATTTGGTGCTCAGTATTTAATAATGGTTCTTATTATTATCAATGTTAAAAAATGTTTTTGCTCCTTCATATTTTTCAGGAAAAAAAAATCATAATTTGTTGATGAATAAACAGTTCAAATGAACATTATGTCACTTTTGATTAATGCATTTTGATGAATAAAAGCATTCATTTCTATTAAAAAAAATTACACACATACATTTGAATGGAACTGTAAAATGGTTTCTGCATAAATATTAAGGACCATAAATGTTTTTTTAAATGTTAAATTGATCATAACAAACATGTTTCTTGAGCAACGATTAGAATGATTTCTGAAGGATCATTTGACACTGAAGACTGGAGTAATGATGCAGAAAAACAGCTCTTGAAACATCTGAATCACCATAAAAGTCTTTTGTGTGTCTTTGCAGGCCGTGCTTTATAATGACCGTTCGGTGCTGGAGAACCATCACGCAGCGTCTGCCTGGAATCTCTTCATGTCGCGGCCTGAGTACAATTTTTTGGCCAGTCTGGACAACATGGACTTCAAACGCTTTCGCTTCCTGGTCATCGAGGCCATACTGGCCACCGACCTCAAGAAACACTTCGACTTTCTGGCTGAATTCAATGCCAAAGTGAGCACCTCTAATATTAGATATACATATATAGAGCAACTAATGTTGTGCATTTTATTCATATATGTATTTTGTGTTTGTAGGTGGGAGATGATGGATGCTCGAGCATCGATTGGACTAATGAGAATGATCGTCTGCTGGTCTGTCAGATGTGTATTAAGTTAGCGGATATAAACGGTCCATTGAAAAGCAAGGAGCTCCATTTGCAGTGGACGGAAGGCATCGTCAATGAGTTTTATGAACAGGTCAGTGTCTACTCTTTGATGCATGTTTATGCCTGAAGTCATTTTCGAGCTGTTCAGTCACAGCAGAGACAAACAGGAAGCTCTCTCGATGACTAAGTGCCTGGCAACTGCACCTTGCGCTCATAGTAAGAGGTTGTGGTAATGTGCACACGTAACCTCACAGCAACTACGCAGCATCTCGGTATCATTCACATCGAGTGGATGAGAGGATGGCAAGGATACACTGTTGCCTGGCAACCGTCCACATCATCCTCAAGCAGTGCTGAAGGAACACGTTCACAACTGTACTGAGAACGCAGGGCAATAAAGTAAGCAAAGTTTTACAGTGGTCCCGTCTGCTGGAAATTATGTTTTCAGTGGAGAGCATTACCAAGCTAAACAAGCCATTCAGTGATGAGAAACCAAATGAATCGGCTGATATTTGGCCAATTTAAGTTATCATGAAATCAATTGGCTGTGTTTACTTTATTGGTGCACATTATTTTTAAAGAATAAAATGTTCATAATAATGAATTAAAACATTCTGTTCAGCTGACACCAGCAATCCTTATCTTTTTCCTTTTCAACCTCTCATCTTGTCTATATAAAAAAAATCTTATCCTTTATCACCCAGAATTATGTCACATTAGATAAGTAAAATACGAACGCCTCTCATTTATTGATACTTTATTATTACAGTGCAAAAAATATATATATATTTTTATCTTGTTAACATCTCAACATTTTAACATTTCTCAACATTTATAAAATATGATGCATTTACTTGAGCACCTACTGTAAATGACAGAAGATATTTCAAGTGTTGTTTTCTGAAAAAATGTAGGGAGATTATAATTAAAATGAGAAAAAAATTAGAAAAATTAGAAAAAAAAAAAAGAATCAAGATAATTTTTCTGAGCACATTGATGGATTTTTTTATTATTATAATTATTATTTTTAATAGTTTTAATAATTTTAAAGTTAAGATTCTCACAGTTCTGTTTTATATCTCACAATTCTGAATTGATTTTATGCTTAAAAAAATATACTTCAGTGGGATTAGAAAAATAAACTTGAATCAAAGGAAAAACTAAACATTTTCTTACCCTTTTGACAGATTTAGTTTTTCTTATTTTAAACGCACTTCACCCTGATCAAATTTTCAGATATTTGTAATGGAAAACAATACAACAATGCTAAGAAAGAAAGTAATTTTCCCAGTATATGAAAGACATTTGCACTCGTCAAAATGCTAAATGTTGTGTAAGATGCATGTTTAAAGTGCGTTAAATATCAGCATAATATTGTCGATTGACCGCTACGGTATGTCACGAGCGCTCGTTCAACCAGTCATGATTTCCTATCCTCTGTTAATGTTTCTCAAAGAGTTATGTGCTTGTTTGGATGCCAGTGATGAGTAATAAAACACTGCGTCTATTATTGTGAGGATGACCCAGTTGTGTCAAATCCCCGTCACTGAACTACAAAGCGTCATATGACCACCCCTGGCCATATTCAGAGCATTTCAAAAGCACCAGAAATGATATGCTTCAAAGGAGCCTGTTTTTCCCCTCCCTGTTTCGTTTCTTGAATGATTCATTTCTCCAGCACTTCTGAGCAGCACCTGACAGAACACAGCGCACATACATCACTGCCCTCTGATGACATCATCACGCTGTTGCCATGGCAACTTGAGACCTTGCCTGTTGTAATGCTGCTGTCATTGTTAATGTCCAGGTACTGCGAAGCATATGTTTTCATGCGGACTATATGATGTTCTTCCAATCTCTGATTACTTACTGATTTCGATACGGTTATATGAAATAAATAATCTCCATGTTTGGGAGTATTTCCCCCGTCCGTGGGAAGGCTGACCTAGTTTCATAGCAGTCGAATGTCTGTGAAGTGTGTTTCGCTCCTGAACTGGAAAAATCCAATCAAGTGTGTGACTCTTCAGCTGTGCTTGAATATACTGAGCATACTGTTCCCTGCCTGGTAATATTGTCATTTGTTTAACATAATAGATGAGTATAAAATAGCTGCCGCATAAACTGAGTTGAAAATGTGAACAAAAATGCTTCAAATCAGGCATTAATCAGATCAGATTAATCTGCATTATATAGAGCATTTCCCAATTGAAATGAAGTGTATATTTGCAACATCACTGAATGCATTTCTTTTCTCAGGGTGAATTTTAGATTTGCTTTCATATGCTTGTTAATATGAGGACTGCTGTCTGGTGACATCAGTTCCCATGATGCTCTGCATCCAAATAAAACTGGAAAAGGGAGTGCAGATGAAGGACAATGTTAGTTTCAGTTGATTTAATTTGGATTCAGAAGATTGGAAGCTTGTTTACACCACAGGATTAAAAAAATTATAATAATTAAATTTGCATGTCGCTTTGAATAAAAAGCATCCACTAGTGACAATAACAGGATTATACATAAACAGATATAGACGTATATGGAGGGCACTGAGATACTGAGTGACTTCAGTGACCATAGACAACACAATAAACACAGACAGAGCATTAAATACTAATAAGTGGCAGTAACAGATACAATAAAGGTAGACAGCGTTAAGAGTTATAAGTAGTCCTGAGTTACTGATTTAAGAATATCAGGGTAGAGAAGTGTCCAAAATGTCATTGTAGAGTGTCGCATGTAAATGTAATTAAAACTTTTTTCATTTCACAATTTGGACTTTGTTTCTTGCGGAAAAAAATATTTTTTCTGCCACTGAATAAAATTAAATAAGGTTATTGTGAGTTTTATCTCATAATTCTGAAAGTTGCATTTTCTCGCAATTGCAACTTTGAGAGTTTATGTCTCATAATTCAGACTTTTCCTCTCAGAATTACAAGTTTATATCTCACAACCCTTCATTTTTATCTCAGTTCTGCGTTTACATCTCACAATTCTGAATTCTGAAAAAAGTTACAATGACATTTTTTTTATCCTGTGGCAGAAATAGACTTCCATGTTACAGCAACAAAAAATGATTTCAAATATTATTCCACTTAGAGTCAACGTGAAACAACATTATAACCCATTTTACTTCTATAATGTGGGCAGAATTAGATTTTTCTATTAGAAATGATCATTAGAAATTGATTGGATCATGGGGTTTCATTCCAGTACTTGAAGCCTAAAAGAGTGTTCACATCAAAGGCGATAACTATAATGATAATGATAACTATAAAGTTGTAATAATTGTTCTAAATATTACAGAATAGGTGAGTCCATACCATAACCATAATGACATCATTATCAATTATTAAGATCTAATCGCTTTCAGATGGATTTCTTCCATGTGATGAAGATTGACAGCCAATCAGAATCCATCCTGCTTTAAAGAGCTTGAGCATTTAAAGCAGCAGGCGAAAAAACTGCAGCGTGTGATTATAATTGACAGAATGATATTGTGCATTGGTCTGGATGCTAATATAGATATATTTATAGTTACTGTTCTTGGTGTGAATGGGCCTTTAAACATTATTCTTTCTTTCTTTTATATGTTTATATGCATTTTCTCTTCATTCTGGTGTTTCAGGGTGATGAAGAGTCCAGTTTGGGCCTTCCCATCAGCCCCTTCATGGACCGCACAGCACCACAGTTGGCCAAACTGCAGGAGTCCTTCATCACACACATCGTCGGGCCTCTCTGCAGCTCTTACGATTCAGCCGCCCTCATGCCCGGCCACTGGGTCGACCCTCTGCCCAAAGAGGGCGAAAACGCTGACGAAGAGACGGATGAAGAGGAGGAGGAGGAGGAGGAAGACACACCAGAGGAAGACGCCTCCACCAGCTCCGAACTATCTCGTGAGTTCACCTTTTTCCTCAAACTTTGCAGATCCAGTTCAAAATCTGGTCCAAATTGCAATAATCAAATCAAAGTCATCACTTAATGGTGCTTGTGTGTGTGTGTGTGTGTGTGTGTGTGTGTGTGTGTGTGTGTGTGTGTGTGTGTGTGTGTGTGTGTGTGTGTGTATATTAAGATTAATTTATTGTATGAATATGAAATTACTTTTTATGTGTATCACTGTGTATTTAAGCAGTAAAAACAAGTTTTTAAGATAATAAATAGGTTAAAATGTCTTTGGATTCATTCAACATCAACCCGAGATAGTCACCACTAATAAACTATTACTAAATTTAATGTAGAAACTTTAATTTTCTGTGAAGCTGCTTTGCAGTGCTTTGCATCATGAAAAGTACTATACAAATAAACTTGAATTAAATTATATATGTGGATCAATGTGCATGTAAGAAATGAAGACGCAATGTATGTCTGATTTGTTTTTTGTTTTTTTACTTTTATGTACAACATTTCTCTACAGAAAAAAAAATCATAGCTCAAATTCTGAAGAACATATTAACACTCTCTTTATTTACTGGGTTTATTGTAGAGAAACCTGCACCCAAGAAACGAGGGAAAGTGTTCTGCCAGATCACCCATCACCTGCTGGAGAACCACGAGATGTGGAAGAAGGTCATTGCAGAAGAGTCCCAAAGTCAGACAGAAGAGGAGGAGTCCACATGCCTCACTAACACCCCTGAGCCAATCCTAGCCATCGATGAGGAGGAGGAGGAGCCGGGGAGCAAGGAGGAGCCTGCAGACGACCAGGAGGAGGAGACAACAGAGGAAGAGGAGAGTCCTGTACCTGACGAGACACATGAAACAGAGGAAACAGATGGTGAGACTGTAGAGGAAGCGGACGAGACTGTGGAGAGAGACACGGTGACTGTAGAAGACGATGCAGAGCTAATGGGAAAACGAGAGGAAGACGAGACAGAGGATCCGGAATGAATGACTTGCCCTTTTTAGACGTTGTCTAAAAGCTTTTTATCGGCAAGCGAGACTTCTAAGAAATGGTTGCCAGCACATCACTTAGACACAACACTGTAGATGCTTGGGGAACATGTGCCTAAAGGAAACAGGGTGGGACGGGGTGGTTCGGGATGAAGGGTTTGTGTAACAATGAGCAAGCGGTGAACTATTGAGGTTAGATGCTAAAATTGGCCAGGACATAGAGTTCTCCAGGGGGTTTCCTATATTTTCTAGACTTACGTTGGTCAGTTTTGCAAATCCTTCTGGCGAAACCCTCTCCAGCTGCACCTTAACCCCCAAAACTACGACAGGGGTCCCAATGATCTGCGGCGACACGTTTTGCAGGCTCAACAAGCATTTCCAAGGAGCTTAGTGTCAAAGTCAGAACCGAGAAACCAATCCACCGTGACTCTGGCCGGTTCGCGTATCCCATCATCGGCAGCGGACAAAAGCAAATGCTCCAGAAACTGCATGCATTTGTGACAAGGCTACGAAAAGATACGATATGTGTCTGCATGTCTGTCCTGCCATTGCTCTTTCTTTTTCCCTTCCAGAACATCACTATAGCAAATGCTTGCGCCATTGTCTCATTTCTGAAGGCGTCGAGCCGAATGCTTGTCATTCTCTTCCCTCACCTTTTTCCCTCTGCATTCCATGAACTGAGATTTTAAGTTTCTCAGGATCAGACTGTTTTCGGATAATTGTATTTAAAGAGTCATTGGTTTTTACAGACTTTCTTGCAACTTTCTAATCTTTTGGATCTTGACTCGTGGACAAAGGCAACCTTTAGTTGTTTTTTAAACTGTAACTTCTTCAAAACGCCAATGGCCTTTTAGCCCAATCGTTGTTTAACCAGGTGATTTGATATATATATATACACATACATACGGCGTGCAATAGTACATCACGTCATCCCTAGTCATTGGTGTACCATCCAAAGCTACAGACGCTTGAGAGCCAAGTAAACTGCTGTAGCAAGTTTGGCTGATCAAAGGTGCAAACTGGGATGACGGGAAGGCCTCAGGCTCCCGCAGTCGCATGTTTTCCCTCCGAACAAGACTGTGGTTATCCTTTACAGTCATCTCACGCAGCAGTTCATGCAGGCAGGCATGTGAGCCCAAGGGATGAAACGGTGAACGCTGTCCCTCTCACGTGAGAACGTGCCGCACATGAGATACGCGCACCGGTTGACACGGCTGTCCGCGCTCACCTTTGATGTGCCGAAAGAGGCAGATTGCTCGGGACGGCGAGTTGAAACACTTCTGCGGGCTTAATCACCTCGGGTCCGATATGTAGTTGGATGCCTTCAGTCACTTTGAAGGAGAGGCAATTAAAAACACCTAAATAAGACACGGCGGTCATGTGCAAGTGTAAGCCTTAATATTATCAGGCAATGTGGTGCGATGAAGTCCGTCTGGCGAATTATTCAAGCAATACCAACCCTATGTGTACAGCAGATTGGTAGCATTTCCAGTTGCACTTTCTTTTGGTTGCTGTGTAAATCTCACACAGCTCAAGTGTGTGTGTGCCAAATAGGACTTTAAATCCATTCTCCCCAAAGTATGAAACACCATCAGGAGCATGTAAAGGCTATGTGTGCTTGTGCGTACGTGTGGCGATACAGTATGAATGCTTTTTATTTGTATATGGCCCCAATTTTAGAGGGTATATTATATTTCTGCATTAGGCCGTAGATTTGTAACCCCAGGCCAGAGATATTTACCCTTTGGTGCATGAGTTATTAAATCACAAATTAAAATAGTCTTCATGTTTTTATTACCTTTTTTAAAACAAAAAAATATATATTAATTCCCAGTCTAATGACGCATTGTGAGAGCATTACAGTACACTGCAATAAGAGATAGTAGTTGTTATGTGGTGCATCACTTTTGTTTGCCACTTTGAATTTAGGTTGCCATAAAGCAGAAAATATAAAAAGGATTGTCACAATGAATTATGGTTAAGGGTTAAGATTCAACACCTTAAAATTGACTGACTAGTGTAGTGGACATCTTGCATTTTGTTAAATTATACAGGCATCTTCGCTGTGTATTTCCCAAAATAAAATTAACTTATCGTAATAATAAAATCCCCCTAAATGACCCATCATACCCCAAGCTAGAGATATTAACCCTTTGGTGCATGAATTATTAAATCACAAATAAAACTATAATGTTTTTATTACTTTTTAAAACAAAAATATAATAATTCTTTTTTATTTATCAAAATAATGCATTTAAAGTGTTACGTAGCATTGCAATAAAATATTATGATTGTTATGTGGTGGATCTTTTTTAGTTTGCCATTTTAAATTTATGTTGCCGTAATAAAACATAAAAAAAAGGATTGTCACAATGAATTATGGGTAAGGGTTATCGCCTTAAAAGTTGCTTTTAAAGATCTGTCCACTGTAGTGGACATCATGCATCAAAGTGTTAAATTATACAGATGTTTTTGCTGTATATTTCCCAACATAATATCATAACCTATAATCAAATCCTGAGGAAAAGAATATATACTTTCCCAATTTCACTAATAAATATGTGACATTATGGAAGAATCTATTATGCAATATAGCTCCGCCCCTTTTCATTCTTACTTTTGCTTTGTTTGAGAAATTTATGTCGTTACCTAGTGATCAGTGAGGACACGTGGTGACGAGGATCGGTAATTACCTTACTGTGAGTCTTTGACGATCAAAAGTCATTGATATTGATGTCTCAAAGTGATTCAGACCCAGAATCATCAAAGATGCCCAGATTTGCTTGTACCAAGACAGTATTCAGAGAGACTCAACAACAACTGGAATTAGCCAGTGAATCCTACACGTTTGATGCGCTCGCTCGCTCGTGCATGCACTGCATGATTGCGTGTGTTGGCATGGCAGCTCTGTGCTCCACTGTGCCTCCCATCCATGGGTTTTCAACTCTGATCTGCGTTCGGTGGCTCTGATTCCAGATTCTCAAGTCAGAATGGGCAGCACAAGTCTTCAAAAACCGGTGTGGATGGGTTCATAATTTTCATTTTCACCCATTTCATTTTTTTTACACGTAGTAGATGCCCTTAGAAGTGAGATAAATAACAGTCTGTACAGTTCGGCTAAAAAAAACTTGTGCAGGTATTTCAGAAATGCACGATAACTTTCTAGTTTGTTTGTAAAGCGTAGTCTGATAAGCTTGGTTCATTCCAGATCCTTTAGTTCAACTTGCATGTCAGGTTTACCGGATGTCGACACAAGAAACAAAAAGAGGTTACATGTCACATAAGAGGCTGATCTTTTGATATATTTCTTTGCATTTCCTGTTCAACCCTCGTTCCTTCATCTTCAGCTGTATGCGTCTGATAACCGTGTCCACTCGTTTCATTCACCTCGAGAACCAAACAAGCTTTACACCTCTCTGAGAAAGAGAAGTGATACTTGTACTTTTTATATATATATATATATATATATATATATATATATATATATATAGTCGGCACTTCACTGACAAAATAATTATTTTTCTTCTCACTTGTATCTTGCACTTAACACATGTAGCAATACCTATAGAAAGGGGAACTGTGTAAATCACCAGTATTCGTAAAGTGAAATATTCATTTTATCGCTGATTGTTGTTCCATTTTGTACAAAAATTATATTGTGTACAGGTTAAAAATGAAAAGACAAAAACAAAGCCAAAAAAAAGGGACAAAAAGATAAAGACAACAACCGAAGTCTTTTAGATAAACATTATTTATTTTTACTGTTTTGTAATTTAGACACTATACTGTAGCTCCTCTATTGCCAGACTTACTGGAAGTGCCTCTTGGTATAATGTAACATACAGAAAATATATATTGAGATTATTAGAACCTGTCACAAGCTGAACATTGTGGATGTTGTAATGTGAATACAGTTTAATAATACGAGTGAAATGCCTGTGGTATTGAATGTCTCTGTGTTCTTAATTGTTTCTTTCTTCCTTGATTGATTTTCACCCCTCATTCAAGACGAAATAATCTGAAGGTTTTCTACTAAAGCTAAATACAATGGGTAAAATGTCAAATATTCATACAGTTGTGTAGGTGTTTTTGTCTTGAAAATGGCTCCTGTCTCAATCGAAGTCAAGGTAAGATCCCACACTTTATGCCAGGTCTTTACTCAAAAATTAAATGTACTCACCCTCAGGCCGTACAAGACAAGTTTGTTTCTATATCAAAACAAATTTGGAGAAATGTATCATTCCATCACTTGCTCAGCAATGGATGCTCTGCAGTGAATGGGTGCCGTCAGAATGAGACTCCAAACAGCTGATAAAAACATCACAATAATCCACACCACTCCAGTCCATCAGTTAATGTCCTGTGAAGAGAAAAGGTGTGCGTTTGTAAAAAAATAAAATAAAAAATAAGAATAAGATTAATTTTCACTTCAAACGTCGCTTCTTGACAAAATGCAAGTCCATAATCCATAATAATGCTTCCTCCAGTGAAAAACTCGATCCCCTGTTGTATCTTGCATCAAAATCTGTTTTAAACAGTGATTGATCTTTGCAGATTTCTCTCCTGATTCAGGTGAGATTACTTTTTCACTGCAGAAAGACTCTATTATATTTTGGCTGGAAGAAATGGTTTAAAGTTTAACTGAAAGTGAGAAAGTCCCATTCTCAGAGTTAAATTCACAAGACATTAACTGATGGACTGGAGTGGTGTGGGTTACTTGTGATGTTTTTATCAGCTGTTTGGACTCTCATTCTGACGGCACCCATTCACTGCAGAGGATCCTTAGCTGAAGTGATGTAATGTTCAGTATCTACAAATCTGTTCTAAAAAGTTCATGTTTAAAGGGTTGATTCAGGACATTGTGGTTGTCAGCATAAAAAAAAAAGTCTATGGCTTTAGATAAATCCACTAATAATGAGTTCAAAGCAACATGTCCCTCAAGCCCTGTTCATAATCCACTTATATAAGTGTCCTTTCTCTACATTCTTTGAGAACACAAGGAAACAATGTGCCAAACGGCCATAATAGTTCATGCTGAACACAAACTAATTTATCAAACTCTTTTCTTAGTTGAAATGGTTTAACATGTTGGCAAACACCCTTAACATAAATCAACACTTAAGCCAAGTACTGAACTTTAAGTAAATTAAATGAGCTTTAAATTGATGAGTGTACAGTAAAGAAATACACAAGATTGTAATATTTAATGTTTCTAAATGTTTAGTTTGTTCCCTATAAGGATTGCCATAACGTGATTCATCAATTTTCTTCTTGAATTACAGGTAAGACTTAAAAAAATAAAATAAAATTCAGACTGTTCATATATTATATTACCGTAAGATCATACTGAGCTGTTTTAAATTGGTATAAATAATGAGGATTATTTAAGCATTCCAGACATGTCTAATGTTTATTAGGAAGTCATGTTTCCTTCCAGTTCACCATCAGCAGTCTCTCTGGCATTTCTGTGATTGTGAATGGCTAAAGAAACCGTTTCTGACAGACATGCCGTGCATGAATTATTCAGCAACAGCTAACTTAATTGAAATTAGTTCAAGATGCAAAATCTGAATTCAGGCATGAATAACATGATCTGAACTTCAGTTACAGGAAACAAAGCATTTAGCAAACCAAATACTTTGTTATAGACAAGGGATTAAGAGATTAGGGAGGCAACGATGTCTGTAGTCAAGTGGTTGTTTTGAAGCTCTTGAGACTGGAAGAGGTTTCAGAGAGGATTCTCTAAAGCCGTAGGCCTCCATTACTCCATAGTCATGCAGATTTACAAATTAAACGCACATATTCAGCAGTGTTGCCATTCTCCCTAGGAGCGCTTCTCTTACATGATCAGACACCTTAAACCGTTTGCTATAAATGTCATGCTAAACCGTGTATGTAGATCAAAAGTGAAGGTTCTTCGCAGCATAATTATTTTGTTTTCTGTATATGTTTGTGTTAAAAATTGATCAGCGAATTGATCATATGGGTGATATGGGTAGTTTACAGATGTGGACATAAAAAAATGTTGTTTTAACAATTTAGATTAAAAATTATACTTGTTAAAGGACAAGTAATATTATTTATTTATACTTTTTAATCACATTTTTTTACTTGTTCTTTTAAATATTTAGTATTGACAAGGTTGCACTTACTATAATATTTAATTTCATGACCAGTCATTTAAAAAAAAATTAGTTAGATTATGCATACAAACTTTCATATGTCAGATTGCCTTTTTCATGGTTTTGTTTAACAGTTCAAGCTGAATTGAGTCACAATACAGGACAATTTCCACATGGAATAACATTTTTGGATTGATCATAGGCGATGAAGGTCAAAACTGATCCACAAATAATGCTGAGATGAGCTATATAAACTCAGTTCAATGAGGCCCATGACCAAAAAGAAATGCAAAACCTGTGCTTATTGAAAGAACTTCTGACAGCCTAACACCAAAACAGATGCATGATATTTCAGTGAGCGAATGTACATGAATATTAATACTGATGTATGATATGCAAACAACTTCCATCCACCATTTTTCTTTCAAAATGTTTACATTATGTTCATTTCCACAACTCTCAGTCAA
Organism: Carassius carassius; assembly: GCF_963082965.1. Classification (NCBI taxonomy): domain Eukaryota; kingdom Metazoa; phylum Chordata; class Actinopteri; order Cypriniformes; family Cyprinidae; genus Carassius; species Carassius carassius. The sequence continues at coordinate 1,749,573 of NC_081776.1, read as the reverse complement.
AACACATTAGACTTACATTAGGAAAAAAGCCAAGCTTGCTTTAATGTAGCAACAGCTGCAATGATTGGTCAGTAATGTTTTAGAATAAGAAGAATCAGAATCAGAATGAGCTTTATTGCCAGGTATGTTCACACATACGAGGAATTTGTTTTCGTGACAGAGCTCCGCAGTGCAACATAACAGCGACAGAACAAAAAACACAATAAGGAATAAAAAATACAAAAAAATACAAATAGGTGGGTAAGGATTGACAATATACAAATTGACAATGTATGGCAGGTATATTAAAATGAGCATTTATGTATGTACATGTATATTATGTGGAAAGGTTTTAACTGTACGCTAAGTATGTGTGTTGGATAAATAAGTGTATGTGTATATAAATATAAGTAGTGTATTGTGTTCCATGTATGTACATGTATATTATGTGCAAAAGATTTAAGTGTACGCTAAGTATGTGTGTTGGATAAAAAGTGTAGTGTATATGAATATAAATAGTGTAGTGTGTCCCACAGTTATTATCAGCTGTTCATAAGATGGATTGCCTGAGGGAAGAAACTGTTCCTGTGTCTGGTCGTTCTGGTGCTCAGTGCACTGTAGCGTCGACCAGATGGCAACAGTTCAAAGAGGGAGTGTGCTGGATGTGAGGGGTCCAGAGTGATTTTAACAGCCCTTTTGCTCACTCTGGATAAGTACAGTTCTTGAATAGATGGGAGAGTTGAACCGATGATTCGCTCAGCAGTCCGGACTACCCTCTGTAGTCTTCTGAGGTCAGATTTAGAAGCTGAGCTGAACCAGACAGTTACTGAAGTGCAGAGGATGGATTCGATGATGGTGGAGTAGAACTGTTTCAGCAGATCCTGTGGCAGGTTAAACTTCCTCAGCTGGCGAAGGAAGTACAACCTCTGCTGGGCCTTTTTCACAATGGAGTCAATGTGAATGTCCCACTTCAGGTCCTGAGAGATAGTGGTGCCCAGGAACCTGAATGACTCCACTGCAGTCACAGTACTTTTCATGATGGTGAGTGGGGGGAGTGCAGGGGGGTTTCTCCTGAAGTCCACGATCATCTCCACTGTTTTGAGCGTGTAAAGCTCCAGGTTGTTGAGAGTGCACCAGACAGCCAGCTCTTTAACCTCCTGTCTGTAAGCAGACTCGTCACTGTCCTGAATGAGGCCGATGAGTGTGGTGTCGTCTGCAAACTTCAGAACCTTACATGTGCAATCGTTAGTGTACAGGGAGAAGAGCAGTGGGGAGAGAACGCAGCCCTGGGGAGCTCCCGTGCTGATTGTACGGGTGCTGGATGTGTACTTTCCTAGTCTCACTAGCTGCTGCCTGTCTGTCAGGAAGCTGTTGATCCACTGACAGACGGAGGTGGGCACGGAGAGCTGAGTTAGTTTGGGCAAGAGGAGGTTTGGGATGATCGTGCTGAAGGCAGAGCTGAAGTGTACAAACAGGATCCTCACATAGGTCCCCGGTCTGTCTAGGTGTTGCAGAACATAATGCAGTCCGATGTTTACTGCATCGTCCACAGACCTGTTTGCTCTGTAGGCAAACTGAAGAGGATCTAGCAAGGGTCCAGTGATGTCCTTCAGGTGAGCCAGCACCAGTTTTTCAAATGACTTCATGACTACAGACGTTAGAGCCACAGGCCTGTAGTCATTTAGTCCTGTAATTTTGGATTTCTTTGGGATAGGGATGATGGTGGAGCGTTTGAAGCATGAAGGGATTCGCACAGTTCCAGCGATCTGTTGAAGATCTTTGTGAAGATGGGGGCCAGCTGGTCAGCACAGGATTTCAGACAGGCTGGTGTAACACAATCTGGGCCTGGTGCTTTTTTCCTTTTCTGCTTCCGGAAGACCTGGCGCACCGCATCCTCGCTGATCTGTATTGCAGGTGTGGGGGAGAGGGGGGATGCAGGAGGTGTGAATGGTGAGAGCGCTTGATTGGAGAGGTGTTCAGGGTGGGTTGCAGGAGTTGTGAATGGTGAGAGCGGTTGATTGGAGAGGTGTTCAGGGTTGGTTGCAGGAGTTGTGAATGGTGAGAGCGGTTGATTGGAGAGGTGTTCAGGGTGGGTTGCAGGAGTTGTGAATGGTGTGAACGGTTGTTTGGAGAGGCATTCAGGGTTGGTTGCAGGAGTTGTGAATGGTGAGAGCGGTTGATTGGAGAGGTGATCAGGGTTGGTTGCAGGAGTTGTGAATGGTGAGAGCGGTTGATTGGAGAGGTGTTCAGGGTTGGTTGCAGGAGTTGTGAATGGTGAGAGCGGTTGATTGGAGAGGTGATCAGGATGGGTTGCAGGAGTTGTGAATGGTGTGAACGGTTGTTTGGAGAGGCATTCAGGGTTGGTTGCAGGAGTTGTGAATGGTGAGAGCGGTTGATTGGAGAGGTGATCAGGATGGGTTGCAGGAGTTGTGAATGGTGAGAGCGGTTGATTGGAGAGGTGTTCAGGGTTGGTTGCAGGAGTTGTGAATGGTGAGAGCGGTTGATTGGAGAGGTGATCAGGATGGGTTGCAGGAGTTGTGAATGGTGTGAATGGTTGTGTGGGGAGGTGTTCAGGGCAGGTGATGGGTGTTCTTTCAAACCTGCAGTAAAACTCGTTCAGATCGTCTGCCAGTCGTTGATTCTCCACAGTGCTGGGGGGTGGTGTCTTGTAATTGGTGATCTTCTTTAGGCTTTTCCACACTGATGCGGAGTCGTTCAAAGTGAACTGAGTCCTTATTTTTTTCAGAATAATTTTAAGGCGGGATTTAGCAAAGGGTCAGCAGAGGATCTCATTCTTCAATACTTCGCTTAATCATGAGTCCATTTCACAATCCCAGATTAGGAATGTATACCATGCACTCAGCTGACCGCAGCGCTCACACAAGCTCTTTACACAAAATGTAGGTTTCACAGTCTCTTGTCTGGGGAAGTGAGAAGGGCTTGGGCTAATTACAGATAATGAGTCATATAAATAATGAGGTCTGGAATGCTACACCTTCTCCAACAAGGTCATTAGGAGCGTAAGTGGTGCATAAAGCAGCCTCCGGAGCACATACTGCAGGTGACATGGGAGGAGCGGGAATAGTCACACATTATTTTTAGTTCTTGACAGGAGAGTTTTTTTGTATCAGTAGTGACACTGTACTTCTTAAAATACTTTTTTTTTATATAAACGGATGCTGTATAGAGTCGTTCACAGGCTGGATGCTCAATTTCGAGCTGCTTCGCCACTGACCAATGATAGCAGACATAGTTTTGATTTCTGTGGATTAGGTAAATATCCACGTCATCAAGTGCACCTTTTGTTTTCCATCTTATAAAAAATATCCTGTTAGTATTATGGTGTGAGAATCAGTGTTATTTTAGTTTTTAGTTTTTCCTTTTGTGTTTTTGTCATTTTTAGTAGTTTCTGTGTTTTATGTGTATGTCTGCATAGTTTTTATTTATCGTTGTGTGTTATCTTAGTACATCGAGTTAAAGGGGTCATATGATGTTGCTAAAAAGGTGTAATGAAATGTGTTTATGCGGTTTAAGGTTAAAAAAACATTATTTTTCACATACTGTACATCATCGTTTCTCCTCTATGTTTTTTTTACAAAGCTCTTTGATCAAGGTGTGCTCTGATTGGCCAGCTATACAGTGCGTTGTGATTGGCCGAATATCTCAAGCGTGTGATGTAAATGTTACGCCCCTCTCCATACTGTGATGCTTGTCAGGACACTAGCTCCACAAGACAAAAATAAATAAAACTCATTACAAATGAGCCGTTTGTTGCATCCATTGGGGACATCAATGCAGGTTATAATGACTTATACTGTGTTTTTATCCATTGCGTTGCATGACAACGCATAAACAAAACCATATCTGCATTTGTGATCGTAGAAACAACAAACCACAAGCGCTACTCTACACTGCTCAAAATTCATGTTTAAATCATCAGTGGAAAATCCTTTACATATGAAAACGTACTTACAGACTGTGAGTCGAGAACAGCCGACATTGTATTCTTCTCTCCAAGGATCAGAAAGAGTCCTCCTTGAAATGTGCTGCACACTAAATATTTGCGCTGTACTGTTCTGGAACAGTGTTGGAAATACAACTAAACCACTGATTTCTAGTTGTGTCCTCTTTTGGAAGGCCAAAGTATTTTCGCTTTCACAACGAAGCACACAGCGTCTCCACGTCATGACGTTGACAGCAACAGTGAGAATAAAAGATAATTTAAGATAAAGATAACCTTCTTTCTCAGCGTGAACATTTGGGCGGTGTTATGCAAATCTTCCCACATCGTGACGTAGACATGTGAGGCCGTGTTTGAATGTGCCGTTTGAGGGGGGCATGGTACACTCTTAACTTTGATAAAGAATATCTCTTTGGATTTGCGACATTAGTGTTTGCAACTTTACAGAACTTCTTTGTGCACCAAGAGCTTGTAACACTCCAAAGAGAAAGGAAATATTTAAATCGCATCATATGACCCTTTAAACTAAATTAAAATGAGAAATGTTGCATTGGTTACAAGTAGAAAATTAAAACATACAGCTGCATTTCACCGTAATGATGACTGTAGGCAATTATACACCACATCAATGTTTTTGATATGAGAAAACACTGCAAATGATTCAGTGCGTGAGTGAACTGTCCAAATGAATCAAACTGAATCAGATTTTTTTGCAAACCCATTTGATCAGTGTTCACTAGTTGTGGTTCTGATTCTAAAAACATACATTGATTCCTGAAATATTATTGGACAAAATGATTCTCAGGTCATCAATCCCACTGACACAAAAGGGGTTTTTCAGTAATATTTTATTAACAGCTGCTTTTCACCGTAATGATGACTGTAGGCAATTATACACCACATCAATGTTTTTGGTTTGAGAAAACATTGCAAATGATTCAGTATGTGAGTGAACTGTCTGAATAAATCAAACTGATCAGACTGATTAGAGTGATTTGTTCACAAATTTGGCATCTGATTCGAATCAGCTGATAGAAAACGTACAGCTTTTGCTGAAATGTTATTAAATGTAAAAAAAAAAAAAAAAAAACTCAGGTTATTATTCATCAATCATTGACACATAAGGATTTATCAGTAGTATGAGCCAAAGTGCTGTTTTAGTACAATAATTGTCTAGTGATCCCTCTGTTGCTTGATTCTTAATTTTCAGACAAAAAAAATTAAAGGATGAATAAACAGTCTGATTTCATGTGCATATCTTCTGTGCACAAAAATACTTGTATCTGGATAAGACGTCACGCGTGGCCCTCAAATGCAAATGCAGGTACACTGTATCTCTATAGTATGCACACAATCAGTTCAAGGACTTGAGGAGTTGTTGTGTTGTGAATGAAGTCAAGTCATATTTACAGCTAAAGCAATTATTATCTTCTCTTTAGTTGAGATTTCACAAATATTACTGTTGAAACCCAACAGTCAGCACAGTTAGCACATTATTCATATTCTCAGTTGTAATTTTTATTCTAACATCACAGGTTATACTGTGCATGTTACTGTAAACGGGCTAACCCAGTTATAAAGCACCATGGCAAGAATATGGAGTTGAAGTCGCCATTTGTTCGGCAGGCCCCTGCAACAGGCGAGAATGGATTAATGAAATCCTGTTAGAAATACCAGCCCAAGAATTCTGCCATGCTCTCGAAAACCGTCTGAAACTACCATAAACCACAAACAGATTACTAACGCCCCAAATCAACTCGTCAAAGCTAAGCGGCAAAAAACTGTGAAGCAACTGCAGTTTGTGTGAAGAGCATCCTGAATCAGGTGCTGACGTGGATTTGTGTTATTTTAGCTCAGTTATACTCCTGATAACTATATTGAACAGCACAGATATCAAAGACACAGTATGAGGCATTCACTCAAATGGAGAAATTAAAAACCAGATACGAGAGCATGATCAGTTCTGTCTAGTGCAGATGGAGAAAATGAAAACACTTACCCTATAATGTCTGTCTATGGATAAGTAACTATTGTTTGACTTCCCAGAATAGAATTCTTTACATTTGATGTAAATATGTCAAGATGGGGAAAGTCTACAAGTATATATAATTACATAAAAAAATATATAAAGCACAAAAGATTACAAAGAAATGTGGAATTCGAAGAAGAAAGACTGAAATAGTGTTGCAATTTGCTTGTAATACATAACCCAATAAACAGTTTTTTTTGACAAATATAATTTCTTTTACAGTGTAATCACCTGAATTACTACTTTTATACCTAAATGACTGCTGTGTAAAGATCCTTTTTATTTCAATAGCAAATTATTTGTGTTAAAAAGTTGTTCAGTCATGTGAAGCATTATGCTATGACTTGTCTAGTCTAAAATAATAATGTATTTTCATGTATTCATAATTCATATTTTCATATATTCATAATGTGTTATTTTAATGCTGTAAATACAATTTTATTAAATGCATTGCATATTCAGACTTTTTTAAAAAGATCATTAATGATTGATTCATGTAAAAAAAATTAGGATTTATATATATATATATATATATATATATATATATATATATATATATATATATATATATATATATATATAAATGAATATTCTATAAAAAATATTATTATTATTATTTTACTTATTGAGGCTTTATGCATTTTTGTTCCCCAATCACCATTTCTCCCATTTCTTGACAATTTAAATATGCAATGTATTTTTATTTTCTATTTACAGTGGTTATCAATTATGAACAGGCAGGCAGTCCATTTAATACCATAATGTGCCATGATGCATTGGCCATCACCTCGTATTTTTAATCAGAAATGCAAAGACATTCGGCCCATTAATGGCTTTATGCTTTGGGTGCTTTTGAGTCTACAGTACTAGGAAAAGTCACGAATCAGCAAGAATAGGATGTGTGTAATCCAGTCAGAAGGTTATAACAACTGTCATATTATGGTTTGGTCATCTCCATGGAAACAAGGCAATGTGTATTGTCTCTCCTCTATCCACCTTTTCCTGAAAACGTTATATAAGGATTCCATATTGGCTGAATTCTATTGTTTTTTTAAACATGTAAGAAGTATGGCTGTAAATATTATGTGGCTGGAACAAAATCATCTGGCTGTGGATAAATATGATGTGTATGAGTACACACATTTGGCCATCTGTTCCTTTCAGAAATATTTATCTTTGGATGTCCAGGCCTGGTATAATTGATCTGGATGAGGGGATGGATGGATGAATGCTGGTTGAACGGCCTTGATGAATGACTGACTTTGCTCCCATAGTTTGATATTTTGCTTTGGCATTGAAAGAGTAAGTCTGTCTCTCACATTGATGTCACTTTTGACTCGCAGGCACGCTTTTCCTGCAAAGCACTTGGAAACTCAAACCAAGTAAGTTATCTCTTTAAAAACAATCCCTTAAAAATAATGATGTTCATTTTATATTCATGTTATTCAAACCTAAGACTGAGCTTACAAACAAGGATCATATCTAAGAAAGTTTATTTCTGCAACCCTTTAGAATTAATGTTAACATTTTGCATCGGCACACAGATGAGATTTTATTGTATGATTGCACATCAATCATGTTATATTAAAATAGACTCAGGATCTCAGAGATCTTGTGATAAAAAAATAATTGAAAAAAATATTTAATATTTTGTATTGTAAAAAGCGCTATACAAATAAACTTGAATAATGGAAACCCATTTTACAGATATTAAACATGAGTCATGTTCTATTAAAACTGATTTTCTGATTTTCTGTGTGCAGGGGCACATAGATCCCCAAAATATGTGATAAAATAATAATAATTAAAAGATTAATATAGATAATGATAATAATAGGTTATAAATAAAATAATTGTTTTTAATTTTTGTATTATATATACATATATATATATATATATATATATATATATATATATATATATTTTTTTTTTTTTTTTAGTGCTTTTTTTAGCACTTATTTAATAACGCAGATATTATTAAAGATTTGACCTTTGAGAACAGGCAGGCAATATAACAGAATACATTACAATAAAATTATGCGAATCTTTAATGATCAACCCTCATATCTAAATGGTAAGTTTGTTTCAGGCTTTTTAAAGAGCCGTGTGTTTTCTCAGACCCGCAACCTAAGGGTTAATTACACAGTTTGTGTTTTTCAGCATGACTTTAATGTAAATCATGACCGAGTTTTTTCATATATAGCCTAACTTTCATTCACAAACAACATGAAATGACATAAGGCTAAACATAGCCTACCCACTGAGCAAGCGACGTCTGTGGACGTACAAAACAGGTTGATATCACGTCCGTCCGTCCAGGCCATGATTTGAACGTCCATTGACAGCCAGAATTAGTCGATTCATGACACTGTGAATTTATGTCCAATCTGGCCATAATTTAAACGTCCACTGACAGCCAGAAGTAGTTCAGAAAAGACGTTCATACTGACTATAATCTGGACGTCCGTTGACATCCAGAAACAGTCCATAAATGACGCAAATAAAGATGTCCAATCCGGCCATAATCTAAACGTCCACTGACAGCCAGAACTAGTTCAGAAAAGACGTTCATACTGACTATAATCTGGACGTCCGTTGACATCCAGAAACAGTCCATAAATGACATGAATAAAGATGTCCAATCCGGCCATAATCTAAACGTCCACTGACAGCCAGAACTAGTTCAGAAAAGACGTTCATTCTGACTATAATCTGGACGTCCGTTGACATCCAGAAACAGTCCATAAATGACGCAAATAAAGATGTCCAATCCGGCCATAATCTAAACGTCCACAGACAGCCAGAACTAGTTCAGAAAAGACGTTCATTCTGACTATAATCTGGACGTCCGTTGACATCCAGAAACAGTCCATAAATGACGCAAATAAAGATGTCCAATCCGGCCATAATCTAAACGTCCACAGACAGCCAGAACTAGTTCAGAAAAGACGTTCATACTGACTATAATCTGGACGTCCGTTGACATCCAGAAACAGTCCATAAATGACGCAAATAAAGATGTCCAATCTGGCCATAATCTAAACGTCCACTGACAGCCAGAACTAGTTCAGAAAAGACGTTCATACTGGCTATAATCTGGACGTCCGTTGACATCCAGAAACAGTCCATAAATGACGTGAATAAAGATGTCCAATCCGGCCATAATCTAAACGTCCACTGAACAGACGTTCATAGGCTATAATCTGGACGTCCGTTGACAATGTTGAAGATTTTATTATTTAGAAAATAAGCAATTTACTTATAGGCCTACATTTGTACACTATTATTTATTCCCTTTGTGTGTATGACTTTGGTTGACTTTGGTAGCAAAGGCCTGAAAACCAAGGCCTGAGAATGTTATTTCAGTAAAGACACCTGGTACAAAGTCTCACCCAAAAATAATCTAAAGGAGGTGACCATATTTGGAAGGGATGTGGGTATATTATCTGTGAAACCCCACAGAACTGGAGTGTCCTTTCTGCAGGAGGCGCTCGGCTTTGTTTGTTAAAATAAAGTCTAATTGTTTCTGGCATCAAAGATCTCTGAAGTCATTTTGCCAGAAAGATTGATTGAAAGACTGAAACTACAACAAAATCCAGAAACGGTCCATAAATGTGAATAAAGATGTTCAATCTGGCCATAATCTAAACGTCCACTGACAGCCAGAACTAGTTGAGGAAATACGTTCATATGGTTATAATCTGTACGTTGACATCCAGAATTATTCGACAAATTATGTGAATAAAGATGTCCAATTTTGCCACAATCTAAACATTCGTAAACATCCAGATTTAATGATTGAAAATATGTTAAAGGCCGGCCACTGTGGCCTGCCCACTATAATCAAAAGGCTGTTAAAAAAAACAACCATCATCATTGTTATAACATTTCCAGAGTCCCTCAGTCCAATTTCCTAAAGTCTTTCATTCCAGATTAAGGTCCTTAAACACTGCGCAGCCTGTATGGCTTTTAAGTTTTTCTTATAGAACTCAATACTCAAAATATATTTTCATTTCATGTTTAAATCTTTAAAAAAAGGGCTGCATAAAATTTACATTTGTGAATACATTTAGCTAACAGAATTTTTTCAGATTTAAAAATTATCAATTTTCTTTTTACATTCATGAAAACATTTAAATTCAAAGTTAGGATTCACATAATATTTTATAAAAATTTACAAAATGTACCACCAAAATATCCACGTGAAAGACAGTTCCAAAATAAACAAGCTTCTCCTTTGGTGTGCACCTCCAAAAATGAGTAACCCTAATTCGTGTCAAGGTGACGGAGGCCAAGAACATGGTCAACTGGTCCTGTGTTGATCAGCTGTGTGGAGTAGTCACTGAATTTGCAAAAAAACACTACAATATGCAGTAACATTTTGAAATTAGATCTTCAAAATTAGACTTATCATATATCACTCCGAAACGGTCACAACACTGTAGGAGCGACGCCATAGTTGACGCTAGTTCCTTGTCAATATCACAATTGTATTGCATTCAACCCTCTACATAATTTTATTATTTTGGTCACCTTGCTCTTTTAAACTTAGGCAGGTCAGTCACAATGGGGAAAGCAGTGGCAGGATGACTAATGATTTTTTATGATCTGATCATCTCTGAGAGGTAGGCCTATAGGATACAGGCAGGTTGGCACAAATTGACAGATCTGGTCCCTCAAATTCAAGGCGAGGAATAAACCAAACAATAACTGATAATGTGAGTTATAACCACATGATTTTTGGGAAGTGGGAATGGTAGACGTTGACACAAATACTTCCAGTCCGACTATTATTCTAAAGTTTTTAAATTATTTATTCTAGAAAAAGTTATTTATTTATTGTATTTTTTCCATTTGTCATTGTCTTTGTTTGAGGGTGATGGGTAAATTTCCACATATTTGGCCTTAAGTTATTTTTAAAGGCCTGGGGTTCCAAAAGAGCGCTGTTCTGACCACCTTGACCCCTTCAGCAACATGGGCAAGCCCAAATATAAAATAAATTTCACCCATACTCCTACAAATGTCAATTTATTTTATAGTTTATTGTTTTGGTGTTTTTTTATGACGTGTATGCTAATTAGTAAAATTATATATTTTTAAAAGTGATAAGCATAGATGTTTTTCGGATAAGAGTGTTTTTTTTTTTCCTTTCGTTTTTGTTCTTAAAAGTGTGGTGGAAAAGGCGGTTTTATTGGGTACACCTTCCGGTTTCAAGAAGATTCCCTAGATCCCATGTGAAAAATAGTTCTACCTTTATAGTGATAATAAAAAATACAAACTGTGTCAATTACTTTGATTTTTTTTTTTACTTTTATAACATGATTTATATAATGATCAAACATGCTCGGAATACAAGTTTATCAGTTCTGTGGCGGACGGATATATGTGACTGCAGTCCGCGCAGCATGCTCCGCCGCATTCTGCACCAAGGCTTTTAGCTGTATCGTGTTACACTTGACGTCCCCATCAAGAACTTTGTAAGTATGTTATACTATTGATAATACTAATAGTGAGCGATTCCCGAAATGTTATTATAATGTTTTTATTTCGTTAGTCCCAGTTGGTTCAGCTAAGTAATTCAAGTGTTTTTTTTTCCCTCTAAATGGACGAACGTTTAAGATCGCTTAACGTTAGTCTCCGTGTCGCTGTCTCACTGTGTTGCACTTGAGTCGACGTCCCCATCAAGGAATTTGTAAGTAACATTATGTTATAATATGGTAATACTAATAGTGAGTGTTTTTCGAAATGTTATCAAAGTTTTTTTTCGTTAGTCCCGGTTCAGCTAACGTTAAGTAATTCAATTTGTTTTCCCTATAAATGGACGCGCTAGCTACTTAAGCTAGCTCCTCGTGTCGCTGTCTCACAGTGTTGCACTTGAGTCTACGTCCCTATCAAGGACTTTGTAAGTATGTTAAAATATTGGTTATACTAATAGTGAGTGATTCCAGAAATGATATCATAAAGTTTTTTTCGTTAGTCCAAGTTGGTTCAGCTAAGTAATTAAAATGTTTTTTTCCCTCTAAAAGGACGTGCTAGCTACTTAAGCTAGCTTAGTTGCCAAGGAAGGCTCCTCGTGTCGCTGTTTGACGGTGTTGCACTTGAGTCGACGTCCCATCAAGGACTTTGTAAGTATAACATTGTTATAATAGGGTAATACCAATAGTGAGTGTTTTTCAAAATATCATAAAGTTTTTTTGGTTACACTTTATTTTGATAGTCCACTTTAGACAGTCTACTAACTAGTAACTTTTCAACTAGCAGCTACATGTCAACTAAGTTAAAGGAGAACTCCGGTCAATTCTAACATTGAGCTCATTTTTTTGTACATTTGGAGTGCTGTCAATACAGAGAACAATGACAATGCTCTGCATTGCTTAGGCACACCCAGGTCTTTGGACTGCGACAGGTCAACTAGTGGTGAGTTAAACTTTTCATTTTTAAATTTTCAAATCAGCATGCAGGTTACTAATAATGTTGATCATGACTGACTGATGTTTCTGTTCTGCATTGCTTAGGTTCACCCAGGTCTGTGGGCCGTGACAGGACAACTAGTCGTGAGTATAGCCTTTCATTGCTGAATATTGCAGGCTGGTCACTAGGACTAATGATAATGAATCACTGATGTTTCTGCTCTGCATTGCTTAGGTACAGCCAGGTCTACAGGCCGTGACAGGTCAACTAGTCGTGAGTATAGCCTTTCATTGCTGAATATTGCAGGCTGGTCACTAGGACTAATGATAATGAATCACTGATGTTTCTGCTCTGCATTGCTTAGGTACAGCCAGGTCTACAGGCCGTGACAGGTCAACTAGTCGTGAGTATAGCCTTTCATTGCTGAATATTGCAGGCTGGTCACTTGGACTGTTGATAAAGAATCACTGATGTTTGTTTCTGCTCTGCATTGCTTAGGTACAGCCAGGTCTACAGGCCGTGACAGGTCAACTAGTCGTGAGTATAACTTTTCATTTTTAAATTATCGAATCAGCATGCAGGTTACTAACACTTGATATTGACTGACTGATGTTTCTGTTCTGCATTGCTTAGGTTCACCCAGGTCTGTGGGCCGTGACAGGTCAACTAGTCGTGAGTATAGCCTTTCATTGCTGAATATTGCAGGCTGGTCACTAGGACTAATGATAATGAATCACTGATGTTTCTGCTCTGCATTGCTTAGGCACACCCAGGTCTTTGGACTGCGACAGGTCAACTAGTGGTGAGTTAAACTTTTCATTTTTAAATTTTCAAATCAGCATGCAGGTTACTAACAATGTTGATCATGACTGACTGATGTTTCTGTTCTGCATTGCTTATGTACAGCCAGGTCTGCGGGCCGTGACAGGACAACTAGTCGTGAGTATAGCCTTTCATTGCTGAATATTGCAGGCTGGTCACTTGGACTGTTGATAAAGAATCACTAATGTTTGTTTCTGCTCTGCATTGCTTAGGTACAGCCAGGTCTACAGGCCGTGACAGGTCAACTAGTCGTGAGTATAACTTTTCATTTTTAAATTATCGAAGCAGCATGCAGGTAACTAACAATGTTGATCATGACTGACTGATGTTTCTGTTCTGCATTGCTTAGGTTCACCCAGGTCTGTGGGCCGTGACAGGACAACTAGTCGTGAGTATAGCCTTTCATTGCTGAATATTGCAGGCTGGTCACTAGGACTAATGATAATGAATCACTGATGTTTCTGCTCTGCATTGCTTAGGCACACCCAGGTCTTTGGACTTCGACAGGTCAACTAGTGGTGAGTTAAACTTTTCATTTTTAAATTTTCAAATCAGCATGCAGGTTACTAATTGGTCATGACAAAATGATGTTTCAGTTTTGGGTTCCACAGATTCGTCCAGATCCAGGTCCAGGTCTGTGGGCCGGGACAGTTCAATTAGTTGTAAGTATAGCCAGGCACAGTTGTGTTTTATTGAATATTAAATTAGCATGGGTAATTTGCACTATTGATAATGGCTACATTTGGGTTGCACAGGTTCATCCAGGTCTGTGGGCCGGGACAATTCAAGCAGTCGTGAGTATTGCCAGTTACATTTGGCTTGTCTTATTGAATATCAAATTAGCATGAATAATACTATTCATACTGAATAACTAATGTTGGTGGTTTGGGTTTCTCAGGTGTACCCAGGTCCCAGGCTGTGGAAAGTAGGTCCATAGATGGTGAATGTCATTGGTTGTATCACTTAATGAGGCACATTGTACAAGTGTTCTAAATATATTGATCGCTTCACACACTTTTTTCTTTCCTGCTTAGGTCTTTCACATGAAAAGTCCAGTTATAATAGGGATGTGCCAACCACATTCCCCCTGTCAGAAGCGAGTAAGTACAAGAATATTTTCATGTAACACCCAGACTAATTACTTATGTATTAACATTACATTCTCTTTGTAACTGGTGAATCAGACTTCAGGTTTTCATCTTATTGCTTTGGCATTTATGACATTTAGTCTAGAACCATCTCTTAATAAAATTGTTATTTAATACAACTGATTTGTCAAATACAGGGTTAAAGTTTACCTGTTAAATAGTGTTATGTAACAAATTGAATAGTTATTCATTTTTCTAGGATTGCTAGAGAGCACACTTTTACTGAAATGCCTTGCTGTTACCAGAGAACCATGATTATAGTGAGTAATTATTATTATTTTTCTTAATTTCTCATTATTGCCAGAATTCCAAAAAATAGTGCTGACAAAGCTGGTGACTCTCACTGATGAGGTCAAAAAACTCCAGAGGAGCATGCCTAAATCTAGCATTGAGATCAGAAAGATTAACACCTTGGAAGAGTTCGAGAGGGAGGAGGCTTCTCTTCTGGATAAAAACAAATTTGAAACCTTGGTAAGAAGTTTTCAACCTCTAATGAGCTTACAATCCTATTGATTATCCTTAATAAACATAGACATTATCACATTGTGTTTTTCCACTAGAAATAAACCTTGTTACATTATTACCTTTAATTTGGTACTGTGAAGCTGCTTTGGGGCAATACGTATTGTGAAAAGCGCTATATAAATAAACCTGACTTGACTTGACTTAGTGCTGGGCGATAAACCAGTTCATACCGAAAGCCGCTGTATATTTTCGTTACGATGTTAATTTTTAATAAACCGCCAAACTGATGTATTCAAGTACACAACGTTCGGAAGTCGGAACGTTGCACTGCGCCACACGACACTGTTTCAGACGGACCCTTTAAAATGTTGCACTTCAGCGATTGCAAGCAGTGGTGAGGGTAAACAAACGGCAGTGTTCTGGTGTTACGGATGTACACGCTGCAAGTTCGGACACTTGGGAGGTCGTGAGATATTGCACACATTCGCATCAATGCAGCCGGTACACGGCACGACTGTCCTGCACAAATTTTATCCCGAGTTGGTGGCAATCACGTGAGCTTTCACGCTAAACACAGAAACAATGTAAAATGACAGAGAACAGTAGCCATTCGGAATCCATTCCTCTCAACATAAACACTTATTAAAAGAGCGAGATTGTATGTGTGATAGTGTATGTAATATTAATGCAAATTGTAACTTCACTAAGTCACTTGTTTTATATTTCCTTTTTAGATTTACTTGAATACTGTGTAATGTACCTGTATTGCAAGTTGTTCTATTTTTTTGTATTGGTTTTTTATAAAAAATAAAAAAGAAGTGAAATTTGAAAAGTTAAAGTTCTGAATTTTGACTACAATTGTCTTTGCATTCTGATTCCTCACTTCATTAGAAGCATGACTGGCTCTTATTTGTAAGCAACAGCATAATTTTCTGGGGCCATGCAAACCTGTTTTACTAGTGTGGAAATATTCTACAATATTCACTAATGACAGTAAAATAGACCATCCTAAATCAATTTACTGCAGTAATTCCTCTCTCAATGAGTAGAAAATGCATTGAACACCTGACTATGCATGAAAATAAAATAAAAAAACGTCATAAACCGGAAAACCGTCATCATAAAAAAAAAAAAAAAAAAAAAACGTGATATAAATTTTTGGTCAAACCGCCCAGCACTAACTTGACTAATTAGGACTTGACTAATGCCAATAGGGGGCTATGCGGAACACCGAACGTTCTAACCGGAAAACAGGTCTTATTTCCACTTTTCACTTCAGTACAGAACACATCTGCAGTGGTAGGTGATGTCTTAGGTAACTGAAGTTTTGCTTATTATAATAAAATTTGTATAAACTGTAGTGTATTTCTTTTAATTAAAATGTTGGAAGTTTTTGTTTTGCCAAGCTGCAAGTCAGTCAGGGTGATATGCTTCCGAAAGATTATGCGTGCTAATTTTGTTGTAAGGAGACACACCCTGAGTCGCATTTTATGCCAGAAAATATATGCAACAGAGTAATACAGCAGAGATCTTATATATTGATACATTTCAATATCGATCCAGCAAATTCTTTCAGCTTTTTGTATTTACCTGCTGATAAAATGTTTTGGGATTTTTTTTATATTTGAGTTAAAATCTTTCAATTATTTCATGATTATACATATGATTTTTGTATGGTTTACATGTGATGTTTTTTAGGGCAGCAAACAACTGGACCCTGTTCTCAATTTTTTACCATTAATATATTTTCATGTGTTTTTTTAATTATAGGTTTGTCAGCTGGCAAGAGTGGGTGGGAAAGATGTGAAGGACTGCACGCACAAACTGATGGACAGGTATTTATTTACATATTAACTTAACAGACACAGATCCCCAATCTGTTTTCATTTGGTAGTTTGGTTTAGTTGTTGGTTTAAGTAAAGAGCAGGACTGTGCACTAGGGCTTGGCAATATGGATAGTTTTATATCTTGGTGTTTTTTGGCTAAATGGTGCTAAAAGATAAACTGTATATCATATATTTTATGAAAATGGCTAAATTTGTAAGTCAAATCCACCTTAGAGATGACATATGCACTTTTATTTAAACGGATGGTCATTAAAATAAAATGCAGTGGTTTACTTCCCTGTTTTATTCCCTACGTTGAATAAAAAAGCATTATTTCTGGTTTCCAACAACAATAACAGGAGGATTAAGAGAGGGAGAAGGAGAGACAGACAGGGGCTCACGGACAAAAGAGGGCATGAGAGGAAATTCCACCAGATTTCACTCTTTTCGGCCAGATGTCTGTTATCTTTCTTTAAAGGGACACTCCACCCATTTGCATTAAGCTTTGCATTGTTAGAAACCCAGTCATACTATTGAATGGTCGTGCAACACTCTTTCTTTTTCCCCTGAAACGGGAGAAATCCGTTATTTACCTCTTACACTTCCTCCTAAAAATGACGCAAAAATCGTCATTTTGCGTCATTGTAGGAGGAAGTGTAAGAGGTAAATAACGGATTTCTCCCCTAATTTCAAGCTCTGGTGGTAGCTAGCCTTGTAGACGGAAGAGTGATTTCTCTTATAGGCAGATATGCGCTTTCTGGATTAGTGGGAGTGGCTTGCGGAGCTGTGCAATGTGGTGCATTGTGGGAGTTGTTGTCTTTCATACAAATGCGTCCTGAAGTTATTTTTTGTCTTTCCTCGATCACGAAGGCACCAAATTAAAAATTTATTTTACATTTCGACTACATATATGACCCACTTTAAATAAAAAACAATGTTCAAATGGGTGGAATGCCCCTTTAAAATAAATTTAAGCTCTGTCGATTTATGTAAATTGCTCCTCAGATCTCTGCAGGGTAAATCCATACAGCTAGCTAGACTATCTGTCCAATCTGAGTTTTCTGTTGTACGACTAAAACAACTTTTGAACATGTATGTTACACCAAAAGAAATTTCTTCCTAAGGCTAATTTGCAGTGGCACCGTGGCTTTGCCTGGCTCCAATCCCAGAATGCCGCACCGAAAACGCATGCATACTAGAAATAGAACCGACGCTTATTTTTCACGCGATTACATGTTGTTTGAAAGTGTCTAGGTTTTGACATAAAAATGCAATACTTTTATTAAATACTTGAATAAAAGTCAGTACTTCCAAAGTTGTCTTCAAATCAAATCAGTATATTTTTATGTTTAACATGAAGTGTGCTACTGCAGTAAATCAATTGGAAACATGCGTGTGTACAGACAAGGCTAGCAGCGCAGCGTCAGACATGTTTCTGGTGTGCAAAGACATAGAAAATGCAACGCAGCCGCCACACAACAGAAACGCCAGGCTCATGCGACGCAGCCAATTTGTGTAGCCAGCCTAAGGCTGACACTGGCTAATTTATGAATCCCTATGTGCTTCTCAGCTAAGAGGTCTAATGTATGTAGAGATCTGTATGGTTATATTGTATAGTGTCTTTTCAGGCGATTTGATGAAGGTAAAAATAGTGTGGCTGTGTATAATGCCAATGCTCTATCAAAATCACTGTTTTTTTTTGTTTTTTAATTTGAAGACAATTCTGCGTGTGGTGGAATAATTGCATATTATTTTTGTCTTGGATTGGATTAGGCTCTTCACCAACCACCTAATGACACTATTTAATTTGAAGGGGAAGGGCAAAAAAGAGAAAATTGGTCTCGAAGACAAGAAATTGTTTTCAGCAATAAAAGGTAAGAATTTATATTATGGTAATTTTAAAAAAATTTGTGTGGAATGCTTAATATCAGGCTTGATGTAATTTTACTTAATTTGTTATCTATTTCATTTAATTGATTTGTTACTCAAATTTTCATCTAAGCATAATATGTATCTCTGCTGCAAGCTAAACCACAACAGTGGCGTTTGAATTGATTTATTTTACACAGGATTTCTTTGCTTTGATTGTAGATGCTGTCATGAAATGGGATGCAGCTGCCACAGAGGCCCAGATAAAGTCGGCTGCATCGGACCACCTTAAACATGCCCCTGGGAGAGTCGGGGGTGGTGCTTATAAATAAATAAATACACTGTGCTAATAGTACAAAATTTTATAGCACTTTTATTTATTACTTTACTGTTCTGACTTTTAAGTTTTATTATGTTATTGTGTTAATTTATACTTTCTGTTCTCGTTTTAAGTATTAGTGTGTTATTGTTTTAATTTATACTGCTGTTCTGGTTTTAAGTTTTACTAAATATTAGTAATAAAAATATATTTTGAAATTTAGATGATTTCTTGGAGTGATCAGTTTGGTTTACAGGAAAATGGTAAGCAGTTTATTACAATTATATTGATAAGATACAAAAATGCAAGACTAGTATATAAACTAAACAATTATTCAATTGAATATTCAATTTAATCCATATTCTTTCAAATAATTTAGGTCTATGGTCTGTCTGCAGTTTCATGACACGACAACCATTAACAATGAGTAACTGGGTTTTTCTCAGTGAGAACTAACTCACTCAATGCCACTGTTTGAAGCAAACATTTTTTTGAATTTTGATCCTTGCAAATATGTCCAGATAGGATTTCCATGTTAATACGAGTCTTTAACAGTCATCTTTGACATTTCTACAGAAAACGCATCTAATACAACTTTTATTCTGGCTGTCTAAAGATTACATATTTAGCACGTTTTTGACATCTAAATAATGTCCTAAAAAGACATCAAAAAAACTATCTTTCTGGCTCTTGTGAGGACGTCTTCTGGATGTCTAACAACTACGTCTGTACAACGTCTTTAATTTACGTCTAAACAACGTCCAGAAAAGACGTCAAAAAACCTTTCATTCTGGCTCCTGTGAGGACGTCTTCTGGATGTCTAAGAATGACGTCGTTAGCACGTCTTTAATTGACGTCTATACAATGTCCAGAAAAGACGTCTAGTGGATATCTAAAAATGACGTCATTATCACGTCTTTAATTTACGTCTAAACAACGTCCAGAAAAGACGTCAAAAAAACTTTCATTCTGGCTCCTGTGAGGACGTTTTCTGGATGTCTAAGAATGACGTCTTTTAGACGTCTACTAGACTACTTCTTGCTCGCTGGGTAGTGTCACAGCATGTATTTTATGAATTCGCAATGAATCATATAGTGTTTGTCAGACATATATTAATGTAAGTTATGATAAAGTGTGACCATTGTACTGGAACAGTGATGAAACGCTCCGCGCGCATTGCACGCGTCTGGTGTGATGCGCGCTCATCACGTGCTTCAGCTCGATCCATCCAGCCGCTTCGAGCAGAACAAATTATCTCACCTCTCAAGAAAAAACCTTTAAGATTGACGTCAAAAAGATTAAACTATTCGGACACATCGAGCTGAACGCGGAGGAATCGGATGTGAGTGGAAGTGTTGGGAAACCTCCAGGTCAGGACCAAGTGCATTTCCTCGTCTCCGGCAGCCCGTGGGAAGTTTCTTTCCATGTGAAACCCATCTGACACACATGATCTGCTCCATACGCACTCATTCTGGACCAGCGGGGACACTTCCATATCCATAGATTGTATAACAACCAACAGAAGACGAGACTGGATCGTATAGGCTATTCCTATATGAACTGTGAGATTTGGTGAGTACATTACAGCTCTGTATACCAAGACATTTGACCTAATTCATCTCTTGCTTACAAATTATGCATATGTATTGCGCACTAGACATGAGATTGTTTGGGTCTGGCGGTGCGCAAAGCTGCGTGCGTTTGTGTAAGAAGAGGAGAAAGCCAATATCCGCTCGTTAAAAGTAGGTCTGCTGTGTGTTTTTGCCAATTAGTTTAAACGATTGAGAGTTATTGTGCATCATAATTACCGCGCCATTGACTGTTAATTATACTAACAATCATTTTATAGCGTGTTTTAATTATGCATGCTCCTCCGGGTTCAGGAGACTGAGTTTTTATTATTATTATTATTATTATTATTATTATTATTATTATTATTGCTATATTCAGTTTGTGCAATGGATATTATACATTCAACAGTATATGAGGTGTTTTTTTCTTTTTCTCTCGACACTCGTGGGTTCGGCGTGGATTCATATCAGCTGCTGGTTAATTAGACGCACCTGCGCACTGGTTGTCATGACCACTCATCCACATCAATTCACCAGACTACAGACTGTTTACATTCATGCGTCTGATGTATATGTGAGCTCGTGGTATCAGATAAATGGGATGCATTAACTGTAGAAAGTTGAGCAGTGGTTAAAGATCTGGCTGGTATACTATTAAAAATAAGGTTTTGATACTATTTGCAATCATACATTTCTATTAAATGTTATAAATAATTACCAAAAAAAAGGGTAACACATTTAATTTAGAAGTAGAAAGACTGAAATACACTGCAAATTAGTTGTTCTGCTTCAAAATTTTGTTTTATTCAATGTTAAGGGATTTTTCTTTGAAATTGATTGTAAAAAAGCACATTCTGAGTGAAAATTGTTTGTGTGTGTGTGTGTGTGTGTGTGTGTGTGTGTGTGTGTGTGTGTGTGTGTGTGTGATTTATTGTAAAATATACTCTAGTGACCATAAGTTGTATTTCAACTTCAAAGAATCATTTTTACAGTGTAACTGAAAGGTTTTTAGTTCAAAGCCAATTTGTTTACTTATTATTTTTATGATTAAATGTTTTAGTTCTACGTTTTGACATAATAATTAAATAATCATAATACAGCTCTATGTAATCATTAATATGAAATTCTGTATAAATGTTTTGATTTCTGCAGTTTTGTGATCTAAATGGTCACATATTGGACTGTGTAATATGAATGAACTCTGGCGAAGTGGTGTTGTTGAGTGCAGCTCTTTAGAAACACACTAAACAGTGCCATTTAGACATGATAATACAGACTTAAGTAGAAAAGAGCAAATATTTTTTTTAATCAGTCAAACCCATTATCTGTCTGTTTTTACAAAGAAGCTGGTTCATGAACCATTGTGTCCTTGTGTAAGACACATAACCTCAGATTACTCTAGAGGGCCTGTCCCTCTCATAAGTGATATTAAATAAGTGTAAATAAGTGGAATAGAAAAAAAAATAGAAAAAGCATAAGTTAAATGACTAATGTAAACATCTTGGCTTGTGAAGAAGGCTGCAATATTTGTAAATTGCATGTTTTATGTGTCCAATGATTCATGAATTCAAAGCAGCCTCTGAAATGAATTGTTCAGTTGATGTTTCATTTACTGCACTGGCTGCACTCAAGGACTTATCAAGTTCAATCAGAATGTACAACGAGAGCTTGAATAGCTAAATTACCAGCCCATAAGGTTCAGGAGACCTGGGAGATTCTTATAGAAGTTTCTTATATTAGGTTTTTGTTTATGTGAGTTATCAAGGACCTGAAGTTGTGATTTTTATACAGAAAAAGAAAGTGATTGGATAGTTTTTATTACCAATAAACAATAACACAAGTTGCAACTTTAGCTAGGGCTTTAGTTGATAGTTTGGTCATAACTTTGTCAAAAAAAAAAAAAAAATTGTTTTATTCAACGTGTTATTCCACCACACATTCACAGCCATGTTTTGTAACCAATACATCTTTCAGCAGGCGTGAAACTAAAGTAAGTCAAGTAAAACTAAACCGTAAAGAACTAGAAATAAGTGAAATACTTAAAATTATTTTCTCGATTTCTCATTTTCATTTACTTTACTAAAATGGTGCTAAAATAACTAAAAATGTATATAGATATATTTTAATAAAAACCTCCAAAATTACAAAATCTTAACTAAAATTAAAAATCATAAAAATATAAACCAATTTATAATATATTTTTTAAAAATTCTAAAAGAATTTCAGTGATACACAAGTTCATTGGTTTCATTTGAAATTGCTCTTTAATCTCAAAATGGTTGTTGAGATTAAAATTCCCGAAGCGACGTATAAGGTACATAAGTACAAAATGAAAGCCTGCGGTATTAGATTACATCAGCGTACAGTATATAAAAGCATGCATTTGTTTGCATGCTTGCAAAGAAAAGTTTACACAATATACTTAATTAGATTTCATCATATCAATTATTCTAAATGCAACAACATTGTAATATTTTCCAAAGATTTCCTCAATTCAAACATGCTTTTTTGCTTTGAAACTCATGCCAGGATATTATAGGAGAAAATGCGCTCCGCAGAACGTTGCACGTTTCTCCTGGGAGCTGATCTTTCTGCTGCTATTCTTAGAGTTGTCACTTCAATCAGTCTATAAGAACGAGAACTGCATTGCACAAACTCAATGCAGCACTTTTGTTTCACACTGTGTGCCAAATTGTGTGGATTCCTCAAATTCTATTTAAACCTGTGACAAGAACAACATATTCTTGCTAAAACAGTTTTTATGGCAGGAGAAATGGATCACACACATATGCGAACTGTCTCTCTTTCAGGGGTGCATGCATAAATGCCAAGAAACTGCATTAGAGAGATATCGACCAAAGAGAACGAGATTTTTTTGTGGAAAATGGACCCGCCGAATAAGGAGATACGGTCACCGGAGAACGGCCCCAGCTCAGCTCGGCCCTGTTGCTCAAGCCTCAAGGTAAATCTTCGGACTTCAACACCTATAGGAGCTTTATTCTCAATTGTCATGTTGTGTTGATGCCTGAAGGAGAAGCGCTAATATGTCTGCGAGCTTGCAGGTCCATTGCTTTCCATGTAACAGGCTTTATAGGCCTCTGGCACTGTAACGTCATTGGGTCCAAACAAGATTTATCCTCAGTTTGTGGTGGAATCTTCTTCTGAAGAGCTAAGCACTGGGAACAGTGGGGGGTTTTGAGCCAGTGCCATAGGCGGAAATCCCAGGGGGGAATAACAATGAATTGAATAACAATTGTAAATAACAATGTTTTATACTTTATATAACTTTGTAAGTAGTAAAACAGTGCAAACAAGGCAAAAAGAAACAGTTTAGAAACATTTTGAGTCTCCCCCTCACTTGTCTCACAGTCTTTGGTCCGAATGCCTGCTTTCCTCTTTCACATCACCTCAATTGCAGAGTCCGTGGTTTGCCCACAGAACCGGGTTACTTTAACACTGTTGTCGTGGGTTGAAGCGACCCCAATAAGGTAATATGAATGTGAATTTTACCGGAGGAATCTGAAAAACATGTATTTTACCCTCCGGAATGCGTTTTTGCACGATCGGGCTAGTTTTGGGGTAGCAATCGGGCATGTTTTGTTTGGAAAACCCGGCAACCCTGCACCACGTGACCACATCAGCTTTAATTCTATTTAAAAGTTCTTTAATTTGGCACGGTCTCCCTGCTACACTAATAGTAGAAAGGATGTGTATACTTGTCCTTACAAGAACAATTTTAGCTGTATTATTTGTGTCCCCCCAACTGTTAGAGGAAATTTATGCCCCTGGCCAGCGCTTCTGATGTGATGATTATGGCTAACAATGTAAATAATGAGAAAGTCATGAACCACAGTCCCTCTGTCATAAACACATGAGCACAGCCACAGAAGATCCATTCAGTGTCTCTATAAGACATGCAGTCATGTGCATGCATTGTAAGGTTATAATGTAAAGGTTTACTTAAGCTCTATTTTAAAACACAGTATATTTATATATATACAGTATATATATATACTCAACGGCCACTCTATAAGGTACACCTGTTCAGTAGCCAATCACATGGAAGCAACTCAATGCATTTAGGTATCTAAACGACTTAGTTCTAACCAAGCATCAGAATGGGGAAGAAGAGGATTTAAGTGACGTTTAATGTGGAATGGTTGTTGGTGCCAGACGGGCTGGTCTGAGTATTTCAAAAGCTGCTGATCTACTGGGATTTTCACGCACAACCATCTCTAGGGTTTACAGGGAATGGTCCAAAAAAGAGAAAATATCAAGTGAGTGGTCAGTTGTGTTGACAAAAATGCCTTGTTGATGTCAGAGGTCAGAGGAGAATGAGCAGACTGATTAGAGATGTTAGAAAGACAACAGTAACTCAAATAACCAAGGTATGCAGAATACCATCTCTGAACGCACAACATGGTGAACCCTGAAGCAGATGAGCTACAGCAGCAGAAGACCACACCGGGTGCCGCTCCTGTCAGCTAAGAACAGGAAACAGGCAACAGTTCACACTGACTCACCAAAGTTGGACAATAAAAGATTGGAAAAGTGTTGCCTGGTCTGAACATGGAAAAGAACATGAAAGCATTGATTCATTGTGTCTTGTCTCAATGGTTCAGCCTGCTGGTGGTGGTGTAATGGTGTGGGGGATGTTTTCTTGACACACTCTGGGCCCCTTAGTGCCAAATAAGCATCGTTTAAATGCCACGGCCTACCTGAGTATTGTTTCTGATCATGTCCATCCCTTTATAACTACAGTGAACACGTCTTCTGATGGCTACTTCCAGCAGGATAATGCACCATGTCACAAATCATCTCAGACTGGTTTCTTGAACATGACATTGAGTTCACTTCACTCAAATGGCCTCCACAGTCACCAGATCTCAATCCAGTAGAGCAGCTTTGGGATGTGGAGGAACGGGAGATTCACATCATGGATGTGCAGCCGACAAATCTGCAACAACTGCGTGATGTTATCATGTCAATATGGACCATAATCTCTGAGGAATGTTTCCAACACCTTGTTGAATCTATGCCACGAAGAATTAAGGCAGTTCTGAAGGCAAAAGGGGGTCAAACCCGCTACTAGCAAGGTGTACCTAATAAAGTGGCCAGTGAGTGTATATCAGAGAATACATATATACATACTACCTTTCAAAAGCCCCAGTACCTTAAAGTGGCAATGAACTGGCTTTTTTATTATTTTATACTGTTGGCTGAGGTCCACTTATGACGTCTGTGTGGTTTTTACATTCAAAAACATCTAAATCAATTTTCTGCATTGGTTTTGAGACCGGCCCGAGAAAACCAGTAAAAATAATTTCAAGATCAACCTTGTTTACTTTAATAATACACTGTCTTTATTGTGAATAATTCATGTTATGAATGTTATTCCACGGAAGAAGAAGAACATTTTGGTCTTTATATTTATATATGTATCATTAAAATATAATCTCTTGGTCCACTTCTGGAACAACTTTCCTTTTTCTATTTTCTATAAATTCTCAATGGATGCATTTGTTTGCCTTCTCTTTAACTATCTAGTGGAATCAAATGTTGACTTTAACTACCCCATGTAGTGGCTTAGAAACACTTTATTACAGGGTTCCTCAAATCTAGTCTTGGAGGACCAATGCACTGCAGAGTTTAGCTATGCCTGTGATTTTCTCATGATCCTGAAGACATTAATTAGCATTCTCAGGTGTGTTTGATTAGGGTTAGAGAAACTCTGCAGGAAAGTGGATCTCGTGGGCTTTATTTTAGGATCCCTGCTTTATTAAAACACCACTAAACCATGATTTGCTGTTTGCTAATGCTAGTTGATAGCAGGTGGATGTACTTTGTTGTATTCATTGCATACACTCATTCACTGCCATTTTTGTTTCGAGTGTGATGATTGCTGGACCTTTTCTTGTTATTCTGAGATGTTGGTTGTGCTGATAATTGCGCACGGATGCTATTCTGGACTAAAAAAAAAAATAACTTATGCATCAAACTATAGCAAAGAGATACGACAAGATTGTCCTACATGGCAGAAATCCAAAAGTGCATTCTGACTGTTTTTCTCTAGGACATCGAGGGGTTAAATTCTTTTTAAAGATCATAACAGCAATAGCTGAAGACGTTATCAGCTGACATGTTTCGGGTATCAAGCCTTCGACCCTCTGGGTTTAAACGTGTTTCTGCATCCAGAAAGAGCTCTTGTTGAGTTCTCAAACAAACCATATGATGGACTAAGAAACATTCAGCACTTAATTAGTAACATCATTTTTTTTTCTGCACATTGAGATTCGGCACATACAGATGAGATCTGAATTTAGAGCTTGTTTTTGTTTGGGATTAAATTTGCATAAGACAACAGTGTAAAAGCTGCTTAAAATGAGATTATTTTGCACAGCTACCGAAAGACGCAAGCACAATGAAAAGGCCATTTCTATGAAAAGAGACCATGACAAGGTGCAGTAAATTTCACCTAAGATGTGTCCTGATCATAATCCTCCGATAAACCTTGACGGAGGCCTATTCTGATTTCCAAATTCTTGGCATTAGCCTGAGGTCTGATCTTAGAAATGATCTGCATGCTTCAGGAGCACAGGCTAATCTAATGAATGAAGGTATTGTAATTGCACTCATAGAGACTCTTAAGGTAAAGCTGATTAGTGGTGTTCCAGCTCTACAAGCTTTTCTTCCAATAACACAAAAATAAGAAATTGTCTCATCCAGTAAAAAAAACTTGGACCACATTCAAAGGTTCGGGGTTTAGTTCATTTAGTTTTGGTTCATTTATGATCCCTACCAACACCAAATATTTGTGAATTATGGTATTGCTTGGACTAAAGAGTTTTATCTGTATCTGGAAGTCGTCACAGCCAGTTAAAAAATGGAAATATCAAAATATACTGACAAGAAAAAGTCATGCAAATGAGTTTAATCTGTTAAAAATATACATTTATTTGCCTTTTTTCTATGTAAAATATTTAAATGGCTTTAAATAAAAAAAAATAGTGCCATTGATCTAATAATATATTTTTCTCATTATTTTGAATTAGATTGTATTGCTATATTTTCATTTGAATTTTTGTTAAAGTTTTAGTCATTTTCTTGTATTTTTATCTCTTATTTTTAAATGCCTATGTAGTTAAAACATTTTTTGGGTTTATTTAGTTATTGCAGTAAATTTAATATAAATGAGATAATGTAATGCATTTTTTATTTCATTTTATTTATTTATTTATTTTATATAGGTGTAGATGTTTAATTTTATTTTTATTTTTAGTAATTTATTTTAAGTATTTATTTATTTACTGTCTATAAGTTCTGGTGTTTAGTTTAAGTTTATTTAGTTTTAGTTATTTTATAATTATTTAAAATTATTTAAATGAAAATAAGAAATGTTGCCTTGGCAAAAAGCTGAAATAATATACGTTTAAGTTTAAAGACAATCTGTTACATCATGTAAAATGTCAATGGACCAAAAGTGAGGAAATGCTAAAGTAGAACGTTTTTCTATAATGTTATCGTCAAAGTACAAAGGAATTCGGTTCTGCACTGTGCCAGAGCTATGGAGCGTAAACTGCAGACATCAGTGCATGACATGCTTGGGAAATCCATAAGTGCGTGAAGGGACCTATGTGCTCTTGAGTGAGGAAATCTCTGGACTGTTGTTAAAGCTGAAAATTAGCCCAGAGGCCATGGCCAGCACGTGTTGCTGTTGACTGCCGGTCATATTTCTGCACCCATGTGTAATGTCATCTAAGTTGTGATCCAAGAAGATGAAGGACAATAAATCTATGATGATTTGAAGTCAGTGAGAGATGCTTGTGTATGTGCACAGATCCCCCGGTGTTTTAAACTTTTGGTTGAGGGGTCTGTTCTCATATTACCTATCTAAATTCTTGTGGAAAGATTGGAAACATTATGATGCTCACTAAGACTGGATGGACTGCATTTATATAGCGCTTTCAACAGACCACATGGCCATCCAAAGCGCTTTACAAGTTGCCTCACATTCACCCATTCACACACTCATTCACACACCGACTGCAGTGTCAGCCATTCAAGGCGCTATCCAGCTCGTCGGGAGCAGATGGGGTTAGGTGTCTTGCTCAAGGACACCTCGACACTTGGTCAGGTGGAGCCGGGGATTGAACCACCAACCTTCCGGTTTGTAGACAACCTACATGAACCACTGAGCCACTGCTGCCCTAAAGACTGCATTTTATTGGATTAAAAATACAGTAAAATTGTGGAATATTATTAAAATGTTCTATTTGAATAGATTTTAAAATGTAATTTATATATATTATATATATATATATATATATGTGCCCTCTAGAAGCTTGCGTTCTGCAAGTGAACGTCGCTTGATTGTGCCATCCCAAAGAAGCACAAAGTCACTTTTACGGACTTTTAAATTAAATGTTCCTCCTGGTGAAATGACCTCTCCAACTCAATCCGAGCAGCCTTAGCCATCTTCAAGAATCGGCTTAAAACACATCTTTTCCATCTTTATTTGACCCTCTAACTTTAAAACTCACTATTCTAATTCTATTCTTTAAAAAAATCTAACTACCTTTCTAATCTTTTTATATTCTATATTCTTTTCATTAATTATGCAATTGTATGTGTGTGTGTGTGTGTGTGTAAAGACCTCTAACACTAGCTTGCTCTATTCTTTTTTTATTCTGTTTTCTTTATATTATATTATTTGAAATCCCATACTACGTGTAATGTGTAAACCTAACTGAGACTTGTTATAGCACTTATATATCATTGCTCTTTTTGTTGTTTTTGATTGTTTCCACTGTCCTCGTCTGTAAGTCGCTTTGGATAAAAGCGTCTGCTAAATGAATAAATGTAAATATAAATATATATATATATATATATGTATGTATGTATGTATATATATATATATATGTATGTATGCATATATGTATATATATATATGTGTGTGTGTCTGTGTGTGTCTGTGTGTGTGTTTGTGTGTGTGTGTGTATAAATATATATATATATATATATATATATATATATATATATATATATATATATATATATATATACAGTACAGACCAAAAGTTTGGACACACCTTCTCATTCAAAGAGTTGTCTTTATTTTCATGACTATGAAAATTGTAGAGTCACACTGAAGGCATCAAGGGCTATTTGACCAAGAAGGAGAGTGATGACCTGGCCTCCACAGTCACCGGACCTGAACCCAATCGAGATGGTTTAGGGGTGAGCTGGACCGCAGACAGAAGGCAAAAGGGCCAACAAGTGCTAAGCATCTCTCGGGGAACTCCTTCAAGACTGTTGGAAGACCATTTCAGGTGACTACCTCTTGAAGCTCATCAAGAGAAAGCCAAGAGTGTGCAAAGCAGTAATCAAAGCAAAAGGTGGCTACTTTGAAGAACCTACAATATGACATATTTTCAGTTGTTTCACACTTTTTTGTTATGTATATAATTCCATATATAATTCCACATGTGTTAATTCATAGTTTTGATGCCTTCAGTGTGACTCTACAATTTTCATAGTCATGAAAATAAAGAAAACTCTTTGAATGAGAAGGTGTGTCCAAACTTTTGGTCTGTATATATATATATATATATATATATATATATATATAATCTACTATAAAAAGTATTTATTGATATTATAATGATCATTTTATAAAGTTCAAGGATGCAAGAAATGTCCATTTAATTTAATGAACAGTTTATAAAAAGATTGTTTTAATCAAATGTTTTATGCCAATGAGCTTCAAAAAGTGATTCAGCTCTTTTTTCCTTCTTTGTACATGGAAAATTCAAGTGTGGGTTGAAAGACGAGTGTATAGCTGATGATTTGATCATCAAAGGCTTCTCGTCTCGTCTCTTCTGGCTTCGTCTTTTTTTGCCTCTTCTCTCTTCGCTTCTTCACCCTTCTGTTGTCCACCTTTCTGTTGAATATTAATTTGGATACAGCGAGTGTGCACATGTGCGCAAAAACCCACAAGAGTTAAGATGCACCACTGTGCCGAGGTGAAACCTCAGCGAATGCTGATGATTTTGACCCAGAAACTCAAACAACAGATGATAAAAGTGTCAGTGTTTCATCATCAAAAGCAGCGACTCATTTTTGCCTTTGTTTTGCTCATTTTGAGGTTTAAGTCACTGTGGTTGAGTGCAGTAGCATCGCTCAAGAGCATGGCATAAGATCCCCTAATCCGCTTTTTGTCGCCACTACCAATATTGCAATGCAGTTTGAGAAATGCACCCCCCCACCCCTACAATTTTAAATGCATATTAATGAAGAGTTGCTTCCATGTCCAAAAATAGGTTAATGAGGGAGAGCGAGATGTGCATCCAGCATCTGACGAAGCGCTGGTGAATAAAACCTCTCTCTTTCTGTGTTTCATTACAGATGTTCCTTGTGGCCTTGTCCTTTGCCTACTTCGCCAAGGCATTATCTGGAAGCTATATGAAAAGCACAATAACTCAGCTGGAAAGACGCTTCGACATCCCCAGTTACTTAATAGGTGTCATTGATGGCAGCTTTGAAATAGGTAAGAACCAGATCTTCATGCGTCAGCAGACCTTTTGCTATGTTTCGATCCCGTCATCTCTCCCAACCAGCTGCCAAGGTTCTTGTCAAGCCTTTCTCAGCATCTGCGATGCTCCTTGCACCGGTGAAAAATAATACTGAGATGTACCGTGTGTGCTGCAATTTACACTCATCCTCATCTGCAGTCGTCCAACAAATCCGACAGTGTGAAGAGCTCTCATCTTCACAAATACAAATTGCATTTTTTAGTTTCCACATGTATAAATCATTACATTGCATTAAAATGCTTTACTTTGCTAAATAGCAGTGTCCCAAAGAAAATATGTTATTACCATGATACTTGTTTGCATCATTTGTTTGGATTCTTTGATGAATAAAAAGTTCAAAGGAACCAAATTTATCTGAATTGGAAATCTTTATAAATTATGAATGTCTTTACTGTTACTTTGATTAATTTAATGCATCCTTGCTGAAAAAAGTACAAATATTTATATAATAAATATAAATATAATATTTAGTAAATAAATATTAAATACATAAATTAAAATATTAATCTGTTTAATGCATTCTGGAGGAATACAATTTCATATATTAATATAATGTAAATATAGTATTTACAAAAATAAAATATTAATACTGATCTATTTATTATATTTAGAAAATAAATAAAAATGTAATATTTAAAAAGATATTAATCTATTCAACGTATTCTTGCTGAATAAAAGTAGAATAATTTAGAAAATAAATGTTAAATATACAAAATAAAATCTCAATATGAATCTATTTAATGCATTTTTCTTGAATAAAAGTACAAATATTTATATAAAAATAAATATAATATTTACAAAATAAAATATTGATATTAAAGTATTATTTAATCATATTACATAATTATAGTTGTGTTACCTATTATTATTATTATTATTATTAACATATATTATTAATTTATAATGATTATCCCAAAATCTTAATCAGTTAATATTTCAACCTTTGCAGGTGTGCAGGGATGCCAGTAATAAAATAAAAAAAAGTATGCCACAGAAACACCATTAAACTTGTTATAATCAAAGTTTTATTCCGATGAGCTTCAAAAGTGACTCAGCTCTTTATTCATCTTGTGCATGTAAAATTATAATCTAGAGTAATGGAAGCAAGGCTAAACCTGTCACGTACAGTGATACAAGAAACAAGGGAGAGATCCAAATGCAGGTACGAGGTTTATTGAGGGGCAATCCAAAAGAGGTAAACAGTCCAGGCAAGGTCAAAACCAGAATATCCAATAACATAACACGAACATACATACAGAGCAGACTCAGGGAAGTATCACGCAAACGACATACAACAAGGACTCCGTGAAAAAGACTCAGACAGACCGGGTATAAATACACAAAAGGATAATGGGGAAACTGGAGACAGGTGGGGAACAATCAATTAACTAAACAAGGAGGAAGGTGACCAAATAAGGAGACAGGAAGTGATAATATGATACACACCGTGGGAACAGGAGGACACCTAGTGGAAACCCAGGGAACACAACCCAGACACTGTGACAGTACCCCCCCCCTCTACGGAGCGGCTCCAAGACGCTCCAAGACAGACACAAAACAGAGACCAGGAGGGAGGCGGACAGGTGGAGGCTCAGGGGGAGGGATGGAGGGTCAGAAAAGAAAAACATGGGGAACCAGCACCAGAATGAAAACACAAAACAAGAAGACCAGGAGGGAGGAGGACCGGAGGAGGTTCAGGGGGAGGGACGGAGGGCAAGACTAACAGAGGGGAACAGGGACAGACATTAACACAAAAACAAAAGGAAAAAACAACATGAAGCCCCCCAGGGCGGAGCAGAAGACCACCACACCCTTGTGGTCAAGGCCAGAGTCCTCCAGGGCGGAGCGGAAGACCACCACAACCGTGTAGTCAGGGCAAGCGCCCCCCAGGGCGGAGCAGAAGACCACCATGTCCGTGTGGTCAGAGCGGAAGCCCCCCAGGGAGGAGCAGAGGACCACAACGTCCGTGTGGTCAGAGCGGAAGCCCCCCAGGGCGGAGCAGTGGACCACCACGTCCGTGTGGTCAGAGCGGAAGCCCCCCAGGGCGGAGCAGTGGACCACCACGTCCTCGTGGTCGACGCCAGAGTCCCCCAGTGCGGAGCAGATGACCACCAAGCCCCTGTGGTCGACGCCAGAGTCCCCCAGTGCGGAGCAGATGACCACCAAGCCCCTGTGGTCGATGCCGGAGTCCAACAGGGCGGAGCAGAAGGCCACCCAGTGACTTGACCTGACTCAGAACGGTCCACGATGACTAGCCTTGTCTCTGGAGAGTCCATGGTACCTGGCCCTGACGCTGGACGGTCATCGGTGACTGGCCCTGACGCTGGACGGTCATCGGTGACTGGCCCTGACGCTGGAGGGTCATCGGTGACTGGCCCTGACGCTGGAGGGTCATCGGTGACTGGCCCTGACGCTGGAGGGTCATCGGTGACTGGCCCTGACGCTGGAGGGTCATCGGTGACTGGCCCTGACGCTGGAGGGTCATCGGTGACTGGTTCTGACTCTGGAAGGTCATCGGTGACTAGCCCTGACTCTGGAAGGTCATCGGTGACTAGCCCTGACTCTGGAGGGTCCACAAGCACCTGACTAGCCTCTGGAAGGTCAACCGGAACCTCACTCAACTCTGAAAATTCAACAATCACCTGACTCGACTCTGGAGGGTCCACTGGGACCTGACTCGACTCTGACTCGACTCGACCATCTTGTGCTGAATCTCCTCTCGCCCACCTCCTCGGCGACCTCCCCTGGTCCCGCGAAACACGACCAGGCGGGTTCCCTCAAAGCGATCGCCTCTCTCCCGCTCGGTGGCTGGGGAAGAAGCGTGAACCGACATACCGCTGGATCTCTGGGTGACGGAGTCCTTCTGTCACGTACGGTGATACAAGAAACAAGGGAGAGATCCAAATGCAGGTACGAGGTTTATTGAGGGGCAATCCAAAAGAGGTAAACTCTTGGATGGACTAAGGGGAAGTACATTTTCAGCAAATCTCAATCTCATTCACAATTTCCACATCATAAAATGTTTGTCTGAACAGTTTTGCCCATTCTCTGCTTCTAGGTAACTTGTTAGTGATCGCCTTCGTGAGTTACTTTGGTGCCAAACTTCACCGTCCGAAGATCATCGCCATTGGCTGCCTGTTGATGTCACTTGGGACATTTCTGATTGCCTTGCCGCATTTTATAATCGGACGGTAAGCCAAGTTTCATCCGTAAGTGAAAATGTGTGTGATGTCAGGATGGTGAGCTGTTTTAAAGGGTCACATGAATCCAGTTTATTCCCCTGCCCAAAAATGCCATGGAGTTTTATTTAGTATGTGTTTGTTTCATTTCTTTATCAGATTTTTTTTTTTTTTTTGCCATTGTAAAGCTGCTGTATCAAGGAAACATTTTTAGTTTATATACAGAACAAACAGACTTTTGCATGTCCTCACTCTGCTCATTCAAATTCAACTTCATCCTTGTACATCGACTTGCAATCTCAACCTTATAAGTGTGCCAGGTTTTCAGTTTTACATGCAGCTCTTCATAGGCACCACAGCTTGGGTATATTTAAAGTGACTCGAGTGAAATATCTGTGATCGATTCACATGCTGAATTTTAATGTAAATTTACCTATCTAGGCCATGTTTTTGAAGCAGTTTATTTATAGAAATGATGCATTCTGTATTGCATCCCGTTTTTTACAGCAACAGCATGTTGACGATGTGAACTGCTCAGTCTGACTAGAATGTGATTGATTTGAGGTTCACCTGTGCATTTTATTCACTGTCTGTGCAGATATAGGTTGTAATACAACTTATTCATTTATACCAATTAGTTTAGTTTATAAATGTACAGCTTTGTCTCCTCGAGCAGGGCAATGCCCAAAATACTAGATTATTTTTTCTTTTATTTTTGTTAATAGTATTACTTTAATTATTATTATTTGAGATTTTGTATTTTGTTTTTTTTAATCTTTTTTATTTATTAAATTATCATTATGATGCATCATTTCTATTTTAATTATTGTCAAAATAAAACAAATATTTTTAACTAATTTTATTATTTTATTATCATTATCATATATCTTGTTCATCTGTATTATTGACAAATTGAAAACTCTTTTTTTAATTATAATTATAATTTTGATAAATATTTTCTGTCCTCATTGTTGACAAAATAAAAAAAAAACTATATATATATATATATATATATATATATATATTATTACTATCATTATGTTTTTATCTCTTCATTATTGTTGACAGTACAGTAACATAATTTTATTTTAATTGTTTTATTAGTTATATGTTTTTTCTGTCCTTATTTTTGACAAAATAAAAAACTTTTTTTATGATGCATCTTTCTCGTCTACATTATTGATGACAAAATAAAAAAAACTGTATTCTGATCCAAATAGGTTTGTTTGTTTCATCAATCTGTGTAACTTTTGTTGTCATGTGACATGGTTTCTGATTTCTTCTGCTGACTTGTTGATGATTTCTATGCAGCTACAAGTTTGAAACATCGATTGGATCATCAGTGAACTCCACCAGTAACCTCTCTCCATGTCCAGTGAGGTCTAGCGTCCTGGCCGTGGGTCCCAGCGCTTCTTCTGCGCCGAGCTCAGGTACAGATCCACCTATGGCTTGTGTTAGATTTGAAACTAGTTTTAAAGCCTGATGGAGACTAACATACGCTGGTGCTGTGTACGGCCTCATATGGTTTAATATAGTCTTTCTAAGGCATCATATTTGCTGAATGAATCCACTACTTATTTCTGACTAAGTGTGTGTGCTGATTCCCAAACTGCTGCCTGTTTTGCTCAAGCATGACACACTTTCTCACAAAATATATGCGTTTTGTTGTGTTCTTTTTACAGCTATTTGTAAGGTGAGGAAGTCTTGAATTATCCTTTATTACATGATCCCAGTCTTCGTCTGAGCCAGCTTCCCACTCTTTGTTTAATTCTCAGACGATTTTCACATGTAGGACATTATTTTACGCCTAATCCTGATTTCAAGGTTAGAATTAGTGACACAAGAAAATATGTAAATAATTAAAAATATGTAAATAATGTTTTACTACATCCAAATAGTGAAGGAAAATGACAGATTTTGTGAAAAAAAGCTTAGTTTGTAAAGAAGTTTGTTGACATTAAATGAAGTATTTGAACATATTTTTCCACTCCACTCGAAACTTTTCACATTTGACTGCCTTTGTCATTTTGACATGTGCACTAAAGCTGATACATATGCAATTAGAAAAGATATTCAATCTTATTTTGCAAAAAAAAGTTTTATTGACAATTTTTAATTCAGCATCATCAAATTAACTAATATTAGGCCTTTTTTTTTTAGATGCATGCCTGTGCAGTAATCTGTCATCGCCTGTTTGTCCGGTCTCATTTTATTCACTATATTTGTCAAGTGTTGATTTCTCGAAATGCCTCTCATTTGCAAACCTTCTCCCCCTCTCTTCCCTCTTTCTCAGGTTGCGAACACGAGTCCATGTTATCCATGTGGATCTATGTTTTCCTTGGGAATATCTTGCGAGGAATTGGTGAGACCCCAGTGCAACCTTTGGGAATCTCATACATCGATGATTACGCTCTGGAGGAGAATGCAGCCTTCTACATCGGTACATCTACAAGTTTGTTCATGCATTTATGATTAGAGAGAATAGGACACATGCATTTGCTGCTTCATCGGTTTCCACAAATTCAGTGAAAGTCCCCAGACAGTTTTTCCCTTTGACGGTTTCCTGGTATTAATTGTTTTTCCTAGAGAGCACCGTCTTTCTTGGTAAAAAGCCCGAACTAATAAATTCTTGCTGTCTGCATTAGGATGCGTCCAGACGATATCAGTCATCGGTCCGGTGTTTGGCTACCTGCTGGGGTCCGTCTGTGCCAAGATATACGTGGACATTGGATTTGTCAACATGGGTGAGTGAAACAGTGCTGTTGTGAATCACTCTTTCCTAAAGGAGTCACTGAATTCAGTTGCATCTGTATGCCATATGTTTCTGGAAATGTACAAGTCAAGGTTTTCTTAAATATAAAGAGCAAAAAATTCTAGAAAATTATTCTACTCTGTATGTTTTCATTAGTTTTTGGCTCATCTTGACTAGACTAGTGAATCAAAAACTCACAAAAGGAAAATAATTCATTGTGAAATCGAGGATTTGCTCCTCACATCTGGAGGAAATCCAGTTTATTCATATAAGTCTTATTAAGTTAGTGTTTCAAACAAAAGCAGGAGGAAATAAGAAACTTTGTTGTTTCTTGTTTGAAAGCCACAGAGGCTGTTTATGTTGGATCTGAGTGTGATTCTGGCATCCTAATGCACTCTTTATTTGACTGGGGATGATGTAAAGGGTCATACATGTTAAGCTACGATTTATCCAGCAGTTATTTTGCCTGTGAAATGAGACTGGGAGGTTAAACGGGGCATAAGCTGAAGCATGCAATATCCTTAAACTGCATGACATTAATATTAGAAATGTGTGCGTAGTTTGAAGATACAGAAATCAGTGATCAGTCCATCATCGTGTGCAAAGCTAATTCCTTCCAGAATATTTTTTGGCTTTGGCAATGTTTATGTATGTGAAATAATGCATGTTGGAGACACAAGCCATTTCTTCATGGAGAATATAGCGTTACACCCTGAAGTCAAGACATTTGGCAGTAAAGTTAAGCTGTAAGATATTGTATAGTAAATATTCAGCCAATAAAACTATATCACATACCTTAATATCAAATGTTTTGGCATTCATTTTATTTAGTGGACAATAAAACCACACAGACAACATCTATACATAAATCCTTGCTGGAGGATTATTTCTGTATTGATTTATACTTAATGATACAGTACTAAAGACATCATAATAATAAGGAGTTTTAAGTGTCTTGTGCTCAGAAAGGCTGCATTTATTTGATAAAAAATACAGTAAAAATGTAAAATATTATTATAAATTAAAATATATATATTATACTTTAAAATGTAATTTGTTCCTGTGATGAAAGCTGTATTTTCAGCATCATTACTCCAGTCGTCAGTGTCACATGATCTTCAGAAATCAGAATAATATGCTGATTAACATTTCTGATTATTATCAATGTTTTTATATATTTTTATAGAAACTGTGATACCTTGGATGTATTAAATTAATCAAATGTGACTAATCAAATTTTTTTTTGTTGTTGTTGTTTTTTTTTATATATATTTTTTTTTTTTCTCTCTTCTGTCAAACACGGAGGTCTGACGGGTTTTTGTTTGTTTTTAAAATACAACAAATGTGAAAATACATGTTTTCTTCCAAGTTCCGAAAGACTAATTCACACTTGGATTGAATTAAAAAACTAGGTTTGATGCTATAGATGTCAAACTTCATTCTGCCATCTAGTCATGACATCTTTAAACATGTTTCCACATAAAGCTACAGAGTGACATGGAAAAGACTTGAAATGTATAGTGCAGCAGTCATAAAGATCACTTTGATGCTGCTTTTTCAATCTTGACAGTACAAATCACCATCTTTTTGTATGGAAAAGAGCAGTTTGAACATTCTGCTCAATATCTCTTTTTGTGTTTCAGGATTTAATGTGGCAAAAAAATGTGTTTGGTTGCTCCATTACATGTTTACATGAAATGCTACGAAGGTTTTGATCTACTGGCACAAGATGGAGGATGTCTGAGCATACATGATGAGCTGAGAGAGAGCGCAGACATCTGAGACTGTCTGTGGATCACAGTCTGCGTCTGCCTCGGCTGTCTGCATGACCCAAATATAATGAACATGTGATGAGCTGCAGTGAGACTCATAGCGTCTGTGTTCTCTCTGTTGACATATGCCTGTGTGTGACTGTCTTCTCACAGAGAGCATTAGCATCACCCCGGGAGATGCACGCTGGGTAGGCGCCTGGTGGCTGGGATACCTTATTGCAGGATTCATCACCCTGCTCTCAGCTGTGCCATTTTGGTTCTTGCCCAAGTCTTTGCCCCTGCCAGAGAAACGGCTTGCCAAATATTCTCCAGAGCGGACCAGCTTCATCAAAGACTCGCCCCTGCTGGAGCACAAGTACCACGCAGACGAGCCAGCGAACTTCCTAGAAATGGCCAAAGGTAAATCAGCTAGAATTCACAGAAAAATACACATTCTGAAATACCAGATGTCTGCACTGGTCTAGGCTACATACAAAGCGTAATTGGACATTGATGACCCATTAAAAGTGTTGGAATGTCATTGCATTAATTAAGAAAATATCAAACCATTTGGCATTTATTGCAACCCAAGAAAAACCTTCTGTATTGTAAATTTCTAAGGCTTCTAAATGATCAAAACTTTGCTGAGAAATTGGATGTACATCAACTACTAACAAGCCTTCTATACTTTTCAGTAAGTCATTTTAGTGTAATTGTGAAAATGTCCAGCTTGTGTGTCACGTGTCTTTCTGCAGTCAAATCTTAACAGATTTTTTATGAAGCAACTGTAAGAACAACTTTGATATTGATATCAATATTTCCATATGAACACTTGCTGGACTGAAGCAGCTCATCTTTACTTGATTCTCCATCATAATTTTGAAGAAGAATCAGTATGTCTCAAATCTGATCTTCAGGATCTTTTGAGGAGCGTTTGTTTCCAGACGCTTTACTTTCACTGTAGGTCTTCCCAAGCCTCCAAAACATCTCACATCTTTGAGGAACATTTATTTGTTCATCTCTCAATCATCATTGAGTTTCATTGCAATATATGTTTGGATCATTTAAATCTTATCTTAATAAGACATATTATTGGAGAGTGACGACTGATATTTATTGCATTTTATGTAATTATTTGCTAAATGCTGTTATAAAAGGTCTCATTGATTTACATTTCATGCATCAGAATTTCAAACTTTTTGTCCATAATAATATCAGCATCTGCACCAAATGTAATATTTTTGCTTAGTTTGGGTCTCTGAATAGAAGTAGTTTTTTCCTCCATATTCTCACTATGTCAGACTATATGAGCCATAAAAGCCTAATGGATCAAATATGATACTCAACAAAAACACATTTTATTTATTTATTTAAATTGGCCCTTGGTTTTTTTTTGTTTTTTTTTTTGTGTGTGTTTTGTCTAAAGGTTCAATAAACTGTTTAACCAAGTTTTTTTTTCTGTATATTATTCCATATGTCAGGCTTTACAGGGTTAAAGAAAGCATTGGCATCCTTTTCAATCAAAACTTTTGCTTGCAGAGCCTTAAACCAAACCAAAAAAGTAGATAAATTTGTGTAAATGAAGAAAAATGTGTCATTTAGAAAACCCGACTAATATTATTTCCGCCATATCTATACATCACTAGAGCTTGAATACTTGAATGCTATGCATCCAATAAACTCAAGTGAAGTAAGAAAGGTTTGTCAATAATCTTGTATTGAACGCATTCATTCGTATCAGCTGTGGTGCATTTATGCGGTGGATTGACAAATAAAATTCAGCTATTTGCATCATTCTTAAACATTTTGTATCCATGCTTTCCAGACTTTTTGCCAACGCTCAGATCCCTTTTGGGGAACCCAGTCTACTTCTTGTATCTCTGCATCACCATCATCCAGTTCAATTCTTTGATTGGTATGGTGACATACAAGCCAAAATACATCGAGCAACATTACGGACAGTCAGCGTCCAAAGCCAACTTCTTAATGGGTATGTCGTCTTCCTCTAATCGCACAAATATGTTACAGTTCACGGTGCAGCTGTGACCTTACAGCTTGATGTTTTGATTGGATTTTATTCATGTGCATTAAATATTAATCTATGGTTCTGATATCAAATCTAAAGGTTTTTATAGCTCGGTTAAATCACAGTGTGATATGGCCCGTTACACCTTATGAAAGAGAACAAAATCCCAAAATAATATCAGCACACAACGTATGCAGACACCTGAAACTTTTGTGCATTTTGGGAAACGGCATTAGCGTTTGAAAATCAGACGGAGGGAAAACAAATAGGCCTACTCTGTATCCCTTAACCTTTCAACCACAAGAAGAGTCTTTGACTTTGTTTCAAACCTGTGACCTGTAACAGGTTTTCTTGATGCTGTCTGTTTTTTCAGGAGTGATCAACATCCCAGCCGTAGCATTGGGAATGTTCTCGGGGGGAGTGATCATGAAGAAGTTCAAGCTGAGCATCATGGGAGCAGCCAAGTTTGCGCTGGGAACGTCTCTCCTGGGCTACTTCCTGTCACTTTTCTTCTTCGCCATGGGATGTGAGAATGCCAGCGTGGCCGGCATCACCAGGTCATACACTGGGTATGATGAGACTTTCAATTTGGACTTCGGTCAATGGTGCTTCTGCTAAAATTTGGGCCAGATGCATAAACACAGCCACTGTGTTAAAAACTAGTCTGGGTTGCGTTTCCCAATGCTAACCTGTTAGCAACTTACTTGGTTGGCAATGGGAAATTGCATCGCAACCAACAAAGTTACTAACTTAGTTAGCAACTATGGTTTTGGGAAACGCACCCCAGACTAAAAACTTGCAGTAAGCCATAGGGTAATTTTCAAACATGAAAATGGTTTGAAAGAAATGTCTTAGTGAAAATGATTTAGTTGTAAGGCTAGTCTAAGCAGATTATGCAGCCGGCCTAATGAGGTCAAGCAAACAATGCTAAATGCAAATAATAAAATGCAACTATATCATCATGAATTAACTGAATCGCAGAATAATTAGGATAATCATTGAGAGGAGAGGAAAACACTTTGAATCTCTTTTGTTTGTATGATTATTTTTTTTACTTTAATAGTTTTTATGTATAATTAATAGTTTTAATTCTTTTTTAGTTATGTTTTCATAGTTTTATTGTGTTTTGTATATATAGTTTTACAGTATATAATATAGTTTTTTGTTTTTCAGTTTAATTTTATTTTAGTACATCAAGTTGAAAATGAGAAATAAAAGTAGCAGAAATAAAATGAGTTAAAGTTTTTGGTTTCACGTTAAAATGAACTTATAATGAATAAAACTACTGCATTTATTAATCTTATTAATGTTAATACCATCATTTAGTTAATGTACTGTGAACTAAAATGAATATTTTCATTAACTTAACAATAACAAAGGTTCATAAATGCTGTAAAATTATATTGTTCATTGTTAATTAATGTTAATGCATTCACTGATGAGACCTTATTGTAAAATGTTGCCATTTTTTTTTTTTACATTATTTTATTTCAGTTAATGTTTCTTTTATTGAAAGTAACAAGATGCTTTTATTTTCAGTAATGATTTTGATTTCAGTTCTAGTTAACTATAATAACCCTGCAATAGAAAAGGAGGAAATAGAAAAAGGAGGAAAAAACATTTGGTTTTTATGCCTAGTTTTGAACATGCTGAAGAGTAGTAAAGATTTGTTCATAAATGTACCATAATAATTATGTATGAATTATATGATGTGCTTCATTTGCAAAATGATAAGTAACAGTATGCTTGTTATGTCTAACAGGGAGGAAAGTCTGTACAAAATGGACAGTTCTCTCTTAGCGTCTTGCAACACAGACTGTCAGTGTCCCGAAACAAACTGGGACCCCGTGTGCGGTGAGAACGGCCTCACCTACTTCTCCCCCTGCCTGGCTGGATGCCGGACGTCCCATGGCTCTGGACTGGAC
Source organism: Carassius carassius (assembly GCF_963082965.1). Taxonomy (NCBI): domain Eukaryota; kingdom Metazoa; phylum Chordata; class Actinopteri; order Cypriniformes; family Cyprinidae; genus Carassius; species Carassius carassius. The sequence goes on along the minus strand of NC_081776.1, from coordinate 1,706,948 downwards.
ACGGTAAGCATGGCCTCTGAACCAGGAGCGTGATTCTGGAACAACGGCGTGTGTTTGTTGTCCTGTTCCCTTCAAAGAATGCGAGCGACATTGGGAACTGGGGTTTTCCCAGCACTCTGTGAAGGGTGTGCACAACCTGTTTGTCTTCAGCTCAAAGGCTTCTCCAACCTTCTCTGAAACGGTTCCTTCCCCATCTCTCTTTGAGAGCGCAAACCTCGTCACTTGTGTTTTAGCATTGTGTTCCTTTCCATCTAAACGGCTGCGATACTCTGTGACTTTAATCTGCAGACTGTGTTACCTCCCTCCTGTCCTGTGTCTCCATTTCTCATCTCAAGCACTTGTTATACGCACGTCTTTTGTATAAATAGATCATCTATAATATAAACATCTAATTCTCTCTCTCTCTATATATATATATATATATGTGTGTGTGTGTGTGTGTTTGTAAACCTACCTTTGATTTTATTATTTGTTATATGATTCTGTTGACGTTAGAAGTGAGTGTGATTTTATATATAAAAACTACAATATCTTTTAAAATAACACTTCTGTGCATGTAACATTTACAACAGTTTTACATTTTTACGTTACTTTTGCATGTAAAATTCATAGGAAAATATAAAAATAATGCATTAATATTAATATGCCTAATTAAAAATTTAAATATTACAACAAAATTGGTCAATAACTAAATTGAGCAATACACTTCATCTAAATTGCTTTAATTTCACTATTTCTATTTATTTTTTAGTTTATCAACAACTCCAATAATTTATGAATAACTTTTTTTCATAGTTTTTTGCATTTAGAACAATTGTACATTATTACATTTTACATTTACCTGTTAAGTGCATCAATGCAGCGCACTCCACAATAGAAAAATCTGAAAAAATATATATATATATAATTACAATAAATATTATTGGTAAATATATAACTCGAACAGTACACTGCATCACAATTTATTTCATTAGATTTTTTTTTAAATGTATGAATATAACAACCATCATTAGTCCTAGGATTTGTGCATCATGTTGTCATTTCTGATAAATCATGAGATGAGTAACTCATTTCCTCTAAGATTTGAATGTGTCTTTTTTTTTTTTTTGCTTAAAGGACAATGAAATGAACTACATGAATAAAAAGTAAATGCAATTGTAAATCTAGAAAAATGAAAGTGGATTGAGGTTTACACACAAGTAAGTTACAGCAATGTTGTAACTTCCATAAAGATTGCCAGACAAAGTTGTTTTGCTGCATGAGGTGTGCTTTAATTCTTGTCTGATGTGCTGTGTCTGTGTGTTTCAGGTGTTCGAGCAGTGCAGCTGTGTAGCAGTCGGGAATCATACGGCCAGTGCAGGTCAGTGCAACAACAGAGACAGCTGCCATCGAGTCTTCCCCTACTTCCTGGCTCTGTCTGTCATCACTTCCTTTATCATCTCGCTGGGCGGAACACCAGGATACATGCTGCTCATCAGGTGAATATCTGACCGTGGTTTACTGATCAGGAACTGCTGATGGACCAGAGAGTTACAGCTCACTTCAAGGGAAATACACTCCCCTTCAGGTCCTCCAAGATGTAGACGAGTTTGTTTCCTTATCATATTTGGAGAAATGTAGCAATCCATGATGGAATAATTCTTATAAATATTATAATGAATAAATATTGCATAAATGAAGTCTTGTAAAGGTGAATGTTTCGTTTACATGCCGAATTGTTATCATTTCAGATAATAGAAAGGTTATTAGAAAGGTTTCAAACAGAAAGGTCATCAGTCATGTGTTTTTTTTTTCTCTCTTTCAGTTCAAGCAGATAATAGATGAAAACATACAGCATGTGTTGGCGACACTCATGTGATTTTCCCCTCATTATTCCTTGTCTTAGTTGAGGACTGGCTGTGAAGCTGTCGTGTCAAGTTCCTGATCAGTTGTGAAGTTCAGTAATCAGACTTGTGTCTTGAAAGGAAAAGCTTTAGCACCAGGGACTGTCAGCTTTCTCCCAAAGCTCGGTCAGCTGACGCTGCTGGAATGAACGCTCAGTCTCCCTCGGGCTGAATTAGGTTAGCAGCAGCAGCAGCGCTGGCCCAGCTTTGTTTGGTGAAATAAAAATTCATGAGAATGAGCTTTTGAGAGAATACATGATTAGTTTGGATGAAGTCATCTGCATATTGCTGCTGTGAAATTGTCTTTTGACTTGAATCTACAGAAATCGATCTGTTCACTTTTGTTCGACATGTTAGAAATTAAAAGCAATTTATTTTTATTTATTTTCAGTTTTTATGCACAATTCATCAACGCTGTTGAAGATTTTATTTTAACAAACTAGAATGGTTTTTGCTACTTTTTCTTGTTTAATAATACAAATTACCAATAGTATCACAGTCTAGCTTTTTGCAGAATGATTTCCTGTTACTTTTACATTTCTTTATTCAAATACAGTGTATAAAGTAAAACACATATTGCTGATGTGAGGTTGTCTAGTGTTAGCAATTTATGGTAGTTTCATAAAAAAGGTTAGGTTAATATGCAAAAAAAAAAAAAAAATTATTTTTCATAATAAATGTTTCTGGTCTTGTGTACAATTCATCAATGCATATTATTTTAAAGATAAAAAAAAATTCAAACAAAATATAATAATACCTGCTTTTTTCCTGCTGGCATGTAAAAATACAAAATAGCAGTATCGTTTAACTTTCTGCAGTATCTTATAATTGATTTGCAAATGCCTTTATATGAAATATCAAAATCAGCTTCTATTTTCATAAATACAATAATCATTGCATTTCATTTAATGCATACAAAGTATTACATTTTTTTTTCTTTTCTTTTTTGCCACGTATGAAAATTTAAATAAGCATAGTATCATTGCCTAATTTTTCACAATACATCACTTTATCCAATTATTATTATTATGCAATTAATATGCAACTTATGCAATTATTTAATCTATTATTATTATTCTATAAAAATTATATAAATAAAAACTCTTAATTATATATAAATATAGTTCTATTATTTTTTGTTCGTTTTTTTAATATATATATTATTAAATTTTTGCTACATGAAATCTTAAACTAATGGTATGTCCTATTGTAATCGGTACATCTGTCAAACAATCTATCAATCAATCTAGCCACTCTTTCTCTGGTTTCATCAACAGGTGCATCAGACCTCAGCTGAAGTCTTTAGCTTTGGGTTTTCACACACTGACGACACGCACTCTAGGTGAGAGACGCTCTGGTGTTTGCTGCTGTTGACGTCTCTGCTCAATCATTTTGTAGTAAGTGGTAATGCTGATTTGTTTTGAAGCAGTATTGGATGGTGTGGTGTTTTTTGCTTTCCTCAGCTGGAATCCCAGCTCCTATATACTTCGGAGCCATCATAGACACCACCTGTCTGAAATGGGGTCAGAAGAAATGTGGTGGGAGAGGAGCCTGTCGAATCTACAACACCACTGCCTACAGGTACTCTGCTCTTCAGCACACTTGACTTACAGATTTGCAGTGCACTGTGGGGTTGGAATAATCAAAAGAATACAACTACAACCCGAATTCCGGAAAAGTTGGGACGTTTTTTAAATTTTAATAAAATGAAAACTAAAAGACTTTCAAATCACATGAGCCAATATTTTATTCACAATAGAACATAGATAACATAGCAAATGTTTATACTGAGAAAGTTTACAATTTTATGCACAAAATGAGCTCATTTCAATTTTGATTTCTGCTACAGGTCTCAAAATAGTTGGGACGGGGCATGTTTACCATGGTGTAGCATCTCCTTTTCTTTTCAAAACAGTTTGAAGACGTCTGGGCATTGAGGCTATGAGTTGCTGGAGTTTTGCTGTTGGAATTTGGTCCCATTCTTGCCTTATATAGATTTCCAGCTGCTGAAGAGTTCGTGGTCGTCTTAGACGTATTTTTCGTTTAAATGATGCGCCAAATGTTCTCTATAGGTGAAAGATCTGGACTGCAGGCTGGCCAGGTTAGCACCCGGACTCTGCTACGACGAAGCCATGCTGTTGTTATAGCTGCAGTATGTGGTTTTGCATTGTCCTGCTGAAATAAACAAGGCCTTCCCTGAAATAGATGTTGTTTGGAGGGAAGCATATGTTGCTCTAAAACCTTTATATACCTTTCAGCATTCACAGAGCCTTCCAAAACATGCAAGCTGCCCATACCGTATGCACTTATGCACCCCCATACCATCAGAGATGCTGGCTTTTGAACTGAACGCTGATAACATGCTGGAAGGTCTCCCTCCTCTTTAGCCCGGAGGACACGGCGTCCGTGATTTCCAACAAGAATGTCAAATTTGGACTCGTCTGACCATAAAACACTATTCCACTTTGAAATAGTCCATTTTAAATGAGCCTTGGCCCACAGGACACGACGGCGCTTCTGGACCATGTTCACATATGGCTTCCTTTTTGCATGATAGAGCTTTAGTTGGCATCTGCTGATGGCACAGCGGATTGTGTTTACCGACAGTGGTTTCTGAAAGTATTCCTGGGCCCATTTAGTAATGTCATTGACACAATCATGCCGATGAGTGATGCAGTGTCGTCTGAGAGCCCGAAGACCACGGGCATCCAATAAAGGTCTCCGGCCTTGTCCCTTACGCACAGAGATTTCTCCAGTTTCTCTGAATCTTTTGATGATGTTATGCACTGTAGATGATGAGATTTGCAAAGCCTTTGCAATTTGACGTTGAGGAACATTGGTTTTAAAGTTTTCCACAATTTTTTTACGCAGTCTTTCACAGATTGGAGAGCCTCTGCCCATCTTTACTTCTGAGAGACTCTGCTTCTCTAAGACAAAGCTTTTATAGCTAATCATGTTACAGACCTGATATCAATTAACTTAATTAATCACTAGATGTTCTCCCAGCTGAATCTTTTCAAAACTGCTTGCTTTTTTAGCCATTTGTTGCCCCCGTGCCAACTTTTTTGAGACCTGTAGCAGGCATTAAATTTTAAATGAGCTAATTAAGTGGATAAAAGTGTAAAATTTCTCAGTTTAAACATTTGCTAAGTTATCTATGTTCTATTGTGAATAAAATATTGGCTCATGTGATTTGAAATTCCTTTAGTTTTCATTTTATTAAAATTTAAAAAACTTCCCAACTTTTCCGGAATTCGGGTTGTAACTTATTTTAGCTTATGCAAAAATACAGGTTTTTTAAAATAAATAAATAAATAAATGTTTAGCAGTAGCTACATCTACATCCGTTAATAATCAGATTGATGTCTCAATCAGACTGAAAATCCATCATGTAATCATCTCAATCGATTCAAATGAGCTTGATTTGAAATAAATCTCTGATGTAGACCTGAAATAATCTGTTCAGTGGAAAAATTAAGCATGTAAACACCTTAATTCAATCTTTTTCATAACTGGATTTAGAAATACTTTGCACGTGATGTGTACGTTTACATGCATTTTATATCGTACAAATGTGCGTTTATTTGCAACTTACGTCTTAGAAATATTGGATTGAATGTTAACTAAATATTCGCTAAAAAACACTCTTGACATATGTCAGCTTTCTTTTTTTGTGCACAATACATGTAATGTGTAAAGTAATATGCAAATGGCATTGCAACATTCCCTTCATCGGATGGGATTAATTCAGAAAGATTTTTGCATGTAAATATCTTGTATAGTGTGATGCTGTATTATGAAATTCAGTTACACTTTATTTTACAATGTCCTTTTTAAAGTGTATTTGCACATTTAAGTACAAAATAAAAATGTATTTAAAATATTTACTGTAGGGTTAGCATTATGGTTTGGTTTAGGGTTATTGCATGCAGCTATGCATAATTTATTGTTATTACTATAGTCATTTGTAACAAGGACAATGTAACAAACTGAAATTCTTCTATATGTTAGATTGTTTATCAGTGTTTCTGCAGATTTGATCGAGGTAAATATAACCCCTTTTCAAGAATAAGTAAAGAAAATGAAAGGAATAAATGGAAGGGAATGCAATATGTCAATATGTTCTCTAAATGTAAATGTCTAGGGAGCAGGGACGTGCACAGACATTTTGAGGGGCAGGGGATCAAGTGAAATAAAGGGCACTTCTCATAATTAGTTTTTTTTTTTTTTTTTATAATATAATATATATATTATTATTAATGCAACTCTGACTTCCTTTTTAAAAAAAAAAAAAAAAAAAAGTTTATTAATTTTATCTTCCTCAAACTCACGCAATTGTTTAATTTTCAAAAGATGTCTACAAAATAATCAGTTCACAGAAACCATGGTCTCCTTAGTATTCACTAGGTTTATAGAGCAGCAAAGGAAACATTTTGAAAACATTTTCTATGCTACTAGTTTCAAGTATATATGAAGAGTTCAGATGCAAAAGCCTCTAAGTGCCATCTGAAATGTTCTTATGAGCTTTTTTTTCAAGCTCGTATTTAATTTCAGTAATTTAACTTAAATGACAATTAATAAGTAATTTTCATTGCCAGTAATGTGAAATAAGTGAACATAAACATACAAGCTTGATAAAAATGATCATTATTGAAGGAAATTTCAGATGGCACTTAGAGGATTTTTCATCTGAACTCTTCATATTTAGAATAACCTAAATAACTGCATCAAACAGAGGGGCGTGTTTTACTAATCATTTGTTTATTTTTGCACAAGGCACTACATCGTTTTAATTATTTTGGTGTTATCAGAATACATAACACTTTAAAATTAAACTTACCAAAATAATTGAGTAAAAATTCAATAAAAGCCAATGTCATGTGTGTATTTGTGGTGGTATGGAATACTATTTTATTAAGGTTTCGAGGAAATAAAAAAGTTAAATTACTTATAGTTAATTTATAAATATTGTTATTTTTAAAGTTTAATGTTAACTTATTTCTACTCAGTTTTATTAATGTACCAGATGCAGTTACTCAGATTTACTACATTTTTTAGAGTGTATCCTCCATCTGTTTGCATCTGTAGATTTCTTCTAAATTCACCAATTTAGATTTCTAAATTTCAGGGGGAAAGACTCTTGATGTAAGTCAATAACTGGGGACGTTCTGTATGCAAATTAGGCGTCAAATAGTTAAAATGCGCACATTTGCATCTAATTGACAGGGAAATGCAGATAAATAGGATAAACAAAATAACTAAAGCATATCACCTGGTGGTGATATATGCTTATTTTATTAACTTATTTTATTACATGGCTTGGTTGAATTCCAATGTAGAATGCGGTCTGTTATAACCAACAGACCGCTGTGCAGAGTATAACAGACCGTTGCCATGAAAAACAGAGCGTTGCTATGGACTCACAGGATTCTAACCGTATAGACGGAGCGGACTATTTTCTTTAGCGGAAGCAATACAATCGGGTTTAACAATCGGGGGAGAGGGAGAGGGAGCGCTTCAGAACTCCTGACCTGATATTTAGATACTATATTTCAATAAATATATTTGTTTGACAGGGAAGCTGTGTGCAAACAGAAATATATATTATTTTTCAAAAATAAAAAAAAAGCATCCCGGAAAAAAGGGCACTTTCTCTCCAGGAATAAAAAGGGCAGGTGCTCAAGCCCCCTTTCATGTCTATGTGTGCACGTGCCTGCTAGGGAGCACAAAATACAACTTTCCACAGCTCTCCATTACTTTTATAATTCAATGTAAGAAACAAGAAATAGTTTGAAGCTTGAATAGCTGTGCTAGAATATGGGGGGGGGGGGGGATTATGAACCTTATCACATTGCAAAAAGAGTGGGTCACACTTTATTTTAGGGGTCCAATTCTCACTATTAACTAACCATTAACTATGACTTTTGCCTCAATTTACTCCTTATTTGCTGCTTATTAATAGTTTATAAGGTAGTTGTTAACTTTAGGGTATTGGGTAGGATTATGGATGTCATGCATTTATATTTACTTTATAAGCACTAATAAACAGCCAATATGTTAATAATAGACATGCTAATAAGCAACTAGTTATTAGTGTGAATTGGACCCTATACTAAAGTGTTACCTTCCTTGAGAAGCAAAGTGATTTAAGATAAATCTTTTATGAAATGAATCAAAGTGGAGTAGGTTTAAATTAAAACATCAACCTTATTCAAAGGGAAGTTTTCATATTCCACCAACAGATATTCGTTCTTGTATTAAGCATAAACTCACTTAATTGGTTACAATTTATGAAGACATTATTTTATATGCATCTCCAGTAAACATCTTGATTTAATTATATTTAAATCTTTGGTATTGGAACGCAAAAATACTGAGATGATTTCATTTTCTACAATGCATGCAACATGCCGTGTGTTTATGAATTAAGGACATTCTGCTCCCATTTAAGAACTTTCATAAGACCTGCAGAATCCCTGGTATATAGGCTTGTAATTATGTTCAGCTGATTATCCTGTATTTTCAGGATAGCGTATCTAGGCCTGACACTGGGTTTACGGACCGCTTCCTTCTTCCTGTGCATTCTGGGACTGGTGGTGTTACGACGGCACGTTAGGAGGCAAGAGCACATGACGCTCACAAACGGAGGAACAGGGGCCATGGCCGGCGAACTACAGGCCCTCAGGAAAGAAGAAAACAACAGCTGTAACTCGAACCAATGCCCGCAGACTACAGATTACGACCCGGAACGGGAGACGCGTTTGTGACGTACATGCATGCACACACACGCCTGCACAGGGAGCAACAGGGCCGTGATGTTTCACTTTCAATCGGACTCATGTAAATGATGTGAAATAAGTTGTTTTTGATATAGTAGAAGTATTTCTTGAATGTACATGATGTTTTGGGGAAAAAAAGAAGAAGAAGAATGTCTTTCAAACTCCCTAACTTGTTGGGATTTAATGTAAAGATGCTTTTAGAAGCATCTGACGCCCTAAATAGAGGCAATTAAGCATTGGATCTCCTCTCATTTAGGCCATCGTCGTGCACAGGCCCTATAAGGATACCTCATGATCACGTCTGTTGCATCCCTCTTTTCTGTCATACACACAGATAGATGGCAGAAACAGTTGACCACGACACTGTGCTTAATATAATTAGGCCTTGTTAAGCAGGTTATAGGTTGACTGAGTTGTTGGATATCTCGAATTTGCATCACTATTGTGCTTTTCAGTGTCACCTTCTATTTAAGGAACTGTGCAAACAGGTGTGTGATGCAGTGGTATGCAAGTAATCTTCATGATCGATGTTGTGCAATGTCACTGTGAGAAATGTTGTGTGTGTGTGTGTTGTTACGTGTGAACGGGTGCATTCCTGTGCCAAAAAAAAACACAAAAAGTGCAAGAAAGCAAAGTCAACATGGTCTTTTCTCAGGTCGTTCGAACAATTGTTCCTCAGATTCGCAAATAATTTTCTTTTTTATATTTGTATGAATATTTGTCTGGTTTCAGCTGGCGAAAATGTTCCTTTTTCCTTGACAAGGTTTGTTCATTTCGGGCAACTGAAGTTCACCAGTTAACAAAGCATTTTTATTTGTGACTTGTAAAGCAAATAAGATGAGTGGCATTTATTACTTGCTTTAACGTTAGGCAGTATATAATTTTATTGTTTTTATGTGTACTTTAAAGTGAATATCCTGATGTGTAAAAAAAAAAAAGCATTAATGTGAAAGATTAGATAGGTTCTTTTAAAAGGGGAAAGAACTACAATCAGCAGCGTTTTTCGCTTTAATCGTGAAAATGGCATATACAATCACAGAAAGATGTAAACGAGGCACTTAGGCAGGTCATTTTTTTCTCCCATTAGAAGAACATAAGATTAATAAAATAGCATATTCGAACCACATTTAACAGAAGATCCCAATACAACAAATGCATAAACGATCCCCTTTATAAGACATTCCATTTCATTTTCAATCCTTAGGGAATCAGCCAGCCATCCCATCTTGCATAGCAATGACATGTTCAGTTTTCTCCCTGATTTTTCTGCGTCTGAGGGAGAGGAAGTGAGCGTGGACGCCTCGTGCATTATAGATGCATGAACTGACAGCATGGTTTTCAGCGCCCACATGGTGGGTGACGGCTAATTTTCAGTAAATGGGAAAAAATTATAATCTTATTCCAAAAAAATATTTTTTTCTCTTACAGTGCAGGATAATTTTCACAGTCTTTTAATCTTCACATAAGTCTAAATAGTTTTAATTGTAATTTTGAGACTAGAATAGGCAAACAATTAGATAAAATACCCAGCCCCTCACCAATAACAGAGAAAATCTCACCAAAACAAGTCCAGGTCGGATTTAACCCTACAATCAAAAAAAATGCAAGCTATATTTTGCATAAAGAAAATGAACAACTCTCATCAGTGTAATGCATCTGGACATTTTTCGGCCTTGCAGTCTTAAGAACTGAAGGCCATTTATATCTCACAATTCTGAGAAGGAAAAAAAAAACACAATTGTGAGACATAAATATAAAATGTAAGAAGAGATATAAAAATCGATTACAAAATATAAACAGACTAACATTTTTTTTTTTTTTTTTTTTTTAAAGATGACCGTTAATTTTAATCTCACAATTTTGACTCTTTTCTCACAACTGTGAGTTCATTTCTTGCAATTCTGAGAAAAAAAGTCTGAATTGTAAGGTTAAAGTCACAATTACCTTTGATTTTTATCCCATGCCAGAAACACGCTTCCATCAAAATGTGCTTAGTTGTAATGAAACGTTTATAAATTATAATAAAAATGCAAAACAACAACAACAAAAAATCGTAATACTTTCATTTTCTTTATCCAAAATATAATTTGATTTTGGGGTGCAATATGTCCTGGACATGTTTTGTAAGATTCAACAATGTTAAGCATCAATAGCACAAAACCATCTACCTCAAATGGACTCAAAATTAAGAAATGATCTCTATTGGACTGTGAAATCGGTTGAATTTCACATTTCAGCATTTGTTTGACAACTAACAGCATTTGAACTCAGGTGTAATTGACCTACCTCTCCAGACTCGAGAACAAACACACTAACCGCTCGCTAACAGACTGTTTCATTGTGATGTTTACCTCTTACCTGTTGTTTATGTGTATACGGTTTTGCTTCTTAATTAAAGTTGATCAAATGACTAACGCAGCGTGTAATGTATGTGATCTTAGATAGGCTCCCATTATGTCATCTTTGGAAAATATGAACGAAAATATTGCTGTGGAAATGTGCTTCAGGAAGTATTTTAATCGTACTATTATTGACTCGTGTTTGCATGTTTCTGGATGTTGCACGACTAACCTGGTTTGATGCACTTTTAAACAAAATAAGGGAGAGAATCTAGCAGAGCGGAAGGAAAGCAACACGAGGTATTTCAATGCAACATGCAAACATCAGTCACTAAGGCTTTGGACTAAATTACATGCAGTTTCCTGTAAACATCAATGAGTATTGGGTTTCAGACAGCCACATTATGCAGCAATCTCAGAATACAGCAATGCACCGCTTCAACATCAAACCAGGAAACTGGGAAAACTGTTTCTTCAAATGTGTGGTGAGCAGGAAACTTGACAGGATGTGATGTCATGAACCGACTGTAGAGAACTCCTAACATGTGGTGCTACCAGGTGAGTGTATGTGAGGAACTGAGCATGACCGTCATCATTATGCATTAACGTACAGGTTTCCAATGCGTTTACTTGGCTAGTTGTCTTTTTTGTGGCCACTTTCCAGCAGATTCTAAAAAACGAGACAAAACAAGAAAGAAAAAAAAGTTGCTTATGTAAACAACGATTCTGTATTGTTCTTGGTCACGTCATATTCCTTACTTATTATCTGTAACAAATAACCTCTTTTTACAATTTTTTGTCGGGGTGCACAATAATGTTAAATAGCATTGATAGTACAAGTTATATATTTTAATTTAATTTAGAATTTACAAACAGTATTCGTCTGTATTTTTTTATATATGGTAGATTTTATAAATAATTTAAATTAATCTCTGTACGTTTTTTTATTTAATCAAATGTCTATAGATTTTAAGTGTTAGTACTTTAAGTACTTTAGCTTATTTTTTATAGGAAAGTTATACTTTCCATTTTCATTTTATTTCTACGTTTTAATTATATATATATATATATATATATATATATATATATATATATATATAAAAACAAATGTCTGCATAGTTTACTTTTTTTTATTTAGTACTTCAACTTTAAAAGAAAGTTTGCTTTTGTTATAGGAAAGTTATGTTTTGTTTTAATTTTATTTATTTTCAAAAAAAAAATTATATTTTATTTCAGTCCATTTTCTTCTAACGGAAATGCATTTTTACATTTTTAAATGTTTTTCGGTTTTAGTTTTATTCAATGATAACAGCTTCTTTCTAAGCACTTGTATAATATCTTATGTTTAGTTAGAATTTCGATGTGTGTGTTACCTGAAGCTCCTGGTGCTCTTGTAGGAGACGGTCGTATTCTTTGGTCAGTCCTTCAGTTTGTTTCTTCATGGCGTCCAAATCTGACTTTGTCTTTTTCAGAGCTGCAGAGAAACAAACAGCCGTAACTTGAAGAGCTCCTCTACTCTACTCCAGGTCATTGATTTGACTGCAGTGTGAAGCAGAATGAGTGTCGAGTGTCACCATCAGCGCTGCTCTTCAGATCCTCCGTCAGTCTCTGCACCTCTTTCTTCAGGAGTCTGTTCTCTTCTGGATCTGCAGTCTTCCCTCCTTCTCCTTTATCATCTGTAAGTGCCTGAGGAACACAAGTCATTTGTACTTCTATTATTAAATGGTCTTTAAGGACACCGGTCTCTCAAACGCTACAAATCATTTTAGTCCTCCTCATCCAAGATTAGAACTTGAATAACTTGATAGTTATTGATCATTTTCAAGTAATATTTTACCTGAAATTCAAAAGAAAATACATAAAATAAATGTTATTTTCATGATAATTAAATTCTTAATTGAAAATGTTTTTCTTTATGTCTTATGTCTTTTGACTGTTGGTTGAAATGTGGTGCTGGTTTCATTGAAGTAAAAAGTTTGCATTATTTTTATGACAATAAAATGTTTTTTTCCTCCTCATCCATGTTTATCATATTTATAACTTATTGAGCTGTGACTGAGGTATTAAAGTATATGTCCATGTCATATTTCACCACAAAATCAATAGAAATATATATATATTACATGAAGAAATTAATAACTTTGAATAATTCTCATGTAAATAAAATGCTGGAAAATATTATTTGTTAATTCTGACTTAAAATTTTGGAGTACATTTTTTTTTTTTTTTTTGCATTATCTTCATTGAACTTAATCATATTTTCTTATTTCACCCTGAAATCATAAAATGAAAAAGAAAAATAGTTACCTTAGGCCAGAAAATAAAAACTTTTTTGTATTATATTCATGAAAATAACATTTTTGATTGAAAGTATAATGTCTATAAATCTATCCCTTGATTTTGGGGTGAAATATGTTGCAGGTTTCATTGAAGTAATAATGTTTTTTTTGTTTTTTAGGTGAAATGTGGTGCAGGTTTTGACATTATTTTCATCACAGTTGAATTCTAAATTATTTTAGTTTTTTGTGTGTAAAATGTGGTGCAGGTTTCATGGGATTGCAGCTTTTTAAGGCTTTTAACCTGTTTGAGCATCTCATTGTCCTCCATGTATTTCTTGGCAGCTTTGTTGGCGCTGTCAGCCTGAGTTTGCAGAGCGGTGCAGGTGTTCACAGCCGTGGCCAGCTGGTTAATCAGAGTGATGACTCTCCTCATGACACTGTGAGAAAACAGCACCAGAGTTCAATATCACCAGACACACTGCCAGTGGGTGATGTCATTCATGTCGATTAATGCGTACAGCCACAGGAAGAGCGAGAAACCAGAGATGTAGAGGTTCCTCTGAGCTCGGAAGAGCTTCATGTGCATGTGGTCTAACATGTTGGGGAGAAGTTTGGTATCTTTGCTCTGGTCAGCCGTCGAGTACTTCTTCACCTCCCGCAGGGCATCTGCAGCAGGTTAAAACACAACTCGGGTCATTTTTTATTTTAAATGTGCTCATACTTAGGCCATCCAAGAGGTAAATGAGTTTGTTTCTTCATCAAATGTGTAGAAATGTAGCAATGCATCACTTGCTCACCAATGGATCTCTGTAGTGAATGGGTGCCGTCAGAATGAGAGTCCAAACAGCTGATAAAAACATGTTTGGACTCATTCTGACGGCACCCATTCACTGCAAAGCATCCATTGGTGAACAAGAGATGTACATTTCTTCAAATCTGATGAAGAAACAAACTCCTCTACATCTTAGATTGCCTGAGGGGTGAGTAAATTCTCAGCTGTTTTTATTTTTGGGGTGAACTATTCCTTTAAGACATGGCAGTAAATAAATCAAGAAAATGACATACCCAGAAAGAGAACTATGAGGATTATTATCATGGTGAGAAAGCCCTTGTTCCAGAACTGGGAAAGATGGTTCCAGATGCTCCACTTGAAAATACTTTGCCATCTGCAAACATGGACGTCAGTAAGAAGCAAGCGGACAACAGTGAAATCATGGATTACAAGGGAACATTTTACCGTTGAGATGAGATGAAAGGCAGGCAAAAGATGAGGAGGACACCAATCTCCACATACAAGAATGATGCAACCGCAGTCCACTGCAAGGTCATCTTGTATCAACTGTATGACAAGGAAACAAAAATATGTTAGTATTTTTTCATACATAGGCCTACACGTTTAGCTAATGCTGTACAAGATTGAAAAAAAAAAGCATAATTCATTATTAATCAAAGCTGTTATTACTCTTGACATAACCTGCATCTCATAGTTGCACACTAACAGGAAGTATATGTAACGTACATATAAAATCAGTATTTAGATTTACAGTACGATTATCAGACCGCAGTGCAGATTTATATAACCAGGTTCATGTAGTTAAAATGCCTAAGTGTTGAACTATACTGAAAGTTGAGTGTAAATGACTCTAAAATAAGATGTGGTCAAACAGGAAACGAACATGCGATAAGTCGAGACAAAAGACGAACTAGAAATTATGACACCGCGCACAGAAGCGAAAAAGCCCTGTGTTTACATCTCACCTGTGAATGAAAAAAAAAAAGCTCCAGGAATAAAATTCGGACGAACGACACAAAGCAGAAAAATAAACTAAGCGCGCACAGGTAACAGCCCTATGGTAACAGCAGCACTGCCGTCTCGCGCGAGTGACGTCATCAGACCGCGCGCTTTGCATCGTGCACGCGCGCCTATCGATCATCGGGTACGTTGAACATGAAACAAAGATTGATTATAAATAGTTGTGTGTTCATGTATTGTTCATAGCAAATACCAAGGGCAAGTAGTAAATAAAGCCAACAACTAATATAAAACAACCGTGTGTATTTTAAATAGAACACAACAATCGTGCATGGGGTAATAATAGTAATGATAATAGTAATACCTTCAGATTCAACGTATAACAAATAGTAACTCAGTTTACTCATATTTTTGTTTGATCAGATAAGTTAATTCTCAATTTGTAGCGCTGCAGTTCACAAAACCAGCAGTGCAATTTACAAAAATCACCACAGGAGGGCGCGACAGTGTAATTCACAAAAATCACCGCAGGAGGGCGCGACAGTGTAATTCACAAAAAAATTCTATAAACATTAAACATACTGGAAAGTGTTGTACTTAAGAAAACAAGAGAACAGAACACACAATAATACAATAACAGATCTATAAATGTGAATAAAAAAATTAAATAATATTAATTAAAAAACAAATTAATAAATATACTGAATATGGTTAAATATACCTTAACGTTACATGTGCAGATATATTTATATCCAACTTTATATAAAGAGCAAACAATAAGTCAGTAAAGATATATGTTATATGTGTTGTTTCATGCAAGTTTACTGTAAAAGCAAGAAGCCGTGTTTTCAATTATTTTATTACAGCTAAGGGGCATTGCTAGAAAAAAAAACCCTTAGCTTTTACAAATTCACTGTAAACCACGACTTCACGGGGCTTCTTGCTTTTCTAAAATGGCTATTATAATAGTAAAGTTTCACAGAATAAAACAGAGAAAATAAAGTGTTGTGATATAAATAAAAACAGTATTCTTCCACCAAACAATGTAGTTCCTCAGAAACAGTTGTGGTTTCAATAAAGTGGTTGCCGAGCAACACACAGAAGTAAACAAAGGTGTATGTTCGAACGCGGCTCAACCAATCAGAATCAAGGACTGGAGCATGCCGCTTTATAAACTTCTATAACTAAGTTCATATAAAGAACTGGTGGTAACAGTTATATTGTGTGACAAAAAAATCAAAATAAATCAGGCAGTTTTGCTATATGTTGCAGACTTTAGTGGAATAATTCTATCAAACAAATTAAAAACCTTTAAAATTGAAAATTATTTGTCAAAAAAAAAGGTTTTCTAACAAAAATGCATTGCTTGTAAATCTCTGTAACTCTGTGTCCCTTTGACTTCCTTTTCAAGTGCAACCTTTTAGCATGCATGTATTTTCTAGTCAAGAAATCATATGCTCACTGCATATATTACATAAGCGATTCATTCACTTCTACACACTTACTATTTAATACACTGCTTTAAAATTTTTACAAATGTTAAAATGATAGGAGTAATTATTGAGCAGAAGGCTGTGCCAGTGACTCAATGAAAAGTAAAAGGTTGCCTTGCATCAAATAAGTCTCACTGAGGTCAAGGAAGAGTTTATGAGTAAACAGAATCATTTCCCAGTAACAAATTTTGGGGGAACTGTTGCAAAGTTGGCAATTATACAATATATAATATATTCAATTTGTGAATATTTAGTTGTGAGCATCACATCAAAAACTAACTAAACAATTATTTTTTGTTACCTACAAATACTCACTTTTTTTTTTTTTTTGCATATTTGTATACCCATGCAGTGTATGGTAATATGAATACATTTTCATGTTTGATGTCAATGTTTTGTTCACTTGTGTATGATAAATAATTTTAATACAATGTGACCATTTTGATGTATGCATGTACACTGCGGTTCAAAAGTTTGGGATTCAAAAGTCATGGCTGCATTTATTTCCCCAAAAATACATAGTAATATAATAGTAGTAATATTGTGGAATATTACTGCAATTTAAAGTAATGGTTTTCTATTTTAATGTACTTTAAAATATAATTTATTCCTGTGATCAAAGCTGAATTTTCAGCATCATTACTCCAGTCCTCAGACTCACATGATCTTCAGAAATCGGTATAATACGCTGATTTATTATCAATGCCGGATAAAAAGTTAAAAAGAACAGCGTTTATTTAAAACTGAAATCTTTTGTAACAATATACACTACAGTTCAAAAGTTTGGGGTCATTAATTGTATTTTTATTTGGAAAGAAATGAATTATTTTATTCAGCAAGGATGTGTTAAATTGATAAAGTGATATTAGAATATATTTCTATTTTAAATAAATGCTGTTCTTTTTAACTTTATTCATCAAAGAATCCTGAAAAAAGGTATCACATTCACAGGTTCCAAAAAAAATATTAAGCCGCACAACTCTGTCCAATATTGATAATAAATCAGCATTTAAGAATGAGTTCTGAAGGATCATGTGACACTGAAAACTGGAGTAATGAAATGAAAATTTAGCTTTGATCATAGGAATAAATTATACTTTAAAATTATACTTTTAAATATTAAAATAGAAAACCATTATTTTAAGTTGCAATAATATTTCACAATATTAATGTTTGTTTCTGTAATCCTGCTCAAATAAATGCAGACGTGATGATGATATTTACATTCAGGGAAATATTCACATGCGTAGTAGTCATAGACAGTAAAAGGTAGTAGTCGCAAGAGAAATGGACGAATCAGTCATATAAAAAAGTTATTCAGTAAATCGCTTGGACAAAAGCGTCTGCTTTGGCCTGTTAAATAACATATAGATAATAAATGGACAATAACGAATGTCACCAATAACATCTATAACTAATGGTTGCCCTTTTCATTTTTCTTTCCTCATAGGTAAAAATACAAACTTTTCTTCTGCTAACACCAGAAAAATGAAAGAAGAAAAAAAAAACTAAAACCATGGCTAACTACGCTACCAACAAAGGTAAGCCATATTAATATAGTATCATTTAGAATATATAGTATAAAATATGGAAAGCAACACTGTAATAAAGAATAAAATAATAAATTAACCTTGTGTAATACCTATATTGTTATTATTATTTCAATGAACAGATAAGAGCAATTAATTTGTGTTTTATTGTATATTTGCATAGACTTTTTCTTCTGTTTTGTTTGGATATAAATAAATCAATGGCCAGAGACAAGTTACTTGTGTGTTAAAATCTGTTTACTCATACTGACAAAACAGTGTTTTGATTGTGATTGCTGTATGCAGTGATTTGGATCATCAGGAGTAGCTACATTTGTCGTGGGGAAGAGAGGGCCAGAGAGACCTGATGAAGCAGGATCTGCAACATCTCTATCAGCGTTTCCCTCAGATGACCATTGTGCTGTCTGACATCACCCAGAGACGTCGGTGGAGATCGGGCCTTCCGGGGAAAATTGACAAGTCCCGTAAATGGGTGAACAGTGTCATGGCTACCCTTGTCTTGGGGAGTATTGTGCATTACCCTCAAATTGTATTTAACAAGCCTCAACTGTTTCTAAGAGACAAAGTTCATTTATCACCTAGGGGTAATGATATTTTTTTAAATAATTTAGCTGAAGGCTTGAGAGTCTTAATCCAGTAGAGGTGATGCTGGATAAAACCTCTCAGCATGTTTTTAACATGAAACGTTGAAGATTGTTAAATTGTTTTGGGGTTGTGTATGTGCCTTTTGTCTTTAGTTTAATACATGTTCACATTGGTAGACATAACACTGTTCAATAGTCACTGCTCTTTCTCCCCCCACCCTTTATTTCTCCCCTCTGTGCCATTCATGCATCACCCTAGCCATCAACCCCATGGCCTCTCACTTTTCTTCCCCATGACGAATGTAGCTAGAGAGGGGATCAGGATAAAAAAAAACTTATGGTTTAAACTTACTTATGGTTTATAACTTCGTAATGAAACATATTCAGTCAGTAGCCTTCACAGTGAATATTGATAAGGGAGATGTCAAGATATCTTTAGATTAAATTAGATTTATCTTTATTGTCAATGTGTAGAGTACAAGTACAGAGACAATTCAATGCAGTTAGTGTCTAACAAGAAGTGCAAAAAAAGTGTGGTATAGACGTAGTGTATTATAAACAGTAAATGACATGAAAGTAGTATACAGTTAACCTAGTGGTACGGTTTACAGTAAGGATGTTCATTTCAAATTTATTTGTATAGCGCTTTTCACAATACATATTGTTTCAAAGCAGCTTTACAGAAAATGCATTTCAGAAATGTATTAATTTAGTGCATAACATATTGCCAGCATCGAGTCGTCTCTTCACAGGTGTTGGGGCATCTGAAGTTTCCATGAGAGGCTGGATACAAACTGGAGCTGACATAGTCTATAACAAAAAAGCAGATGGGAAATAATTAGCATAGCTGCTTTTCATAATATTATGAGATACATTATGTGAACGCTTGGCTAAAAAGATGAGTCTCGAACAATATCAGGAAGGCCATTCCAGAGTTTAGGAGCTAAATGTGAAAACACTCTCCCTCAATCGGAGTTAAAGTTCTTTCATACTTAGCAGTGTTCGTTACTGGAAAAACTTGGAAACAGCAAATCACCAACATGTCTGAAAAAGAGAAAGGATGAACAGCATCTTGGCTTTAACTCTCAACATCTAGCCTGGCTTAGTTAGAAGCCCACTCACCACGTCAAGGTGCAGGCTCAGAGTGGGTACACAGGACAAGACAAACGTAACAAACAGAGAACACTGAAACAACTGAACAATTGAACATTTGTGACCCTGGATCACAAAACTAGTCTTATGTAGCACAGGTATATTTGTGGCAATAGCCAACAAAACATTGAATGGGTCAAAATTATAGATTTTTCTTTTATGCCAAAAATCATTAGGATAATAAGTAAAGATCATGTTCCATGAAGATATTTTGTAAATTTCCCACCTTAAATATATAAAACATTTATTTTTGTGAATGGATGCAGCACTATCGCCAATAGAAATTGACAACTTTAAAGGAGATTTTCTCAATATTTTCTCGATTTTTCTGTACCCTCAGATTCCAGATTTTCAATAGTTGTATCTCAGCCAAATATTGTCCTATCCTAACAATGCATCAATGGAAAGATTATGTATTCAGCTTTCAGATGATGTATAAATCTCAATTTAGAAAAAAAATTACACATAAGACTGGTTTTGTGGTCCAGGGTCACATTTCAGTGTAACATTTGAACAGAACGTACTGTATAATAACAAAAAATAACAGTTCAACCTTATAACCTCATGTAATTT
Organism: Carassius carassius; assembly: GCF_963082965.1. Classification (NCBI taxonomy): domain Eukaryota; kingdom Metazoa; phylum Chordata; class Actinopteri; order Cypriniformes; family Cyprinidae; genus Carassius; species Carassius carassius. The sequence continues at coordinate 1,686,563 of NC_081776.1, read as the reverse complement.
GTTGATAGCATATGTTTAACCAAAGCAAGTGTGAGCGAATTATGAACGTATTTAAAGGCAGGTTTCTCACAGCAAATACTAAGCAAAGCAAGTGTGAGCGATACACAAAAAGTGCTGTTTTTTTCTCATAAAATATCTGCATGCCATGCTACCCAAAAGTGATCTCACTACCCCCCACCCCAGTTGAGTACCAATCGAAGTCCATGCAAGTACAACAGTGACACTCCTACAGTGAAGTGCACTTAAACAATAGATAGAACTCAGTGTCTAACACTGCATACACACACTATTAAATAACTGTATTCAATTCTGTTTAAATAGGGGGAAAAAATCTGCATTCTGTGTGTTATTACATAAAATTGTCATTTTAGGCCAATAAAGTCAGTAAAGGGGAGGCCGTGGCCTACTGGTTAGGGCTTTTGGGCTTGTAACCAAAGGGTTGCCTGTTCAATCCCGACCAGTAGGAAAAATGTGGTTGGGGGAAGTGGTACAGCACTGCTCTCCCATGCCCACATCCACGGCTGAAGTGGTCTATCTAAAAAAAATAAACTGAAAATGTGTTTGTTTGTGAAAATGTTAACTTTTTACATTTCAAAATATATTTCAAATGAAACAATTTGCAAAAGTTAAAACATATATGAAAATATATGTCAACATATTTACATATATTTAACTTAAATATATTTATTGGGCCAATTTCAAATATTTGCATATATTCCAAAAATATATTTCAAATATATTTCTTTTGTGTATGGGATATGACACACATATGAATATGCACGTACAGACATGTGCATGCACAAACACACACATTATGCACATACACTCCCTATATTAACAAATATATATGATTGACACAGCCATTCATTTTAAATAAACCTGTTGTTGTGGCATATCACTTAGAGTACAATTAGTTTTTGGGCTTGGTTTCTGAATTGCAGGTGTTTGAGTTCGTGACCTATGGTCATGACTGCAGCTGGCTGCTGATGAGGCCGAAACCAGTGCATTTTATATATCCTCTATATTGACAAAATATAATCTATATTTTACTTATAGCATTTTATAGAAAATAAACATGATTGAAATCAGATACTCTTACTGCACTTTTACTTAAGTAACGTTATGGTTTTCAGGTAACGTTACTCTTTACACCTCTGCTTAGGCCTATATAAAGATGATTCAAAAATTCATAATCTTGCATTATACAGATGGAGAAAGTGTACTTACCTGAAAAAGCTTAACTCGGAAGAAGAGACTTGCCTCTTAGAACACATGTATGCTACACAGCAAGACATTTTCGCACTGGGAAAATCCCGTAGTTTCTCACTTCTCCGTGTCAGTGTTGGTGGGTGTGTTTAACCTTTGAACTTGTGTCCACGAGAAACGAAATTCGCATTTATTTACAATTATCACGTGATAAATAATTGAAGAGAATCTAAAATAAGTTAAATTAGCATTAGCAATAAAATATGTCCTGTATTAAACTATACGAAAATAATTATGATCAATCGCCGTCGCGCTCCTTTTCATGTTGTGACGCAGGAATTCTACGTCACTGATGAAGTGGCAATGATGGAGGCTAGTCCGGAATCAACAGCGAGTTTACTGCTGAAATCTGGTAAATACAGTTTAAATATTATTTCTGCTTCTGATATGTATATGTATATGTGTATGTGTTTTAGACGTTTAGCAGGATAATTAATCATCTCGATCGGCACCTTTAGCGGCGTTATTAGCACTTAACTCAGTGTAACCGGATCTACAGGCAGTGCGAGGTCCTCTTATGCGTTTTACAAATCCTGATCCTTTTCCTTCCAGAGTGCTACACCGATTTCCTGAAAGAGGATTTTGATGTGAAGACGTACACAGCTCAAGCCATTCATCATGCTGTCATTGCAGAGCAGCTGGCGAAGCTGGCAGAGGGCATCAGTCAGCTGGACAAAGAGCTGCACAGTCAGGTAGACACACACCTGTCCGGATGAGACACACACCTGGAAATGCGAAATTTTGGGAACCCCTTGCAGAATCTGTGAAAATGTGAATAATTTTAACAAAATAAGAGAGATCCTACTAAATGCATGTTGTTTTTTATTTAGTACTGTACTGAGCTAGATATTGTACCTAAAATATGTTTACATTTAGTCCACAAGACAAAAAAAGTTGCTGAAATTATATATTTAAAAAAACATTCAAAATTTTGTGAACCCTTGGATCTTAATACTGTGTGCTGTTACCTGGATGATCTACGACTCTTTCTGTTTTGTGATGGTTGTTCATGAGTCCCTTGTTTGTTCTGAACAGTTAAACTGAGAACTGTTCTTCAGAAAATCCTTCAGGTCCTGCAGATTCTTCAGTTTTCCAGCATCTTTGCATATTTGACCCCTTTCCAGCAGTGACTGTAAAACACAACTTGGGTTCCCTGAACTCTTAATGCATCGTGTTTCCTTCTGGAGCATCAGAAAATATTTGAACCTTTTTTAATAGTTGTGTTTGAGTCCCTCAGTTGTCCTCAGAGTGAAAAGATGTATCTCAAAATCATACAGTCACTGCTGGAATGGGTTCAAATCTGCAAAGATGCTGTAAAACTGAAGAATCTGCAGGACCTTAAAGATTTTTCTGAAGAACAGTTCTCAGTTTATCTGTTCAGAACAAACAAGGGACTCATGCACAACCATCACAAAACAGAAAGAGAGTCATGGATCATCCAGGTAACAGCACACAGTATTAAGAACCAAGGGTTCCCAAACTTTTGAATGGAGCTATTTTAATAATTTCAGCAATTTTTTTTGTCTTGTGGACTAAATGTAAACATGTTTTATGTACAATATCTTACTCAGGACAGTACTAAATAAAAAATAACATGCATTTAGTATGATCTCTCTTATTTTTTTAAAATTATCACTTTTTCACAGATTGTCTGGATGAACAGCTCTCAATGCAGATCTATGTTCGGATCATGGACATCAATTTAGAAAGTGCCTTAATGGTTCAAAGTTCACCTCTAAGCACAGGAAACTACATGAATAATAAAAACCTACCAAGTAAGCACACATTATAAGTTGAATAGCAATATTATGTTTTGTTTTTGATCACAGGTGGTGGCCAGACATGAAGATCTGCTAGCTCAGGCAACCGGGTTCGAATCTCTCGAAGGTAATACTTCATTATCTGCTTCACATTTTAAGATCAAGCTTATGAAATCTTATAATATTAGTTTCCAAACCAGTGAAATGGTAGGAAACGGTTAGATAAAAATGGCATGGAGTGAGATCACATATGTAGAAGGTGTAGTGTGCAACTGTCCCCACTTCTAGTACATTTACAAATAGTTTTCCTCTGGGAAATAACCGATGACTTGCCTATAGATGTTTCTGCATTATAATCTGGGATACTGAAACGTTGTTAATATTAAAACACTGACGGCAACCCCTGCAAGGACTTCAGATGATGCCAACTCTAAATCAACATATGAAACTGGCAAATTGCAAATTCCTTATGTTGCAATCATTATGATTGCAACGTGTAATCACAGGTTTTCTTAAAAGAAAATGTAAAGTTAACCAACTGCTCGAATTGGACATTGACACAGTCACCTCTGATAAAAGATAACTCTTAATTGTAATCTAGAATGTAATCTGTAAAGATGCTTTGAATTGATATGTATTGTGAAAACGCTTTACGAATAAATGTGAGTTGACTGCACATGCAGTTTTGCAGCTGTCCACCAGGGGAGTCCCTTGTCACATCTCCAGCTCTTGCTCAGTGCATGTAGTTTAGCTCTTTCTGAGCATGGACTTGATTGGTGTTTTTACTTCCAGGTGTCTTACAAATGATGCAGACCAGGATCGCAGCTCTCCAGAGTGCTGTGGACAGGTAAATTACTTCATTAAAAGCACTGAAATGGTCCATGTTTTAAAAGAAAGTGGTGGTCATGTGCATAATTAATAGAAATCCGTGCTATTTGTGTACTATAAATTAAAAATTGCAAGCTCCAATAAGTCAGATGCTTTGTAGTATTTTATTAATGCATTTCTGATATCTCTCTGCTTTCTTTCTCAGGATAAGAACCAAAATCGTTGACCCTTATAATAAGATTGTGACACGGACAGCCCAGCTCGCCCGCTTACAGGTTATTTGATTACTTTTATATCTGCTTCTGTCTTCTCATGTCTCTCTGTCTCTGAGAGACATTCTGCAGAACTATTATATCATTGTCCTGCTTTACAAACACTGCACGCATTCACTCAGAAGCTTGATTTCCATGTTTATTGGCTCACCATCTGATATAGATACAACCCTGTCTTCACAACTGTTTGCAGTCATGACAGATTCTGTAATACACCTAGCATGCACAAAAAAAAGAGAAATGCACACAAACAAAAAGACTAATTCTGGTGAAACAGATGTTTTTGAATACTGATTTGTGATTATCATCTATAACGATATAGATTTTCTAAATATTTGAACACATCTAAAAAAAAACATAATTTGAATAAAAGTAAATGGATTTTAAAAATTTTACCATATCTAAAAAAAAAATGAAATAATTAAAAATAATTAAGTTGTCTTTCAAAAATCTTTTAAGAGTGTAATTAGTATGACCTCATATATCTCTTAAAAGGAATAGTTATTATTTATTCACACTCATGTTTTTCTAAATCCATATACTTTTGTTTCCAAAAAGGAACATTAAAGTAGTATCTTTGTGCAGATTTAAAATTAAAAAAAGAAAAAGTCCATAGTGCCTGCGTGGCCATAATCCATATCTTCTGAAGCTTGTATAGTCTACCTTTACTGTACTTTTTGTTCTTTTTGTAACTTGACAGATGTGGTCACTGTGTGCTGTCATGGTAAAGTTCAAAACATCTATTTTGTCTGAAGGAAAGTCATTTGTGCACCTGTGGGGAAATAAAATCTGTTTCTCTGCTGTTATCTGACTGTTGCAAGGCAAGAAAAATGCACGCTTTTATCATGTTAGCTTTCTGCCCTCGGTTCACATCATGTCATCATGAGTGAAGCTTCAAGTCTGCAGAAAAAAAAAATACTTTGGACCTCGAAAGTAAGGCCATCTATATAATACAGCTAAACAAAATACAGCTGTGGTTATGAAATGTTCCCCTTTACTCTCAAAACCCCTTTCTGCTCCTTTTCTTGTGCTGCTTTTTTGAAGCATAGCACCACCACAAACTCCAAGATGATCCGTCAGTGGTTTGCTTAATGTTTTGCATTCAGCTGTATACAGGAATGTCCATTTCAAATGAAAAAAAATATACATTTGTTGAGTTTGTGGCACAACAGGACCCTAATATATATTTTTTAATTTATAGAAGAATTTCATTTGTTTAAAATGTGAAAATATTTAGTCCCTTTAAGAATGTTTTTTTTCACCAGTGTGCTTGAATTATTAGTGGAAATTGGGCATGCATCACTATTATTATTATATTATATATATCATTATATATATATATATAATGTATGCATATGTGTGTACATACTATACTATATGTATTTTTATTTGCACACAATAATACAAGGTTAAAACAAGTCAGATAATTTGATTAACCTTTGAAGTGTCTTTACCCTAGAAGTTAGGTCTCAAACTGATCTAAGGTTTATACCCTAAACTACCCTTCAAGAAAAAGTAAAAATGTGCTTTTGTTATATAGTTGATTCTTGTCTAAAGGTGTGTCAGTGTGGTTTTATTGTTTAAACTTGTTTACGTGTCCATTATTAGAAAAAAATATGACAGACTATTTTGTAGTTGTATAATGTATTCTTGTGTTTGACTACGGTATATCTGATGGCACAATCATTTATTCATTCCATGCCTTTAGCAACATATTTTAATGTAGTTTTTTTATTCCTCGTAAGAATAAGACCAGACCTGAGGAGGGGGACACAGCTGAAGTTTTTTCCTGTTATCCTTTTGTAATTTTTCTGTCATGATATCTGACGCACTGTCACCCCTGGACAAAGCAGTCTGTCACAGACACACACACAGAATCAGATGCACGTACCTTTGGGACAGTTCAGCTGCACCTATTCACCTAAAACCAAAAAAGAGTGACCTCTACGAGTCCTTCATCCTCCTGCTGTCTGCCCACAGGCTTGATCGTCACCACACTATATTCTATATTAAATGTGTGGCAAAGTTGCATGTTTTAAGCACAAATGCACTGGTTTAAATTAATTTCCTATTTATTTTATATTGTAGTGTCTGTTGGCTGTTAGGAAGTGAACAAAATGAATGCCTTTATCTGTGTGAAATGAGTTGACAGCATATTCAAGTGCTAAAACAACCCTGTGAGATGATGCACATCCTTCTCCTTGATTTAAATAATACACAGTTGTCATACAGCACCACTTACAAATTAATTCATTCAAGATTTGTGTGAGAGTAAATTATGCTATTATCCTATTAACGATTTGGTAGGCTTTTCAAAAAGACCCCGGAGTCTTGATTATATTTTGATCTCTAGATGTAGGTCCAGAACCTCCTTCAATTTCCTCTATTTTTAGTCTTCCAGACTAAAATTATAAGTTTGATTGGTAAAACCACACTTTTCCTTAAAGGCACAGTTCACCCAAAAATGAAAATTGTCATCATTTGCTCACCCTCTGGTTGTTTCAAACCTCTATGAGTTTGTTTCTTATGTTGAACACAAAAAGGTAACCAAACAATCGCTGGTAGCCATTGACTTCTATATATATATATACTTCATTTTTGGACGAACTATCCCACACCAACCCACACCATTTATCCTTCTTGTCTGTAGCACAAAATGTGTTTTAGGAGGGGTATTAATACCATGATTTTACACTAGGAGCATGAAATATGGGTAGCTAATATCAGATTTCCAGTTTCATTGTAGGTACAATCTCTGTCATGAAAACTAACGGTTGCCATATGATATGATATCACTTCATCATAATGTGGGCATCAGTGTAATTTCCTTGTGATTGAGATTTGCTTGTGCTGGCTGTCATAGGCCCATAAGTCACGGTGTTATTTGATGAACACAGGAATGAGATGTCTTCTCTTATTCTGGCTGGCAGGTGGCGTGTGACCTGTTGAGAAGGATTATTCGCATCCTGTACCTGAGCAAACGGCTGCAGGGGCAGCTGCAGGGGGGCAGCAGAGAGATCACTAAAGCTGCCCAGAGCCTCAACGAGCTGGGTGAGTGACCTACCACAGCCTTTTTCCACTGTATAGAACTTTTCATGTGAGGAAATCATAAGAACCTGGATTTTTATAAGTGTACATTTTCCTGTAGTTATGGCATTTTTATTTTTGCTTATAGGATTGAGTTTTCTGAGCATTTAGCAATGATGCATTTCCAGCTCCTGTTTTCTGGCCACTTATTGCAATTATTCAAAAGTTATCGTGTCCTCCACTTTTGTGTAAATGGTGTTAGTTCAACTTCAATCCTGCACTGTTTCCAGGTCGCCCTGTTCTTGTGGCCTAAATGCTTTGCTGAGTTTGCTACGCAGGTGCGAGGACTGTCTGAAACTGGTTCTGAAATTGTGTGACCTGCTTTGGAGATATTTTTGGTTTTGCTTCATTGAAACCCCGTAGATTAACGTCTGACCCGAATAGCACTTACGAGGGACATCACCGTTCCAATAGTTACCTGAGTGCATTATAATAATCTCATAGAGCTTAAAGTTGACATGAAATCAAAGTTGCACGCTCCAGGTGGTATTGGTGACGTCAGCCCTCAACCCTTCTCGTGTCATAAAGCACCTTTCCTGATCCAGTCAATTCCTGTTGCATCAAATTAAAGCCTGTCCCACAGGTTTTTTCCATGTTGAAAATCCTGTTTCACTAGAAAAGCCACATGTAAACTGAGTTGAGACAGTGTTTGATGTTGACTTTAGGGGTGTTGATCTGATTGTCAACCATGTCATTTTAGGACATTGGCATATTATTGTCTGGAATTCATGTTGTTGTGGACATCATTTGAAATGTGAAACTTGTTTTCGGTCATGGGTTTAATGGCTGTAATATCAGATTCATATCGACTTGTACTCTGTTGACCCTTTGTTTGTATATTTGCCTAGATGTCATATGGACAGATAAATAGCGCAATGCAAATCAAGTTTGTGTGACACTTAAAACATGTCTTCATTATTGAGTCCCAGGCCCTGTGGGATAGATTCCAGTGAAGACCAGCAAGGTACTTTTTCGTAGTTTCTATTTGCATATTGTTTTCAATTGAAGCTAAATCAATGCAGGTGATCAGAAGTTTCCCATTGTGTTATGGAGGGCATGCTGAGTTTTGCATTCACCACTTGCATAAGCTCTGTTTGTGAGTTGCTTTATGTTAGCATTTCAGTTATGAGTTTCCACAGTCTATGTTGGCAGTAAACAACGTGGCAGCTCACTAGCTCCTGGAATTGAGCTGTAGTCATATTCTCTTTGTGACAGAATATGATGCAGTAATATGTTTTCCATCCATTGAATTATTTATCATGTCAAAGTGAGGGTCATGTTTGGGTTCTTCTCACCCAGCTAATGGATTACAGAGACATCTTTGCATTAGCGTCACCATCCAAGATGAGACAATTAGACTGCACTAACAGCACCTGTCCTTCTTTTCACGCGGTGCTCAGCTTTTATGCCTTCCCTCCACCCCCTCGAGGTTTAACATGAACAGCCAGGGTCTGATATGATATCATTATCTGTATGTGGGCCTCTCTGGCATCCAGCGTAGAAAGCGGTCTAACAAATCTCCCATTAGGCAACCTGTTTCAAAATATATACTGCCTTACACTAATAGCAAAGCTTTTTGTCTGCAGGTTTTGACAGTGTTTGTGGTATTTGCTACATCACAGTTTTCCAGATACAGCAGGATGCAGTTCTGAAACTGTAGAAGCAATTAAACCACTTTCTTTGTTTTGAAGCCTGTCTCTGTCTAGTGCATGCTGTCCCAAGAAACCTGACGAGGTGCAGTTGGACAGTGACTGGTCGAGCTTCAGAGTTTAAAGAACTGCTGATAGCATCATGTTATTGGATTGTAAACAAGGCAATCAGTAAATGATAATGGACCCTTTTAGGTTTAGTGACCCTTTTTAGTATTCCTGTAGCTCAATTGGTAGAGCATTGCGCTATCAAGCGCAAGGCTGGGGGTTCGATTCCCCGGGAACATATGATAGGTAAAAAATTGTTAGCCTGAATGCACTGTAAGTTGCTTTGGATAAAAGCGTCTGCTAAATGCAATGCATAAATTTAATTTAATTTAGGTTTAATTGACAAATTGCTTTCCTGTTTACCATAACTGTGTGAGATGTTAGCTGAGACCTCATTGTGTTCCAGCGTAGTGTTGATCGGATAGACAGTATATACCTTTTTTTTTACTACCCAAGTTACCAGTGTGGCATTAAATCAAAACACTCAAATCTTCTTTGTCATTAACTTTATAGGCCATTTGTTATTTTCATGGTTTATCTCACTGCATACTCAAGCCCGAAATAGATTTGAATTATTGCAATCCTTAGTAACACAATAATGACAGCTCACCATCTTGCTTACATGATTTATGAATCCCTTCCCAGCGAAGTAAGGTATGGATGGGCAGCCACAGATGGATTGATGAATAGTTGAACTCTAAATGGCTTAAGGGGAAGATTGACTAATGCAGAGGAAGAGGTGAAGGTGTTTTGATTGGTGGAGGGCACGTGTGTCAGCTGTTATGAGATGATTGGAGTGAGAAAACATGGACAAGCTGAAGGAATGAGGCTGTTATTGGGGAAAGTAAATCTAAGTCAGATAAATGTCAAGAGCTGAGGACTGACAGGAAGAAAGGTGAACTGCATACTGCAATCTGTTTAGCAGACAGTTATATATCTATATGTGAGTAAATGTACTTGCATGTCCCATCTTGTTACCTCATATATTTAAATAATATTGTATATTAAATGTACAGTATTCTATTACTGATCACTCATCTAAAACTCCCATAGTACCTTGGCTAAATTTGTCTATTTACAAAGCAAATGGCTTTCAGAATAGTGGACAGATATAGCTATACCTAACATTCAGTGCAGGGGATTTAATTCTGTTTGTTTTCTACACCACCTGAACTACTCTTGAACTACGTGACATGTAGATGTTGCAAGGCAAGAGGAATAGATTGAGTGAATGAAAACAGACAGTGGAAAGGTAAGGATGCTTTTTACTGGCAGAAGTTTTTTCCCTACATGCCTCTCTATACAGCTTGTTTACAGCAAAATAATAAAGCCTCCATTCATGGCCAACCCCATACCTTCGGTCAGTCATCAAAGGGCAACAGCTGCACAGGCTTCTGTATGATCTGTTACGTATGAGGATGGCTTTAAGTCCTTAAAGCCTTATTAGAATTTGGGATAACTTAGGAGTTATCTGGGAGTACATCACAGCTAAAAGTTACCATTTTGCCCTTGATATTAAAGCATAGCACCCCGGGATAACTGGGACTCGTGTACAGCATTGACAGATGGACAGAGTTTCTCACATTGTGCATGTTTTATTACAGTAACTCACTGTTTTGAGAGACCTACAGTATACTCCATTAAAGACATGCATCAATCATGCACTTTGGCTCCCACTTTCTCTTGTTCAACACAGTGAGCTCTAAATACGGATCAGCTGCTGTGGCTCTGACCCTTTATCTATAGATAAACTTAAGATCGTATGATTGTTGAACAGTCACTTGATGATACAAGCTGAACATTAGTCATGTTTATTTCCTAACACTGCAACAATCAGTAATGAACTGTCAGATGGGTTTTCAATCAAGTTTAAAGCCTACCCAACTGAGATGTGCTTTGGGTACCTGCCAGTACCAGTGCATGTAACTGTTTTGCATTTTGCACCAGCATACACTGAAATATTTAGTGTGTGAAAATCTTTTAGTGATTGAAATAACTGTTTAGTTAGATGAAGTGTATTCATTCAGTATTGAGGAGTCATATGTAGCCTTGTTGACACCCTTGAGATATTGGCACCTCTAATTACTATCCTTAGATACTCCCTTGACAACATTATCTGGTTGTGTGACATCTCAAATTATATTAGTCTCAGCACTGTTAATGATATGATTATAAAGTTTTATTTATGCAAGTTATCATCCAACACAATTTGCATCTATTTCTGAAATTGATCAGTTAAACCCATTCAGTGGCATGACTTTGCCCCTTATACTGAACAGTATGTGACCTTTTGTTGCTGCAGTGCAAGAGGTGATTATTTTTTGTAGCCTGCCAAAAGATACAATTATCACCCTCTAATCAAGTCTAACCCATAATTAAACACCATCAGCTTGGTGTGTCTTATAAGGTCAAGTATTTGGAATCAACACCTTTTCATTGACACTCCACATCCACTTCATACCCCAGCAGCTTTATTGGATGATATGCAGTGTACCACTTCCCTCATCCCCACAAAAAGATATGATTTTATGCCAACTGGCCATGCAACTGATTTTGAAAGGAAGCAGACTTTGCTTTGTAAGAGCACCCTGTTACTTGTTGACCTGAGTAATATAGCCATCTTTTTCCTTTTATTGCAGGGTAGAGGGCAGGTAATATCCACTTAATGAAACTCATAGCATGAATTCTTAACAGTGTTTATCTTATATTTTGCACCAGTAAAAATTAAGGTGGTTGCAGCGCAAAGAGAACAAAGACACATAACCACTTTCTCTACAGAGTCAAAAAAACTACTCCAGAAATATGGCACATAATTATCACAGTTGTGTAGGGTTCTTTTTGATGGCAAAAAAATATTCAGCTCTTTTTTGGAGTATTTAATTCAATTGAATAAACCCAGGAGCATCAGTTTCTACTTTTTTACATTGGTGGTTTATACTTTACTTAGGTATGTATGTACAGTCTCTAGGACCACTTCAATAAAGCACATGCAGTATTTACACTTTATCATCCAAGACATCTACAATAGTCAACATTACAATAAATAATAATAAATTATTTCTCTTGAGGTACTGTACAGTTAAAACACTTAAATTCATTGCTGCTTTGGATTAGTGGTTTCCCTTTTTAATGATACTGTACCTGATCAGTATATTTGCCTTAAATTGGCACAGTAGCTCATTCCACATCCTCTGAAGAGAGGCATTTTTGCCTGACCTCTGTCTCCTCAAAAGTCACCTTTTTGTTCCTTTTTGGGTCAATCCATGAGTTGTGGATGACCACATTATTGGGGATAGGGTCAGCCTCTACAACTGACACAACACGCTTCTTCATTTTACTCTTTAGAACCTTCTGAAATTTCTGCCGAGTGAAGGCATAGAGCAGCGGGTGAAAAATGGTGGTTCCATAAGCCATGACCAGGAAGCCCAGTCTGAGGCGCACAGTGAAGTTGCTTGGCCCTGCACTCAGGATAACAGTGTTAAGCACGGTGATGGGTGTCCAGCAAAGCAGAAAGGTGGAGATGATAAGAAGCGACATTCGGAAAACCCTCTTTTGTCGTTCACGGCGCTCCCTGTGCCGTTTGACTGCCCTGCGGAGGGCTATGATCACGGACACGGAGGTACGCATGGCCAGTGGTGGATTCCTGCCAGCACTGCTCTGTGAGGCATCTGTGGACTCTGGCTGGGTGGAAGTCATGGAGATGGTCTTTTTCTTTTTCGGTTTCTTCTTTGGCACTGAATGAAAACGTGTGCCAATGCGGATGTTGAGTGCCTGCAGAATCTTGTAGTAAGTAACCAACATGACCACAGCAGTGAAGATGAAGATTGGGATCTGTGCCAACAGGTGATAGTAGAGGCCCAATTCAGTGGAATATTGGTTTGAAGTCTCCTCCCCTTCTGTCTGATTCATTTCATTACCTGGCTGGCTAAAGAAGCCCTCTTCAATGAAGGGTACCAGAAAGCTAAGGAATGATAAAGCCCAAATGGACCCTAATAAGGCCACTGCTCGTCCCATTGTCAGAACTCGATTGGCAGGCCGAACTGAGATGTCATAGCGGTCTAGTGTTATGGCCAGGACATTGGCAGCAGTAGCCACGCTAGCAAAGGACACACAAGCCTCATGGAAGCAGCAGATGAGTGCACTGTTGCCTTCCAGTGGCAATAGCACCACCACAATTGTGAATGGGATGCAGCCCACACACACCAGGACGTCCAGCACATGAAGGTTCATGGTTACGATGTTGCTGACAGAGCTAACCAGGTTTGACTTCATACAATAAAGTGCCAGCACAGTCAGGTTGCTACTGAGACCCAGTACAATCTCCAACATTAGGAAACCTGTTATAGACACCTGGAAGCTGACAGGGTAAGGAGTGTCCAAGTCCATTTCAAAGTCAAGAGGTTCAACGTTATCGAGGACAGTGACGTTGCTCATGATGGCGTGGTATCCCAGCACAGGAGGGGTATGCATTCTCCTACACGTGCAAAAAATGAAAGATGGCTGTTTTAACATATTCATTGGGTCGATTTTCTTAATTACACACAAAGCTTTTATCAGAAATTAACTGTTGTTTAAATGCATGTATTTCTAAGAAGCATTTCCATGACATGCTGCTGAGTGTCTGATAATGCTAGAAACGTTTAGATAAAAAATAAATAAAAGACTAGACCAGACCAATTCTAGCTGTCAACTTACAAGAATGTGAATGGAAAGGACCATAATTAAGAATGTAAAAATGATGAAACATTCATCTGCACTGCACATAAAAGATGTGCATAGATTAATGAAACTCACCCCTCCCTTGTGTTTACTGTCCTTGTTAGGAGCTTGTGTAGCAAATGCAACTAAAGCGTTGATTTGTTGGAAGGATGTCATAGACGCCAACCATACTCCAATGCCTCTTTATCTCAACAGTGTCCTTTGCTCCTTCAACGCCATTCTGTTATGTACCTGCTCCGTTCAGGGCCTTTTTTTTTAAAAGAGCAAATATTTAACGAATGCATCAGCTAAGGCTTTCCTCAGCCCCAGCATGGCAAAGACTGAACAAGTGAGGATACCCCGGTTTCCTCAAACACCTCTCTGTAGGGTTGATTAAACACCGTCAAAACAGCTCATACCGCTTTCCCTCGCATCCTCAGTGGGAGTATGAGGGAGATGGAAACACTCTGCTCTTCCTTTTCAGAGCGTGGGAAGGGTTTGTGCATTGTAATATCCACGTGGTCCTGACATGAAAGCTGTGTTGTATTCAGGCTTGTCTTCAGCCTTTTGTCCTTTGTGTTGGTCAAATAGACCTTACAGAAACGCTCAGGGATGGTACCATGTCCCATCCTTCCAAAAGTCGTCACTTTTCATTGTTTATTCCAAGACTTTGCGAACCACAAGAACAAATGTATCTCCCTCAGTGTGACAGGTCAGGACTGGCATTCCCTCCTCGCCATTAAACAAAAGTTGTTCTGACCCCTGCAGAGTTCACAACCCCTTGTATTCCACCCGAGTAAATTACACTCCCACCTTCTGTGCCAGGATATAGCTCCAGGAGACCAGGCAGGTAGACAGCAGTACACAGTTATCACAACAAGTTCACAGGTTTCCAGAGGGAAGGAGGTAGTCAGGCCAGTGCACTGGGTGGTATATATTTTCCCTCTCTTTTTCACAGTGTGGGACAATGGAACAGGAGCTCCATCCTCAGTAGTTTCACACGTTAGCTGCTGGTAGGTGCAAAACAGTGAGCGTTATTTTTTGTCATAAATGAGCTTGAAAATCTCTTCAGGATAGTGTCATCTTCTTAGCATTCATATAAGCCATTTGACACTAATTCTTATTTTGTTATAAAACTCATTTTTCCACAGTCAGTGGTTTCTGGTTGTTCAGAGACCTTGCAGAGATTGTGCACCCTTCCAATTACCTTTTTAAGAATTAACCCAAGTCAAAATCATCTTTTTGTCTTTGAAGGTGTCTCTGGTGTAATTTGTTAGCTGAGAAGCCTCAAGGCCAACTCATTAAACTAATGTTCTTTTAGAATAATGGACTCCCACGGTGACTGTGAGTGGTTGTTTGGAGCGTAGGTTTGCTGTACTTCTACACCATATTTACATGGGCAATGCTCCATATATGTGAAGCGGAATACTTATAAATCTCCAAGCATCTCTCTCACTCTTTCTTTATTTTTCTGAGCTAGAAGGCAGCTTTCAGCACTAGCCTGAAGCAGTAATAGTGACAAGAGTGCTCACATCATCTTCCCCTTTAGAGGATAATGGGTTGGATGGGTTTCGATTGCTTAAGTTTTGCTCTTTCCACATACATTAATTGAGTTAAATGTGTCAGTTACTGTGTTGGCCACTGGAGGATCCATATTAAAACAAAGCATGCATCTTTTTTGTTCACAGTGCAAGCATCAAAGCATAGTTTTTTCACATTCATATTCCTATCTGCAGCATAGAATCTAACTGCTCTGAGTTGAAGCATACTGTCGCGTAAATTTATTTATTCTTGGTAGCAACCCTGTGCAGTATTTTCTATATTTTTAAAAGTCGAAGTTTTCAGTGGCTTGTTTAGAATAGCATGCAATCCCTTTAGAGGATACTCCAGTTGTGAAAGTGCTAAAAAATTCAAAGCTTTTTACCTCTTGTTGCTGCCATAAGAGTGAGTGACATGGTAGCCCATATATTTCCCAGTTTGAGTAGAGCCATGCCAGGACGAGTAATAAAGGACATGCTTCTCTGAAGGGATGAGTCTGGCTGTCTTCCTCTATCTGCTTTTCTGTGAGCTCTCCCTTGCCTGTCAAGGGGTGCAGGAAAGTCAGATGTTGTAGGATGTAATGCCATGCATCTCGCTTAGAGATCTGCTCCTCATCCCTATGCTCGCTTTCAAAATGCCCTTCCTACTCATCTCTCTCCTCCTCCTCTTTTCGATCTCTCTCTCTCTCTTCCCTCCCTCATCACTCTAGCTTTTCCTCCCCCTTCCTCCCTTTCTCTGCTGTGCATTATAACACTCCTCTGGTTCCCGATTGGTCTCCTGTTATAGTTGTGACCCTTTCTTCCCCTGTTGCTCAAACAGGGATTTACCAACAGGTGAATGTTACTGTCTTTGTTGCCGTTGTGCTGTCACAAAAGACAATTTCTCTGTTCTGCTCTCTTCCTTTCTTTTTATTTCAATTCTTAAATTGTCCATGCATCAACAGATTAGGAAAGAGTAAATAAAAATCATTGTAATAGCCCTGAGCGAAGGATGTGGGTGAGTTTATTTGCAAGGCAAGGGCTTCATCTGAGTCTTCACAATGCAAACATGGCAAACCTTGCATGAAGCATGATTTAGGTTCAGTTTTTTTTTTTTTTTTGCTGCACTTGTGTGGGTGTGTTGGTGCACAATGATGCGGAGAGAAGGAATGGGCAAATTATGGAACATCACTTCAAAACACTATTGTTGTAGATAAAAGACAAAATAGACTAAAATGTCACAAAAATGGTTTAAATTACCAAGCTGAATATCCTTAAAGGTAAGTATTTATGTTTAAACTTTTTATTCAGACCCTTTCCCAAGACATTTCTCTGTAGATGCCAGAGAGAGAGAAAGAACGTGTTCATATTTTACTTCTATTTTTAAACAAATTCTAGATATAGTGGCCCAAAGCACAATTTCCATTGAATACAAAAGCTGATGTTTCATTCAGTATTTCTAGTGTCTTGTCAGTAATGACCACTCTTTATGCCGTTATCTCTCTCCTGTTGTATAAACTGCCCTATTGAGTGTGTTTGTGTGATTCTAGCTTGATAAAGCATCTGTGATTGATGATCATTGACTGGAAGCAGAACTCCAGAAGCCCTTGGTGAATCGACTTGTGCTTAGCAACCGTAGGTTCCAGAAGCGGAAGGTAAGAAGGTGCCAGCTCGCTTGGACAGGCGTGAGGGATGAAGAGTCGTGCTCCCTGGAGCAATCTCCTGGAAGCAAGCTCTGGGAAGCAAGCTCTGGCACAACCCTCTGGGATGTTGCCTTGCAGTTTGCCACTTCTCGGGTTAAATGAGTTAAAGGGTTGCAATAGAAAAATTCATCACATGCATTAACAAGTTAACGTTGACAGACCTACATTTAAAATGTAAATTTTGTTCCAAACCTGTGTGACTAAGAACACAGACAAAGATATTTTGGGTTACATAAAATGTAAAAATATATATATTTTTTTTTTTTATAAATTATATACAGATTATATATACAGTATACCAACAATCATTTTTTTCGTGCGCTAATGCAGTTTTTTATTATTATGAAAGTCTGTTGCTCACTGGCTCTGAATACACATACAGACAAATCATGGTGCACAGGAGGGGATGCTCCCGATCAAATTATTTGGGCTAAGCATCAGCATTCACAAACCACTGTCCACTGTTATTTTTAACAGAAAAGAATGCAACAAGCTCGTAATCATGACTTTAGAAGTTGGAAATAGAAGGTTTCCGATAGCACGTGAAGACAGCAGAGAAGCGCTCTCGCTCATTACAGTGGAGTGAATCGTTTTGTTAACTTTCTTGTTTATTATTTTTAGTCATATGGGACACGGTGTAACACGACCCTTTCACAATATATTGCTTCACAGATCTATCGATTTTGCTGCTCAGAAATATTCATGCAATCATGCAACACGTATCAGAAGATCTGCACTCCGGCACGGTTAGCGCTCAACCTAACTGATCTATATATAACTGAACTACGCTTTTGCCACACTCTTCCAACCGAGCCAGGGACTGCTAAACAGAGCGATCACACTAGTCAAACGAACCAGGCTTGGGGGGTCAAACGTGCTTCGGCATGGTTAAGATTGCCTAGTGTAAGCACACCATAATTATACTCCCGCACACGAGTCTCTACCCACACATCAAGTGTTGTCCTGCGCCACTCTCTGCTGTGATGGGTCCCGCGATCATACAGGTCTTTAATAGGAAGATGCCTGTTATAATGTTATGATCGAGTCTCTGGACTCTGAGCATAACTTGTTTTTCTCTAACAAACTATAAAATATTTTCTATAAAACATTAATGTCCTGGCAGTGACAAATAGCTTCTTTATTTAATTGAATTACATTAATGTAATAAGTTGAGATTTAGGCTACGAGAAATATTTGAACTGCTGCTATGTAAAAGGAATACTGCTGTAAAAAAGCACCTTATTTCAAAGTGTTTGCAAACCAAATGTTATTACACTTTTGTTCATATAGCAGAAAACCTACTTTTAAATGGAAAAAAGTGCACAATACACTACTTTTGAATGCATTTAGTTTTGTGCATAACAATGTGATTTAAAAAATTGCCCAGCACTAAATATATATATTTATTTATTTTTTAAATATGTTATTTTTGTTTCACAGAAATATATATAGAATTTTCATTTGATGTGTGGTCATGAAGCTATCTGACAGTTGCTTTGAATGTAGGGCATCCAATCAGATTTTAGACCTGGAGTGAGTGGTGGGTCATACCTCTTTTTCTAGCTCTGCTTTAAACCCCTATCCCTCTGTATCCTCTCTGGCACTACTCTCATTTAGAGCCATGTGTCAGGTAGGACAACTCAGAGAGCTTTATCTGAATGGGATTTGATATCCCAAGGCAGTTCTCCAGTATCTATATTACATTTCATTTTTTATTGGTACATGCTAACTTTAACAAGCACATCTAAACAGAAGCTTAAAAAAAGGGCCATTTAAAGCCAAACAGGAAACTCTGGTCGTGTTATATTTTGTTGGCTATCTACTACTTCAGAGACTCAAGAGCTGTTCGTGGTCACGTTCCCAGTGTCTCCAAGGGCTCTCTTGCATGTGGACTTGGGATAGACCAGTCGCATTTGGCAGTCCACAGTCCCCAAAGACCTACAGCTGATCCATCACGGCTCAGTCTGTTGAGCTAGGTCACCAAGTGGACTTCAGAGAGAAAAACATTTGGGCACATGACTGGACTTTGGAGCAGATTATCTTGTAAAACTTATTTGTGTTTGACATTCAATGGCTTTAATATGATGCAAGGAGCTTTTGGATGTTTTTACAGCATTTAACAGATTTTAAAGTACTCTTACAACCAATAGAATTGATACAGATGGTTATACTAAATATAGTGCAGTCTCAATTTCTGAGGTTTTAGGTTGCATTTTTCTAGTGCTCATTATCAATAACAATATTTTTCAGAAAATATACTAAAATATATATTTTTTAAGTCTCTCCTGGAAGAATTTTAGAATTTTTTTTATTAAACTAAAAGATTGCATGTGATTTTTATCAGTACTATTGTTGTTTCTTGTATGTTTTTGTATAATGATTGTTTGTTAAGAAAATATTAATGATGCATTGAAATGATATTGTTAATGTTGCCATGAATATAGCCATTCTTTTGTGATATGGCGTTAAAACATAAATAACTAAGTGCTCATTATCATAGTTATGATGAACAATACTAGTGATGTCTAGACATTAATGTTTCTACAGACAGCTTTAAATGCATTGGAAGAGTCTGTGGGAAATGTGATTGTCCTGTATTTAGCAGATTTCAGAGACTTTTCGTTGTATAAACAGTGTCAAGTTCCCTTAGCCTCAGCAGGGCCAACACGTCATCCTGTGACGCAAGCTTAGTGTTAGAGTCTGGATCCCCCACATTGTGTTTTCACGGCTGCAGATTAGCAGGGACACCCTGACTGTGAACCTCTGCTTTCTGCGTATGTTGGTTCAGCTTTGCTTAGCCATCCCATAGGGATTTTGTCCAATCCCAACAAAGCATTCCGAGTTCATCCACTTCCTGCCACAGTCCAGAGGGCCGTGTTGTTATGTGTTTTGTTGTACCGGCGGGAGGGAAGGCATGGGAAAGCGCCATCCGTTATGAGAGGGGGACCTTCAGGAAGCTCCATCACCTCCCTGATGCCTAATCTATTTTGATTCAAGGACAGAAACATTTTTTATGTTTCTACTGGAATCTCATGCTCATGAAACATATTGTTGATGTAGTTGTTGGTTAATGCTGAGAGGGAAGGTGTCTGATATGTAGGACAGCCTATTTCTTGCTGTAAGCACTACACATAGAAATTGAAAGTGAAAAATTAACCACACATTCCTTACCGAAAAAAAGTGTATCCCAATACTTTATATGCAATTTTAGGATCTTTCCAAAGTGCTTCATGATTCTTCAGACAACGCCCTACAAAATGATATGCATCACATTTATATTTTACTTTTGTGATAAGTGTGATATTGTTATAGGTAATGGTATAGTGGTAAAATACTGTACATCTATCAGTATAAAGTATAGGTACTCTTTGTCTTCTGTTCTTGTCCGAACCCACCACATTTAGAGCACACCATCAGTTTGAGTAAACCGTGAACAGTAGCAGCAGTGGTTTACCACCTTATCTTGATGACAAGGGATCTTGGAGAGTTATTGAGGTATAAAGATTAAAAGAACCCTGCTTACAGTTGTTCGAATTGATGTGCGAGAACAATCCCTGAGTTTTGGAGGTGATTTCAGTATGCCAGAAGTGGTCCTGTTTAGAAGTTGTTTGGAGCGATATTCACTGTCTTGTCACTTCTGACCAGATGAGTTGTTTGTGTTTCCCTCACCCATCACATATCGAAGCAATGAAGCATCCAGGTGAAAGGAGACATTGAGTCTGGTGAGAGAATAAATCATTTGACACTGAAATGATCCAAGGTTGCTTTCAGGCTAAGTGACTTGCCATGGCGCTCTCTCGTGATTTTAGCATGATTTCAGAAATACCTGTAGGCTGTTCTCATGACCATCGTCTGTCATGAGATACTGTGCAGGTCACAGATGAAAGAAAACGGTTTTCCTCCACTGCTGCTGGGGTATGACATGCCCTAAGTATGAAGGGGTCCTAAGAGCTATAATTTTCATCGAAAACAGAAACCATCAGTTTACATCTTAAAGTTAAATTATCCAGATGTTTTGGTATGCAAATTGGATTTGTGACTCGTTGCTATGTTTGGTGTTGAGTTCTTGAATTTAAATGCTTTTGAACCTAGTATTGCGCTTTTATTTGCGCTTTTATTTGACATTCTCTTGTTCATCCTTGCAATTTCAGAGATGACTATCTACCCCAACAGCAATTACCTTTTTCCTCTTTCGTTTTAATCTCAGACAAATTGAGTGCCCTGCTTTGCAGGATTCACCTCCTCAGACAGACCCCATATTGAATTTGTGCTAATGTTTCTTATTGGCCCTTCTTTTTGAACTGTAATAGGGAAAATTGCATTTCCAAGGTCACAGTTGCAATCGTTTTTACACTGTATTGCACACCGCACCTTCTCTCTGTGGAGTGGCTGTTGTGTTCCATTCCTGATAAATGCAGGCAATAACTGTGATTGATGCTGAGCCTACAGTCCTCTAGTGCCTCTACAAAAAGCAAGTATATGTGAAGAGCCAACACATGGTCATATGAGTGTCTATTTTTCTGCAATACTGAAAATACAAAGTCAAGAACAGTGGTTGAACAAACACCTATGCCCCTCCCCTTGACCTCATGACCCCAGCATGATTTGGTTTTGGAGAGAGGAGCTGTCACTGCATTCAAAACAGATACTAGTGTGTTTTTTATACTTACCGTCTTGCCATCCCAGATGACTTTCTTTAAGTGAACACAAGCAGAGATTTTTAGTAAATGTCTTCTTTAACAAAAAAAAAGGTTTGTGTTGGGGGAAAAAATACTGAAGCTTATGAAGAAGTCACGCACTTGCATCACAACGTGCTGACATATTGATTCATGATGGTTTCATGAACAGTTGGCTGAAAGTGATGGATTATAGTTGAAGTTTTGAAGAGATGGATTATTTTCTAAAAATCTGAAGAAGGAAAGGTGTGTGTGTGTGTGTGCGTGTGTATATAGATAGATAGATAGATAGATAGATAGATAGAGAGAGAGAGAGATACATATATATATATATATAGAGAGAGAGAAAGATAGAGAGATAGATATATATACACATACATACATACATAAATACATACAGCTGGAAAGGTTAGAAAATTATGGAATAATTGTTAATTTGGGAAATAGGGTTATTTTGCATTTGAGCCCAATGTTGTGTAAAAGCATGCGAGTAGCACAGCAGAGTGCTGTCCCTAATATGAAGAATACATCATTTGCATGCCATATTTAATTAAATCCCAGCCTTTTGGAGTTTAATTATTGCAAAAGGCTCCACTGAAATTGTGATTAATTTAATTGTGCAGCCCTCGTAGTATGGCATTGCAAATGTAGCCTGAGTTACAGAATCATCATTTCACCTTAAATCACTGCAACCATTTGTCACTTAAAACAGCATGCAAAACTTTCAGCACTTGTCATCAAAACGCAAATGATAGAATGCTAATTGAGAGTCCACCTTCAGTCTTGTGCTTTTCTTGTAGGAGAATGTAATCATTGTTGCACTCTAAAGAGGTGAAGCAGGAGAGGGTGAAAATGAGGTGAAATGAAATTGCACTGCAACACAGAGATTTTTGACAGGGATTGTTGATTTTATTCTGGCTTTAGGCCTATACCTGTACGAAATAAGAGCCAAAGACTCCCCCCTGATTTCCTCTGATGAAGCCACCCGTTTCCTACAGCTCTTGATCTCTCCAGATTTTGAACCGCAAACTCAAGGTTGCTTCTTAGCATCTAGGTGCTACAGTATGGAGTCACTTCCTCAGCACGATATCTGACCTCTTCTAATGAGACCACATTGGGTCCTTTATGATATCTTTGTTAGCAGGCGGCAAATCGAGTCACGGACTCATCAGCTGGTGTGTGTGCCCTCAGAAGGCGCTAATGAGTGGATCTATGTAGTGACATTGTTCTGCTTGGTGCCACTGTATCTGTATCAGTCAACATCTCTGACTCATGAGCTGTCTGTTCAGAAGCCTGTTCAGTATGGCACCATGTGTTTAGAGACGCTGTTTCTTTCCTCTCATTTACTTGCAAGAATCTTCTACTCGTTAAAGTGCACAATTGTGGATTTTCTTGTTCTTCTTGCATAAAAACCTGTATTTATTAGAGATGCATTATTTTACTTGCAAGAATCTTCTCTTTAAATACACAGCTACATAATTAAAATGTGCTTGAATGAACAGCTAATTGACTATTTGGTCTTAAATGGATACTTCATCCAAAAATGAAATTTCTGTCGTTTACTCACCTTCATGACATTCAAAACCTGTATAGATTTCTCTTTTCTGCGGAGCACAAAAAAAGATTTTTGTGTGTGCATTCAGTGGGGTCCAATGAGGATGGTAAACTCCCCCTTCACTCATGCAGCACACCTGAGAGGACAGGTGTTGTTAAATCCATGACCGCTTGAATGAGCACACCTTTGTGAATAAATCAAGAACCATTTCCACAGCCCTGCTGCGATGATGGGTCGACTGGCTTCCAGACCTCCTGCTTAGTGCAGACAATTGTGAAAAAAACGGTTTGCATGCTAACGGCTCAAACGGGTTCCTAGGGGTGTGCAAACGTGCTCGTCCTCCATATGACACGTTATCTATCACATGAACATTTGACTGCCCATGTTTATGAAAAACAAAACAAAAAAGGTCTTGTAAATTACTTGTCCTTGGATTTAAATGTATATGGAAGTTTTAACCTTTAATCACTCTTTGGGGTCAAAATGACCCCAATGGACTTTTCCTTCATTTTTTAAAAGTGTTACCTTCATCGCAGGGGCATGAAACTCGGTGACATTTCCTAAATAATCTATCTAAACATGCACAAAAAAACTGGGCTTGATTTGGTTGTTCTAAAGGTGTGTAAAAAAAAAAAATTACCTTTTAAGGTCTTTGGGGTCAAAAT
Source organism: Carassius carassius (assembly GCF_963082965.1). Lineage (NCBI taxonomy): Eukaryota > Metazoa > Chordata > Actinopteri > Cypriniformes > Cyprinidae > Carassius > Carassius carassius. The sequence goes on along the minus strand of NC_081776.1, from coordinate 1,662,839 downwards.
GACCCCACATTGAAAATGAATGGGAAAATGCAAAAAATGACTTTTTAAAATTTTGTTTGTCAAAAAAATAAAACTAAATCCATTATAAATCTGAAAATTTCTACAAATAAACCAAGATCTGGTCCTAGAGCATAAATAAAAAGTAGAACGAACTTTGTATCTCATACACACACACACACACACAAACACACACATGTATGTGACTGCAACAGAGAGCATTTTTACAGAAATTGGCAAATAAAATTAACTAAACTGGCATAAATCTAAAAATTTTTACATTTAATTCAAGGTCTGGTCCTAGAGCATAAACCCAAAGTGGAACAAACTTTCTATCTCATACACACACACACACACACACACACACACACACACAAACATACGTATGCCACTGCAACAGAGAGCATTTTTATAGAAATTGGCAAATAAAATTAACTAAACTGGCATAAATCTAAAAAATTTTACATTTAATTCAAGGTCTGGTCCTAGAGCATAAACCCAAAGTGGAACAAACTTTCTATCTCATACACACACAAACACACACACACACACACAAACACACACATGTATGTGACTGCAACAGAGAGCATTTTTACAGAAATTGGCAAATAAAATTAACTAAACTGGCACAAATCTAAAATTTTTTACATTTAATTCAAGGTCTGGTCCTAGAGCATAAACCCAAAGTGGAACAAACTTTCTATCTCATACACACACACACACACACACACACACAAACAAACACACATGTATGTGACTGCAACAGAGAGCATTTTTACAGAAATTGGCAAATAAAATGAACTAAACTGGCATAAATCTAAAAATTTTTACATTTAATTCAAGGTCTGGTCCTAGAGCATAAACCCAAAGTGGAACAAACTTTCTATCTCATACACACACACACACACACACACACACACAAACATACGTATGCCACTGCAACAGAGAGCATTTTTATAGAAATTGGCAAATAAAATTAACTAAACTGGCATAAATCTAAAAAATTTTACATTTAATTCAAGGTCTGGTCCTAGAGCATAAACCCAAAGTGGAACAAACTTTCTATCTCATACACACACACACACACACACACACACACACACACAAACACACACATGTATGTGACTGCAACAGAGAGCATTTTTATAGAAATTGGCAAATAAAATTAACTAAACTGGCATAAATCTAAAAATTTTTACATTTAATTCAAGGTCTGGTCCTAGAGCATAAACCCAAAGTGGAACAAACTTTCTATCTCATACACACACACACACACACACACACAAACACACACATGTATGTGACTGCAACAGAGAGCATTTTTACAGAAATTGGCAAATAAAATTAACTAAACTGGCATAAATCTAAAAATTTTTACATTTAATTCAAGGTCTGGTCCTAGAGCATAAACCCAAAGTGGAACAAACTTTCTATCTCATACACACACACACACACACACACACACACACACAAACATACGTATGCCACTGCAACAGAGAGCATTTTTATAGAAATTGGCAAATAAAATTAACTAAACTGGCATAAATCTAAAAATTTTTTACATTTAATTCAAGGTCTGGTCCTAGAGCATAAACCCAAAGTGGAACAAACTTTCTATCTCATACACACACACACACACACACACACACACACACACACACACAAACATACGTATGCCACTGCAACAAAGAGCATTTTTATAGAAATTGGCAAATAAAATTAACTAAACTGGCATAAATCTAAAAATTTTTACATTTAATTCAAGGTCTGGTCCTAGAGCATAAACCCAAAGTGGAACAAACTTTCTATCTCATACACACACACACACACACACACACACACACACAAACATACGTATGCCACTGCAACAGAGAGCATTTTTATAGAAATTGGCAAATAAAATTAACTAAACTGGCATAAATCTAAAAAATTTTACATTTAATTCAAGGTCTGGTCCTAGAGCATAAACCCAAAGTGGAACAAACTTTCTATCTCACACACACACACACACAAACATACGTATGCCACTGCAACAGAGAGCATTTTTATAGAAATTGGCAAATAAAATCAACTAAACTGGCACAAATCTGAAAAATGTCACATATGCAACATGGAACAAGCTTGCCCCCCCCCCCCCCCCCCCCCCACACACACACAGATAGAGAGAGAGAAAGAGAGGGAAAGGGCAGATACAAGAAAGATGAACTTTTGCACTCTGAGAAAGTTTGCAGTTAGATGAAAGAGCTGCAGCAGCATTTTGAAAACATCCCAGTTAGAGTATAAAAGTGGCAGTCTGGTTCCCGCACACAGCTCATTCTGTGACAGCATTATGGCCAAAAGGTCTTTAGTTCATCCATCCACAAAAAGAAAGCGCTGTGAGGTGTGTCCACGCAGCAGAGACGTGGAGTTCAGATGGGACTGCACAAACTGGAAGAACATCTGCACTGCTCATACTGTCAACATCTGCCAGATGTGCATCGACTTTAGTTCATGATATGAAGTACCATTATCAGTGTTTTGCACTCTGCTTGTTCTTTCACATGTTTATTAGCCATGTGATTTATAAAAAAAGTTGTTCTGTGTACCCTTCACTCCTGTTCATTACAGTTTATTGGTGCTGTTGTTTTGTATTATATTGGTTTATTTACTTTTAAAATTCATCTTGTTCTAAAATCTCTTGTTCTAAAAAAATAAATAGTTGTTGATAAATAATTTTCTGAAATAAATAGTGTGTGATTACAATCATGTCATAGTGGTGACTTGTAATGTTTTTTTCAAATGTATGTATAATAATTTGCAAAAGCAGATAATTCAAAATATATTAGAAAACAACAACAAATTCTAACTCTGACAAAACTACAGATTTTTTTATGTATTTCAAAATGTTTAAATAAATATTCACAAAATATATATCATAAAGTTGTGAGGAGAAGTTGAAACATCAAGAAAAATGAAGTGAAAATGAATGAGTCTCTATAGCACTCTAGTGGATACATGTGGCCATTGCACTTTAATTCCTAACCCATAAGAAATCAAGTTTTTTGACTAACCTTTAGATGGCAGTATTCTATCCCTAACACATAGAGCAATGTCCAGAAACTATTTAGATTTAATTAAGATCATCATTTAAGTGATTTTTTCTTTAAAAAATCATTTTTCATGAGCCAATTTATGGCCTAGTTATGTAATTGTGCAGTAAATAGGTAAAAAACTTCAAAATTTCCACAAAAACACAGCATAAATGTATAGTTGAGAAGTAAATAAAAAAAATGATATATAGTTTTCCATATAAAAAATGTATATTTCCTTATGCAATCGCTTTTTAAAAGTTTGGGGTCAAAATGACCCCAAAGACCTTAAGTGTTGTCCTTTTTTAGGAGTGATTAAAGGTACAACAAAGCTTTAAAAATCTCAGAAACCAACAATAAAAATGTTTTTCTCCATTTCTTGCAGATTACCTGTCCCAAGGTGTTGATCTCTCGGGTATTGACGTCATTGAAAATGACCTGCTGTTCATCAGCCGAGCTCGTCTGGAGGTGGAGAACCAAGCCAAACGGTTACTGGAGCAGGGCATGGAAATTCAGGTAAAAATAAAACCGTATCGGGGAGAAACAAAGGACAAATTGTTGCAGTACTTGACCGCATTTTGAAAAAGCTTTCAATGTAGTCAGCCACTTGTTAAGCTTGTAACACAGCTAACTACTTTTAAAAAGATTTGATTTGATTTTTAGATGCTGGTTTTACTCTGGGAGTGAACTAAATGCTTTAATGTATTCATTTGTCACTAACCGGGCTGCAATTTCAAGATTCTCAAACACCAAATCCAGGAACAATTCAGTGTTTAATGAATTGTGGTCCAACACATTTCAAAACACAACCATGAATGGAATCGAGTTTCTGTGGTTAGATGTGCGTACATGTAGTTGCATTTTTAAAATGTAATTGATAAAGCTGAAACTTCAACCGGATGAAGCGTGTACAGTATCTCTCTCCATCTCTCCCTCAGCATGTTTCTCTGTCACACGATGCACTCACACACAGCAGATGGGCCGCACTGGCCTTTTCTCCCATCTACAGACACACAGGCTTCACACCGAACTGTCCAGTCACATTTCAGAAATTCAGCTGTCACACATCTCAGAGGCTGAAAGATGTCTGTTTTTCAATAAATGTCCATTTTAAAATGCCTGCATATCATCATATGAATGCAGCTGCCATGGCCCTTTTTATGTTATACTTATTGCGTCTCTGTTTTCTTTTCCCTTTTGATTGACAGTTAAATTTTTTAGCACGTTTTATAGAGCAAATCAATGCAGAGCTCCAGTTGGAGATGACAAGATTGTTGAAATACTGGCTACAAGGTCAAAAAATGGATTGCTTCATGCATCTCTCATGGGCCTTCACTTGTCTTTGAAAGCATGACTGTTCAGGGAGTTTAGGGGATGAACAGCCCATAGCTGGCCTGGTCCAGTCAGGTTTTGTTTGTTCCTGCATCTTTAATGGTTTCCATTGCTGACCGCTTGCTTAAAAAAGCCTCCCAGTTCCTTGCTGGCTGTATTATTTTTTTTTTAGCTCCACAAGTTGATTGTGTGATGGTCAGTCATCCTCATCTTTCACTTGATGTTTTACGTTTTGCATAGAAATCTAGTTATGGAAGGCTCTTTTTCAAGGACCAGAAATCCTATAGTTCATTCTCTGTCCTCTATCCCATGCATCTCTTAACAAAATTCCTTCTCTGCGGTCTCGCTACAACACATTCTTGCCCTATTAGCATATCATTATAAAACCGAGCGATGCGAGAGCCCCCTGACCTCTGTTCATGTATTTGTTGTTCTGGATCTTATCATGTAGTTCACTCCACTCCTCCACGAACAGTCCTGCGTCAGTATATTTAGAACTGTGTGGGTTACATAAGCCGCTATTCCTTAGCTCAAGTGGAGAGATGGTCCTCTTCTTTTCACTCTATTAGTCTAAACAAAAAAAGAGGAATTCTTCTTTTAGATTGTGAATTTTAACCTTTAATTTTAAGACATCTCAAATCTTTTAATGTGTTTAATGGAATTGTTCTGTGTTCAATGCTACATCATCTATAACATCTCATTCCTCAGGTTGTAAAAGCAACAGTGGTGTTTCCAGTAATGCACTTACAGTGTAAATAGAGATAATTCTTCTGATATAAACTTTCTTCTGATATCTGTATCTATATATATATATATATACTGCTGTTAAAAGTCAGTAAGATTTTTTGTGTTTTAAAGAAGTCTCTTCTGTTCATCAAGGCTGCATTTATTTGTCTAAAAATACAGAAAAAAGTAATATTGTGAAAAATTATTGCAATTTAAAGTAATGGTTTTCTATTTTAATATACTTTAAAATATAATTTATTCCTGTTATGAAAAGCTGAATTTTCATCAGCATCATTCCTTTTTTGAATAAATGTTGTTATATTTATTCATCAAAGTATAACCGGTTCAGAAAAAAAAAAAAACTTTTTCCAATATTGATAATAAATCAGCATTTAAGAATGATTTCTGAAGGATCACGTTACACTGAAGACTGAAGTAATGATGCTGATGAAAATTTAGCTTTGCATCACAGGAATAAATTATCCTTTAACATATATTAAAATGGAATGGATTATTTTAAATTGTATCAATACTTCACAATATTACGGGGGTTTTTTCTGGATTTTTGATCAAATAAATGTAGCCTTGATGAGCAGAAGAGACTTCTTAAAAAAAAAACGTTACAGATCCCAAACTTTTGAATGGCTGTGTGTGTGTGTGTGTATATGTGTGTGTGTGTGTGTGTGTGTGTGTGTATATATATATATATATATATATATATATATATATATATATATATATATGACATGGTGCTTAGTGTATTTTTCTCCTCTAAATGTCATTAAAAGCATACAGAAGAGTGGAACTTTATATCAGTGCACTCCTGTGTTAAAGGCATCAGCTGTCTGATTCACTGCCATATTGTCAGAAGGGCACTTGAAAGGAGAGTGCGTTTGAAGGTCAGTATTAGACATTGACGTGAAGGGAGGCAGAACAGAAAGTGTAGCCTGTATCTGAACATTAATTTCAGATGTGGTGAGAGAAGAGGAGGTCTGTTAAATATTTTATCCACCTTGATTCAAGTATGTTTTTATTTATCTGCTTATACATTTATATCAGCTGCTTAAGAGGGGTCATGAGAGGTGACACTTTGGAGGGATGGAGGAGAAATCACACCCTCTTTTGCACACCCCCTCTTTTTTTTTTGATTTGGATGAGGGTATGAGGTTTTGGAAGTGGATTCTAATGACTACAGTGAAGGTTTTTGTTGACTCAGCAAACATTGGCTGGAGGTCACTGAGGTGTGTGTGTGTGGTCAGAGCTGGAAATGCATACTATGGTCTAAAAGGGCTCAAAATTCACTGTGTAGCCGCACAAGTATGTCCACAGACACACATATACAAATGACTACTCTCGCCTTGACTTCTGTCTTCCTGAGCCAGAAAAGCAGAGTACTCACGGGCCAGTGTCCTGTTTCACATGCTCATAGAGGAATGGACATAAATGCAGCCTTCTCTTTTACAGAAGAGAACAAATGACACTCTCTCCATCCACAATACTGTGACCCTAAAATGTCACTGCATCAGATAGCAAACTAGGTGTCGCTTGTTTTAAAGAAAAAGACTTGAGAAGCAAAACATCTCACAAAATTAAGTTTGTCCAGTTTTGAAATAATAACCCATGTGAGTCTGAGAATAACTGACTTAATAAATTCACTAAAAATGAACAAAACAACAGTTGATTAAAAGACACTGCGCAAAAATATTGAAAAAAGTGAAGTTAGTGAAGAGAGGATCCTGCGTTGTGGTTTTATGTTTTTATCTGATGCAACGGCATTCACACATTTATTAGAATAACAAAAGTGTCCATATAATTTTTTGCACCACTTTAATCCAAAAACCTCTTCTCTTATGATGTCTCTCTGCAATAGAATACCATGGATGTTTTTTTATTCATCAATCGTGTTTAGAAGCAAAATTGTCAGAAAGAGTGTTTTTAAAGTAATTTAAAGTTTAAATTTTATTGGGAGATATTAAAAGCTAGTATTTAGCATGGTTTGAAAATCATGTGACCAGGTTCATGTACAATCAAAAAACAGTCATAAACCTAGGAAAGAACTGACCTGTTGCAGACATAACTAGTGAAACCACAGGAGTGTGGTTCCTCCACATAATAGATTAGGCACTGTGCCTGCATTGGAAGAGTATTGACAAAAGGGGACGAATGAGTCTGGGTTTTAACTGAGTCACCGCTGCTTTGACAGATAGATGTGCCTCTTGCCCCTCCATGAGTAACTGTGTATTACATAAGCAGCCCAAGCAGAACATTGATCATGCATCCTTTAAACATCACGTCACCCTTGTCCATTTCAAGAGGTCAAGAGTGCGTGTGATGGTTGTCTCACATAGATTTGTGTTTTGTTGATATAAGGTGCAGATATACAGTAGTCATCATTGCCACAATCAATTGGTCCACATTATTATTTTTCAATGGTCATTTACCCAAACAGTTCAGATATACTATTGCTCTTTTTTTTTTCCTGAATGTTTGTCAGGATTTACGTAATTCTTTTTCCGTTTGGATTTAAATTATTTTCATTTCGCTGCATTTGTCCATTCTGTCTGATCTGTTTAGCTTTGTCCATTGTCTTGGTGGAAGGCATTTTTTGTCATCCGCTGCCTAATCGAGCCATGTACCTGTGGCATGTAATGGAATTTTCTCTCAATCGCTGCTGAAAAGACACAACAAAATATGTTATACGCCTTGGGCCAAACAAATACTGACAAGAATGTTAAGTGAAATCAGTTCAATGCTGCTTTTCTTTCTCTACTGAAACCACATAGCAATTTTCCATATAAATAAATACCTTTCACCCATGCATGATTATTTATAGACAATATCCTGCAATTACTAATGTGCTAGCCCTGTCACTAATAATTTGATAATAAAAATTGTCTTTGATCTTTCAGCTGTATCGTTGCAGTCAGCGGGTGTTGCATTACTTCAGTCCAAAAGAAGTTAAATAAAAAGTGCCCATCCATAAAAAAAAGTGTCTCACATGGCTCCGGGGGGCGAACTAAGGCCTCCTGTAGAGAATCGATGCATTTTTGCTGCACGATATTGGGAAAAAATGACATTGCGATATTTTTTTTTTCTGCGATATATATTGCGATATGAAATCGAATATTTCTTACAAACAAAAATGGGGTGGGCACACTTACATTCTCATTTTAAATGATTTAAACATCGACACCATCATGTCAATTGATTAATATGCGCGAGGGAGAGAGAGCAAGACAGCGCTCGTGTTGTTTGAAGACGGTGAGCGTGCGGCCTTGTGCGCGCTCTCTCTCGCTCTCTCTCGCTCTCCGCGAATCACATTCGTCAAGGGCCGGGGAGCAGCTGGCCCGTACAGTTCATGAATAACGGATCAACTACGACAGCCTACATCGCACATCCTGCGATGTGACTATCGTGGATTCGTACATCGCGATATCGATGCTTAAACGACACATCGTGCAGCCCTACTCACAGTTGTAAACGAAGCATTTCCAGGGGAAATAACGCATGAGATCAGTGTTGTGCTTGCGTCACTTCAAAACAAAACAATAGAGATTTCAACAGAAAAACAGAGCTACACTGATCTGTCTAATATTGCAAGAGGCTTTGCGTTGTTATGTGACAGATGGGTCTTTATGGTGAGAACCTGCCGGATTCAGCTGTGTTTGTATATGTAATGACAGGTTTGTCAGATATGGAAATGACAGCTTTCTTTCTTGTTCCAAACAAGGGAAAAAAAGTAGCACAATAAATCGGTTTTAATTTACTCTGCATTAAAATACCCGGCCTGTGGAGTGCAAGAGTTTAGCAATAACTACTCACTCCCATGCATGATTCTTTAAAATTAAATTGAGTTGTTCATCCTACACTCTCAAACTGCTTCTAAAGCTTAATACTTAGTAATAAACTTATAATCAATAGCTGCAAGTCAATAGTTTGTAGCACCATAAACAGCACTATTCTTTTATGCTTTGCTATTTACAATGCTTGTGGAGAAAATTAATGGGGGAAATGCCAAGGTCACAAAGAAAGTGTATGTCTCTGTTGCACTCTATTCAAATCTTCACTCATTCTCTCCTGTTTTCCATTGGGCTCAAATTGTGGTGGTCACTGATAAGGTTACACAGTCACCCCATGATATTCACGGTTCATCCATTTCTTGAGTCATGTGTTTGAGTAACCTTTACATCAAAAGGAATGTCTCTAAGGGATTTGAAGCTGCTAAGGAGTGACGTTATTGCTTTTGTGCGCTCCTTAAGTCTTTTTTCTGTCTTTTTTCTTTTGCCACCTTTTTTTCCTGAAGCTTTATGCCTCCCTTTCCTTCGCCTTCTCACTCACTTCAAACAAAACATCTCTGTTGCTCTCTCACATTCTTTCTCTGTTTGCTCTCTTAAGACCATGAAGATGGGATAAAGATGCGCTGGATTGCTCATATAACTGACAAGCAGTCAGTAAGCAGGTGTGGCTGCTTTTGTCTCCACACTGCTCTGTCAGTGGGAAGAAGACAAAATGCCGGTTTCAAATGATCATACTACACATATATACACATATGCTCAGTATAACTTTTTTCTTTATGCATTTCCATAAGTGATATCCTGGAGGAAACTTAATACGGATAGAGTCACACTGCTGAAGAACGCACATTTAAAGTCAGCAGGAAATACAAATTTACCCTATCTGTTTTCTAAATGCATGTTTCAAGTCAAACAGCTGATAATACTAATAATGTTTATTTTATAATAATAATAATGAATAACTTAAACAGTAAGCTTCTCATGGTGCTTTACACAGAAACAAGCAACATTAGAATAACAATAGTACAAAAAAAGTGAAAACTAAGATAATCAAGCAAAAGCTAACCTAAAAAGCCTCATCTGTTCAAATGTAAAATTTTTTGAAATAAATGTTTTGACCTTATGATAGTCAAATAAAATGTCATAATGGGATCTTCCAGTGAAAAAAGAGGCTTTTCTCTGGTGACGTATGAAGGGCTTCTCCAGTCATTTAGCCCTAAACCCTGCAAACTCATGTTTTTTATCTCCATTTTTGACTGCCACACCCACATCTTAACATCCAATCATAAAAAGCAATGTTCTGAACCAAGAACCCATCTGCTGTGCCAGCTAAGACCAACAAGCCACTGTAGACTGGATTAAAGCTTGGTTCTTCAGTAGGGTTGTGTATGGTGTATATTGAAAGAGTATTGCTAGCACTGTTTCAGATCAGAGACCTGTCAGCGACTGCTCCCATGTGTGCTGATTAGCGCTCCTCGTTCTCCCACGTCGACTTCTCTCGCCCATTACCCATCAGTAACACGTTACTGCCATGCACCCACCTGACAAATTACTGTTACCATGGAGACCATATGCACATGCTTTTTAACATCCCTTCTGCCTGGTGTCTGTTCTTCACAATTAAAAAAAGTCGCACGAAGGTTAAAAGCACAAAGATGCAGCAGTGTTTAAAGTGTCACTGAGAGAAGCTTTTGATTACTAGTCCTGTTGCACTTGCTCAGTGATAGTATCTACCATGATACTGACTGATTATCATTGATGTTTACAGACGTTTATATACCGTGGTGCCATGAAATGGTATCCTGCTAATATCAAGAAACATGCTATTTGCATGGTTTGTTAATAACACTATTCCAGCACCATTCAAGTACCTTTGATCAGATTAAGATTTTGACTTGGTGGATGATAAAATAGGTGATAAATCCTAAACTCTTGTGTCTTGGACCAGTAAGCTATCACCCTTTTTTGTGCACAAGTGTTTACCTAACCTGTTTTCTGCTTTCACAAGATTGAATAGATATTTTATTCATGGTTCTGCATGTCCATCTTTTTTTCAGTAGGTGACCCTGCACTCTGGATTACATTTTAATGATTTAGTACTGAACAAAGATATAAGGGCACATGTATTTCCATTCCTAAAAACACTTAGACGGATCACTAAATTATGTTCATCTAATTTGACTTACGTTTTGACATTTAAAGAAATGACACGATACAAGATGCATTTAACCTCATGTTAAAAAATGAATAGATGAAAGGAGTTAATTTATTTTTAATGCCTGTGCAAATCAAAGTTTCTTCATTACTGAAGATGTTCTCTCTCATTAGTTATTCGGAGCACACCTCAATTTTCACCTTTCTCCTTAACACGGTCATCAGTTCTCTCCCAAATTGAGTTCATTTCTTCCTGGTCTGGCATTGCACTGACATTTACCAAGTGCGCCTTAAAAGGCTTTAATCGGTCTTCATCGTGTGTGTTTTTGGGTTGCTGTGAAACACGACACGTAAATGAATGTCTGAGTGATCCATCATCTTTTCACTTTTTCTTCACGCTCAAAGTCTCCCTTTCGCCCTCTCTCTGTTCTTCAGGATTACTCTTGCATGGCCATAACACTTTAAGTGTGAGCCAGTGAACTCTGTATGTTCCTATATGATGGCATTGGCCATGTTTGCTGTTGTTTTTGGATTAGGAATGACTAGAGGGAATAAATATATGTCCCTGTATCATCCATATAACTCATGTAATTCCCATATTGGCTGGGTCATTTGTGCTATGCAGTATTTTCAGTAAATATTAAAAACTGTAAATAGATTGTGTTGTAATTTAAGTATTTCGACAAAAGATTTAGCAGAATTCTAAAAATGTCCTCTTTTTAAGCCAGTGGCCTCCAGGAAGTGACATCTACATGGAAATAACAGAACAAACATTTTGTGTCTTGTCTCTCAAATTATATACTTAATTATTTCCACCCTATTCATTTTATTGCCATTTATGTATCCATTGCACAAGAGATTGACAATTAAATTTAGTCAACTTTCACTTTTTGTTGATTTGTTTCATTTTAATTTAATTATATCGTATTATCTATGATGTTATTATCTATAAAGTCACTAAGCAGGCTGAAATCTCTTGCTAATACGTCCTGATGTTGATGTGATTGTTTTCACACCCATTATGTGAGTTCTTGAAGGAGGTTTTACCTAACATGATTTTTGTTTTTAAAAACTCCCGGTTATTTTGTATTTTATTTGAATGTATTTATAACATTAATCCAGTTCTACAATGCATATAATGGGCACATGGAAATGTTCTCATAGTAGGAATTACCTGGGCACCATATGTGAGCAAAGACCCCTGGTGTCATCTATCATTCAGCTATTTGTTGGTAGACAAATATCTTCCATATGGTGACAAAACAAACACAGCCAGAAGCTAATGACACTGGCGTGGTGACCAGGTGTTTTTATGACAGGAAGCAATTGGCTGGAAATGACTGTTGTTTTTCCTCGTAAGGCACTGCGCTCTACGTGATCGGCAAACTTTCACAATTTTCCTGTTAAGGTCTTCGTTGGAAGTTCCCTTTTCGGGCTGTGTATTTTTTTCCTTTGTGGTTTCTCTAGAAAAAGACATCTACGTGAAGCATTCATGCAAAACGGTTGACCAAATTGAATTCTACCAAGCAGGGGAGAATTTAATCAAGCCCCCACACAGCGTCTGTAATGGAGGCGATACCATTGGTCTGGTATAGTTATTACAGGCCCTTGATGGAGGAAGGTAGAACTGTGATAGTGACCCAAGGATGATCTACCACATCTCATCCTTAGCATCCCACCCCATCTTGTTTACCTTATGTGACCCAGTTTCTTCCACCAGGTTAAACACTAATAGATCAGCTTTTTGTTACTCCTATAAACAATCGCTGAGAGGAATATAAAAGTTACCAGTGTCATCAAAGAGCAAATACAACACGCAGTAAGATGCTTTTTCACATGCATTTTGTCTCCTACGTTCCCTTGGAGAAAAACGCCTTAAATCTCAAGATGGCAAAAATAGCATTGGCACATTTCAAACCTCCTTTGTTGATGTGTTCACCAAGCATGCCACCTGGCTTTTGCAATTGTGTAAGAATCTGCATTGGATTGGGGTGGTATTGGCGCAGTGGATAAGACACATGCCTTTGGTGTGAGAGACCTGGGTTCGAATCCACTGTGAGACACCAATGTGTCCCTGAGCAAGACACTTAACCCCTAGTTGCTCCAGAGGCGTGCGACCTCTGACATATATAGCAATTGTAAGTCGCTTTGGATAAAAGCGTCAGCTAAATGAATAAATGTAAATGTAATGTAATGGATTGGTTCTGCATTATGGTAGATGAACATGCAGCGCCTTGCCTTGAAGATGGCTAGACCTTTTCTAACCTTCACCTGTTATCTGATATAAACATATTTATTCCAGTATGAAATTTAATTCTCCCAAGAAACATATCAAGAAAGAGTGCTACACCATACACAAGTTCATGCGATCCCTTGGACAGAATGAGTTTCACATCTGCTGGACAGCAGACGGAGTGAGACCAGCACTGACAAAACTAAACACGCTGTATAAGATTTCCTACTCGATGCAACAATAGCCCACAACATGCAAGCCAATCTAATCAAGATGTAACCGAGTTGTATTTTTAGTTGCATTTCACCTTCCCAGTGATAGCTAACTCAAAATCAAAAATTGGTCCCTTTTTGCAGTTTGAGCTTAATAGCATTAGCCAAAATGTTTTTCTCTCTCGTGCCGGTAAAGAAAGCGATCGTTGGCCACCTGTTCCAGCTAAGTGCTAATTCTGGGAACAAAAGCATAGTGCTTGCCTGGATGTGAGTAATGTGAAAACACCTCATTCACGGCAGTTGGCGGCTAGCCATCCTGGGTCACCGGCTTGCACTGAGCTGATCAAATCCATCTCCACAGTGACTGTGCATGTCCCTGCTAAACCATTATCCTTCCACAGTTCAGGGTAAATGAGGGCTAGCGCATTACATGCTGCGAGTGAACCTGCTGCAAGCAATTAGGTCTCTCCCAGTCCTCTGTTTTTCTTTGTCTGATTCAGATCTGTTCTTTGACAACTACACTCACTGTTGCATAAGGGGCAACATATGATTTATGCTGCTGGACAGCAGCCAGTTTGTGTATGATTAACTACGGCTGAGCAGTATAGATAAAACAATTATACCAAAGTATTTTTCAGCAACAATAGATATTAAATGCCACAAGTCGATGGAAAATTTTTTGCAGATTGAATCAGGCTGCATTAAAAAAAATGTGGCTGAAACTCTCATACTCACACATGCTATCGTCATGGTGTATAAAATCTCAAAATGTGCTTTAGTGTCTTATGACCCTGCAGCAGGTAAGCTGAAATTGGCAAATAGGCACAAGTGCATGGACAGTTTTTCCACATTCGGTCTTACTTCCTAAGATCTTAAGTAGCAACAAAAACAACGCAGCCACTAGTGTATCAGAAATGAGAATGGAACCTCATCAACACCTGTAATGAGGTCACAAGGGATCTTCTTGTATTTCTATAGTCAGTGACTCCCTTTTGGTTTTACAGTGTTGCAGTGCATAAAGTGTTTCAATCTAATTTACTTTTTTTTTTTTTTTTTTTTTTTAATAAGTTTCATCCTTAACATCCATGTTGCCCAATCTTTCTGCTGTTGTTTAGAATGTTACAGTAGGAACCTATTTCACATTTTGGCAGATTTCTCTTGATCAATGTTTGAAATTCAGAGCACAGAGAAGCTGTAGCAGCCCTGTCCTCAGATTTACCCTATACTTCAAGTGGACCTGAAGACCGCATGAAGGAAGCAATTTGCGTCCATCATTTGCGTGATTAGAGCTTGATTGCAGCAAAGTACTTAGCCACCACTGATGGCTTTATCCTACCACTCCTGCCTATTACACTCAATCTGTTCACCATTAGTCATGCACATAGAGACAAGAAGGGTACATTTACTGAATTATCACTTTCTCTCATTATTTTTTTAAAGCACATCTGTTGCATATATATTCAATCACCTGCAGTTTTCCATGTACCGTTTTGGAAAGCGACTGCGCCTGATCATCTTTGATCCACTGGGATTAGATTAAATTTGGACGGGGTCTTGAATCGGTTGTAATGATTGGTGCTTTCATCCATGGGAGATTAAATTAAAGGCAGGATCAGAGAAGCTGCTTTGAATGCAGCATTGGAGAGATTCCTGTTTTGCATTTTAAACTCCAATGTCCTGTAGTCACAGCTTAGCTGAGACCGTTGAATTTAAAGAAACTGAATTTGACCTACTTTCCTTACATGTGTTGAGCGCAGTGACGTCAATCAGTGGCTCTCGCAGCAAGTGCTGCTCACAGTCTGTGATCCCCTCAGGTGGAGAAGACTAGTCTCAGGTGTAGAAGAAGAAAATGTAAATGTATTTAGATTCCTGTGTGTCAATGGCCTGCTTCCCACATTAATTCTACTCAAATATTATGCAACTCATTCAAAACCACAGAACACATGAAACGAATGAACATTTCTGTTGAAGCAAAATCTTAACTGGAAGATTATGTATTACAGAAGAGGAGAACATTACACCTAGAAAGATTAACGTTTTCTTTACAATAATGGCAAACTTATTCAACATAAAACTTTAATTCCGTTTAGGCCACTTGATTAAACCATTCATGTTAAACTTGTTGCACATTGAATGTCATACAGTGTTTTTTCTGTGTTATATATTTCTTTATTGTTTATTCCACAGAATCCGTCTCAGGTGGGGACAGCCCTACAGGTGTTTTACAACCTCGGCAATCTAAGAGAGACCATAAGAAGTGTGGTGGATGGATACAGGACATCTGTGCTGGAGAATGTTGTTAATGCCCTTGACATTAAAGTCCTTACTCAACCTGCCAGCACCAGAGGTTTATTGTTTACTGCATTTGTGGCTGTTTTAGAGTGCTTGCTGATTCTGCATTGTGTTTTAATGTGTGCCTTTCCCTCGTGTCTGCTGTGTTTAGGAGCCCCTGGCAGAGCCATCATGCCCACTCCAGGGAACACAGCTGCATTTCGAGCTGCCCTTTGGACAAATTTAGAGAAACTAATGGACCAGATCTGTGCAGCATGTGGTCAGGTATGCATAAGTTATCAAACTCACACAGACGTTACTATTATGAAACTGTTAATGTCATTAGGCATGACACCAGTAGTTCACAGGTGGTTTTGTTATTACCATATCCCACTTTGTCTGGTGTTCACTTGTAAAGCCACAAAATATTGAGCTTGATTTAAGATCCGGAATGAACTTTTTGGCACTAATGGTAAAGTGAGGATGCTTGAGTGGGGAAGGGAGATTGCTGCCACTCTTCTCCACTCATACAAGCTGTTCAAGTCCATGCATTACTTGGCAACTTTCAAAGCTTAATGCATTAGCTGCTTCTGAAAATATATTGTTGGTAAAGAAAAGTAGACAAATCATGTCAATGATCAATGCATGTGCATGATGCATTATATAAGTGCCTGATTTTGAAACTTGTTAATAGAACTTCTTCATAGGTCCAGTATCAATTGTACCTATTTTTTAAAGCCAAGTGTTAAATTTAGATCTTGCTTGAATGGGGTCCTTGAATATAATGGATAAAGTTTCTTCTATGTTCCTGAACAGGTGCAACACCTGCAGAAGGTTCTAACCAAAAAGAGGGACCCAGTGTCTCATGTGTGTTTTATTGATGAGATAATCAAGGTGAGATGGAATATATGATGTCATATCTATATGTGTTTTGTGTGTGAGTGTGTGTGTGCAGTTAAATTTTGCTTGTCAAGTCGGACTGGAAAGTTATGTGTGTCGATATTGTGCTTATCCCATGAGTGAAGTCCTTGATGTGTCATGATTTATTACAAAGGATTTTTGTGTACTGCTCTTGCCTTTGACGGACCTGCCTGCATAGCCCCTGCTGGTTCACTGCTGCCACATTACCAGTAAATGATATGCTAATTGGTGTCTGCAGGTGGCTGACCCCTCTGTGACAAGGTTATCTACCCCACATGCATACACATATATATATCCATCACACAATTTCAGCCAGACAGTGATGGGACAATTTTATCTACATTCTCCATTTGGCTCTGGGTGATTTTGTGAACTAGCAGGAGTGTGTTGGTGCACGCTGAGTCACATGAACAGTGTTCGCAAAGGCATATGCAGTGTGTTTCCCCTTTGGTATCACAGACATCCGTGGCTCTCAATTCCTTCAGTGGCAAATTTGGCTAATTGCAGCCGGTAATTAAGGTGCTATTTTCTGCCAAATGAAAGGCTAAACTGTGAGATCAGAACAGTTTAGGAAGGGCTGGTAAGATTTCACAGATGGATTTCAAAGACAGCATATAATGCTGGGAATTAGAGCTGGCCTTAAGCGACGCATTTGCTTAAACCATAACCAGCAAAGCTAATGTGGGCATAGATTTCAAGTTATCTGATGCAAAATTGTAACATGGATATATTTGGAATTGCATACTACTTGTATTATATGATCTGTGTGTATACTGTGCACATCATGCAAACTTTAAACATGCATTTTTATATTCCAATGAGAATGTGTCCTTAATAGTTTTATAATTTAGATATAATTTAAAGAGCATTAATGCATGCAAGGTTTTTTTTTCCATATAGTCATGGTATTGATTCCTTCAGCCTTTATATTTACAGTGTAGCATAAGTATACAAAGTAAAGTACACTGCATGAAATACTGCATTGCTTGACCACTGCAACAAAGACAATATCAACCACAATCTCTTTCTTGACTTATTGTCTGGCTGAACTGACAGAATTAGTTTATAGTAATACAATTTCATGATAACCGCAAGCCACTTGTTTTAAACGTAATGAAGTCATGCAACAACAACATAGCATACTACTGCATACTAATGTTTTCTGTTGCATACAGTCTAGCGCACAGGATGTTAGTATTCCATTCCGAACACAGTCATAGTTGTGTTTTGCATTTGTGAGAAAAATGAAAGGTCTGTGTCCAAACCCAGTCGTTTTCTCTCTGTCTGTTGGTATTCCTCCCGTTTTCACTCAGTAAACAGTTTCGCGGAGATGAGTTGAACGGCTTCTAATCACCTCTTGGAAATCGAGATTTTCGGTCAGAAGATTGAGGTCTGAGGGAATGGTGTTGGGGGGGGGCGTTTCCATAGCAACACCATCTCTCGCTCTCCCATAGACCTTTTTCTTTTCTTGTTAAAAAAAAAACTGAAAGGAAAAGCAAAAAAGTTTGATTTGAGAGTGAGGGTGGTATTGCAGTATTTGGCCTTTCTCTTTCGAATATGTAAGAAATAATGACAGCTTGAGGAACAGAACTGAAATGTTTTTAACTTGAGTTCACAAACTCACATTTTGTTTAAAGCTCAATGACACCTTGAAATTCAAACCACACAGAATAGCTGACAGTGTCTCGGAGAGAGAGATCCGTCAGCTGTAGATAAAAGAGGCACTCGACATTAAAAGGCCCTGTGAAAGGTGTTGCAGGGCAGGGACCACTTTTTAGCCTCACAAGCTTGTAAAAATCTCTGTAGCACCTCTGAACCTTCAGTTTAACAAGGTGCATGCAGGAGACGGTACATATATGCAGTATAGGAACACATATAGCAACTTTGTGCAGAAGTCAGTGTACAGCACAACAAAGCTGCTGTCGGTTTTCCCTGGAAAAGGTGGGTGAATGCCATTTATTTATTTATTTTATTTCTCTGCCTTCACTTTGAAAGCTGTTTTCAAACTCCCACAATCTCACACCTTTATTGGTGGCAACCCCCCTCCCCCCAACCCCCCCCCCCCCACACACACACACAGGCACCCATCGGAAATCAAAACCTGCAAACCGCTACATTTTAACAGTTACAAAAGTAAAAACAGACCTTCCCGTTGAATTCCCAGCTGCTTTTATGTAGCAAACAAGCCTTCTGCCTCTCTGGCATGAGTTCATCTTCACGGTTGGCCCTCTTGTTCACTTCAGGTGTCATGAATGTGAAATACGACTCTACATCACAAAGAAGAAATTGCCTGAAGTACTGGAGCATATATGAAACTCCATTTTATTTTACTATAGAAAAAAGGAAGAGAAGCCAAGATTGGTTGTATTATATTGATGAGAGTACTGAAACCATGCCACATTATATGCCACTATACAAAATTAAACATGGACACTACAAGTTTGTGCAAAACCTGATGATCCATGTTATCTGACTTGATTTCATAATGCACCAAAGGGCATCTTGTGAACTTTTAATGGACCTTTTGTGACCTTTTGTTCAATGGAGTTCACATACTCAGTCACAAATATACATACATTTCTTTGTCATTTTTTTTAATGTTCCAATTATTATTCTGTGTTATTTTATTATTATTATTATTTTAACTTGCTGTTTATTTCCAGATTTAAAGACTGGCAATAAGGTCTAAGACACTTGGACCCTGTTGTGTATATATATTTAACTATGAAGTCTCCATGCTTCATCTTGTCAATTCTTTTTCTTTGGAGAATTCACAAATTTGTAGCACTGGAAATTGTGAGTCATGAGAGAGTCATTTATATTACTGTAAAGCCACTGCAAACCACTTTAGGCTGATGTACGGTGAGTCAGCAGGGACATTCAGAGCAGGTTGATGTGCACAGGTGATGTGAATCAGTTCTGGCTCACCCCATTCCTCCTGTGTAAATGAATCTTTGTACAATCATTGTGCATCTTGTTGTCTGTAAATTGACTGTCTATTCAAGTTACACATGCTTTGGCAGGCACACAAACACTATTCTGGTTAGTAAATAAGTTTAAATGGTCTGTAAAAGTAAATGTGATCTCCCTTTGTATGTAAAATATATTTCAAAATAATCAAGTTTGACTCGTTCCTCAACAGCTCAGCATTGGGCTGACAGGGTGAAGATCAGACAAACTAAATGCTTCTTTATTTGGCCGATCCTGACACACTGATAAATAGGTCATATTAGTTTTTTACCCAATTAAAAGTACACTTTTATTGCCAAAATATAGTAATTTTTGTTTCACGTGACTGTTTTTCACCTTCTTTCCAATCACTACAGCTTTTAAGGCTACTATATGTAAATAATCTGTTATGGCCTGACCCCTGTGCATGTGAAATGAGTAAGATACCCCTACAAAAATTAAAATGTGCTTAATTCTATGTGACCTGGACATTAGTTTTGTGATTTGTTGTGGGTTGGAGCCATTAAAGGCAGTCATATCAGCTTTGTTTGCATAGTGTGTTAATGCATACATGTTATTGTGTGCATCAGGGGCCATTATGGTAAAGTTGATGCGTTTTCTCACTCTTATCAGGATGGGCAGCCTGACATCTTGCACACCTTCTGGAGTTCAGTCACTCAGACGCTTTCTGAGGAGCTGCAGAAAGCCACAGCTGGTGAGTCTCAGTCTGGGGTTTTTGTTTAAGACCGTGCTCCTCCATGCATATCAAAAGTTCATTCTGTGTGTGTGTGTGTTACACAAGCTCCCCTCCTGCACCCAGTCTCTCTCGTCTCCTCCGCTCTTGCTTTCTTTTCATCACATTGCAGTCGGATTCAAACTCTATTACCCACGTACACTCTTCAAAAGCTGCTTTTGAGAAAACTGACTGTTAACCCTTTCCTCTACTAACCGAGCCTGTATTAGATCTTTTTCCCTCTTCACTTCCACTTCACACTATAATCTCAAGCGGGGGGTGGCGGGGTTGGGGGGGGTTCCTTGGAGAAGCGTTTACGCTTCTGTAATCTCAGATGATTTTTAGAGCTCAGACGCAGCTGATCCTCAATACAGACACAAAATTATGATTTCTACACTGATCTCACTCTCATGGTGTTATCACTAAGAGGAGCATGATAAATCAAGGCAGGTGTTTGGTCTCGAGAATATGAAGGAAACAGACTTTCAAATGTGAGATTCATTAAAACCAAAACAGACTCCCCTCGTTACTTTTAGGACAGTGGACCCATCTGGGATGAAGACCTAGGTTTTGTATTTCGTATTGTAGATAAACTGGGGTTTTTTTAAGCCGATGACAATAACATTTGACAGACAAATTTCTCTAAAGCAACTTGTTTGTCCATGCCTTCCTTGGTAATCAAACCCATGAACTTGCCATTGGGTTGTGGTTTTAAACCCCAGAAGGGATGTTTCATGACCGATGACCATTGTGCTCTTGATCTAGACACTTAACTCTAGGTTTCTCGAGAGGATGAACAAGTAAGGCAAATTAAAAAATGTTAAATCCATTACTAACTTTACTGATGCATCATTTTGGTGGTTGTATTACAACAACAAAAAACCCTCAAGGTTACAGAATCGCCTCATAAATAGATCCCACTGGCTCATGATTGCAACTGGTGCTCTTTTTATTTAAGTGTGCTAAAGCTCTCGTGCAGCACGTCCTCCCTGCAGAGTCACTGTAATTTAGACCTTTACCTTAGCCTTGGCTCTATTGATCCATGCCTGTGTTATCACGCCCCAATTAATACTTTGTGCTTCACTCCATCTGATCAATAGAAGGCAAATAGGAGCCTTTGCATTTCTTTCTTTATCCAAATGCTTGTGCATTACTCCCTCTTCCAAGCCTTTATCAAGCCTGATTTGAAACCTCTCAATCAAACTTGCTTTTATATTCTCCAGACTCTAGGGGACTCACCTTGTACATCTATTAAGGGAACTTCGCCAAAATACTCTCACAAAATGAGAATGTTCGAGGTGAAGACAGCTCCTAGAAGCCATCAGAAAACATTTTAGTTCTCCGGTCGATTGTTGTGGACTCTGTCTTGAGACATTGGCCTTGAACCCATATGAATTAATTTGCCAACAGTCAGAATGCTGGTCTAGGGTCAGCTCTGCTCTTTTTTTTTTATTATTAATGTTATTTTTATTTTTCATTTCATTATTGCATCTCATCATGAAAGGCAAAACCTTGCTCCTGACTAACACTTGATCTAGGAAGATGCCAGTTTTCAACTGTTCCACCACTCATGTTTATTTGTTGAGTTTTGTATGCACCTCATAACCTTCCCTGAGGAAGGATTTTCTTGACAGTCATGGGTTGTGTTTGAACACTGCTGCGTGGCAGTTTTATGAAGTGAGGAAATTTAAGCTTTACTACAAGCAATAAATCCTAAACGTAGCGTCAGCTGAACATGGCTAGAGCTCACAGTCAGCACTCCATCAGTAGAGTAGAACTACCAGGACTCATCTTTGCTCCGGTGATGGCGAAACAAAGATTGAAACCGTTTAAGATGCTTGCGCCTCTGAACTACTCAATTATGCATTCATCAAATCAATCTGCATGGGAAACAATCTGCATAATATCCATAATAAGCATTTAATCACCTGTAAAGTTGGGTCATTACCATATTAATAAAGATCCATTTTTATGCAGTTCCATCCGTTTGACTCATTTTGCCAAGTGTATTCTCTTTATTCGAACTTGTTATTGTTAGATTGTTTGGAGATGAGGGATTTAGTTTAATCAGCTCACTGAGGCACAAAGAAAGGGTTTGTAGGTTCAAGTCACTGCTTGCCATTGTCACAGCCAACTATTTTTTAATTAAATGGTGTTCACAACAATATATAGCCCTGATTTAAAAAAAATATATATGCATTGAAATTGAAAGAATACAATTAAAACTATTAAAATACTTCATTGCATATCATTCAGAAGAATTAAGTTTTTGTTTTGTATTCTTAGTAATCATAAAGGTTGATGCATTTGCATGCTTTTTAGCTGTTTTAAGCCACTGCTGTAGTAATTTCTAAAATGTGAATATCAGACACAACACATGTATTTATCTATGTGGCCATCTTCTCTTTAAATTCATCCCGTTCTCAGTTTTTTTTCTTTTGTTCTTAGCATCAACCTTCCTGAAGCAGGCCCTGGAGGGAGAGTACCCCAAACTCTTGAGGCTGTATAATGAGCTCTGGAAGAGGCTGCAGCAGTACAGCGCAAGCATACAGGGGGCGCTAGTGAGCAGTGGTGCAGGTCTAGATGTGGAACTGCCTCTGTCAGAGCATGACACCGAAGATCTGTTCACTCGGTCCAAACCAGACTATGAGTGAGTACTACACACAAGCGGAGGCCATTCTACCCTAGTGAAAAATAAATATACTGGATGTATTTGAAATACATTTATGTGTACTACATTTAAGTGTACTACAAATACATTTTTCTATTTATGTACTTAATCAAATATCCTGCCTATACCTAAACTGGTATACTTTAAAGTCTGCTAAATTGGAATAACAATTTTTCTTTACATATTTGATTGTGTTAAAGTGGAACTATTGCAAGTACACTTCAGGTACTATTGTGCATTTAAAGTCTGGTATTATTCAAAGATCATGAAGTCCTCATCAAAAGTGACATTAAAACACATTTTAGACTTAATATGTGACCCTGGAGCACAAAACCCGTCTTAAGTCGCTTTGGTATATTCTTAGCAATAGTCAAAAAATAAACTTTTTATAGATCAAAAATATCGATATTTCTTTTATGCCAAAACTCATTAGGATATTAAGTAAAGATCATGTTCCATGAAGATACTGTGTAAATTTCCTACTGTAAATATATCAAAACTTAATTTTTGATTAGTGATATGCATAGCAAAGAACTTCATTTGAACAACTTTAAAGGTTTAAAGTTTTTTTTCACACCCTCAGATTCCAGATTTTCAAATAGTTGTATCTCGGCCAAATATTGTCCGATCCTAATAAACCATACATCAATGGAAAGCTTATTTATTAATCATTTCAAAAATTAAGACTGGTTTGGTGGTCTAGGGTCACATATAAAGTAAAGTGCATTGTGCACAAGTAATATGCCAAGTAAAGTTTAATTGTAATTTTTATAGAAGTCTAAAGTTATCTGTCAGTAAATATGTAAAAAGATTTGAACTATACTTAGTATGAAATAAATGTATTTTTTTTACTAGGGTGATGTTTTGTTTCTAGAACTCTCAATCGCTGACATGCATCTGACTGACTAGCAGTCAAACAGAAATGCCACAATTTCTCATCTTAAAAAACAGAAGTTTATTATCTACACAAACTATTATCTTCCTTATCATGGTGGCATAACAATGATAGTTTATCTGCAAAGTGCTCTAATAAACTGCTCTCATCAATCAGACAGCGTTTCTGCCTTCCACCTGAACGGAGAGATGTGTTAGGAAGCAAAAAAGCCCTTCTACTCTCAAACACATTATCAGACAATCTTTCAGAGATCAGTCAACAAGATCTCATAATCTCAATCATCCCCTAAACGAC
The DNA here is from genome assembly GCF_963082965.1 of Carassius carassius. Lineage (NCBI taxonomy): Eukaryota > Metazoa > Chordata > Actinopteri > Cypriniformes > Cyprinidae > Carassius > Carassius carassius. The sequence continues at coordinate 1,638,589 of NC_081776.1, read as the reverse complement.
CCATGTTTTACGCACAGTTGCTCATAATACAGCTCAAGAAAAAGCTTGTCAAGATGCATGACAACCAGCAATTAAAGCAAAGAGTAATAAAGCATCTTGTCAAAAAGTGGCAAATGTGTTGAAAATGTCAGGGTGATGTAAGGGGTGAACTATTTTCTTTGCATTTCATTTTGGAGAGATTTAGTAGATCTATATTTGACTCTCATAAAGTATTTGCTTCGTGGCAGTGTACAGCATTGAACAGTTAAGTTTAGAGATCTATTATTATAGAGAAATGTTTTATGTGTTAATTAACTGAGCTCTTTTTCTCGTTAATAGTAAGATCCAGTTTCAGGTTTTTTTTCAGTTGCTGACATTAATGATGTTGTTTCTCTTAGCACTCGTGTCAAGATTTCTACAAAGTCTTATGTTTTTTGCATCAAGTGTGTATAATTTATGATGATGAATGACTTTTTATCTTCTAAATCACATTACCATTACTGTGCAGTGTTTTTGTTTGTTTTTCTTGTAATGCATTACTCTTTTACAGTAAAGTGAAATCCTGAGATGTTTTTATGTAAATCTGCAATCATGTCTCAGTTACACTTTTATCAGCAGTTGATATACACAGGTCAAACAAAAGAATAATAACTAGGAACTAAGCAGCTGTCAACCAGCAAAACTAATTTATTACAGTGACAAAATCAAATGCTGGGGGCTTTGAACCCTACTGAGTTTCATTAAGTGTTGTTCAGTTTGTTCTGCTGCACTTTTAATTTAGTCTCGATTTGTAATTTTCTCTATGGACATGCCTCTGATTACATTAAAAGATTTAGGTCAGTGAAATTTTGTATGTGACATACTATGGAGTCAATATAATGCCGTATATATACACAAAAAAAATTAGTTTTGCAAAAGAAAATTATGTTTTGCAAACAAAAATTTAAGTATTGAGGAAAATAATTTTGCTTTTTGCAAACAAAAATAAAAAATTGCAAAAGAAAATAAAGTATTGGGAGAAAAAAAATGAAGGGTTGCAAACAAAAATATAGAATTGCAAAACATGAATGAAACAGCGCGAAAGCAATGATTTTCCAATACATATTTTCCATGGTCATATCTATTAATTTATTTGCACCGCTGCTTTTATTTTGCGTGTCAGTCTAGTTTGAGCTTGCGATGCCGTTTTCCCTTTCATTGCTTTCGTTTCATTCATGTTTTGCAATTCTTTATTTTTGTTTGCAACACTTCATTTTTTTTCTCCCAATTCTTTATTTTCTTTTGCAATTCTTTGTTTTTGTTTGCAAAAAGCAAAATTATTTTACTCAACTTTAATTTTTGTTTGCAAAACTTTATTTTCTTTTGCAAAACATATTTTTTTGCATATATATATATATATATATATATATATATACAGCATTATATTGACTCCATAACATGTCGTGTTTAAAAACATGTGCTCAGATTACATAAACTGATGCCAGAAAACACTTACTGTCTTAATACGTGTTTCACAATTAAGAAAAGGGATAACTTTTTATTTTTTGACATTTTATTTGTTCCAGTCCAGAGAAGGACCTGAAGGACTCTCTTCAGCCATATGAAGCAGCTTACCTGTCCAAGTCTCTGTCCCGCCTCTTCGACCCCATCAATCTTGTGTTCCCTCAAGGGGGCCGAAACCCACCCTCCAATGATGAACTCGACAGCATCATAAAAACAATAGCCAGGTACACCTCCAATATGCATAATCTATCATAACTCTGTCCCATCATCATTTCCCTACTATTGCCACTATGCTGTCTTCTCCTAGGTTTATATGGCTTTCTTCTTTGTTATATTAAAAATTGTCTTTGATCTTTCAAGGTCTATAGTATGCATATCTTCAGTCCAAAAGAAGGGAAATAAAAAGCGCCCTTCAATTAAAAGAAAAGTGTCTCACATGCCATTTTTTTTTTTTTTACTTTTTAAAAAAGGTGACAAAACCTTTAAGGAAGCATTGCATGTGTCCTTCATGAAGAAGGCAATTCTATAATATACTGCAGACATTAGAAGTCAAGAGAAATGTCATATAATAAATATAGTTACAATTGATTAAAATGACTAATAATGGACTTATATAAAAATAGTGATTAGTGTAAAAATAAGCAGACTGCTGACTGTTTTCACTGACTGTAATTTGTTAACAGTTGCTCCTGTATGTTGTTTTTGCACGTTAGTGAGCTGAATGTTGCATCAGTGGATTCCGGTCTGACGATAGCAGTGACCAAGAACGCCGCCAAGACTGTGCAGCTTTTCTGCGTCAAGTCAGAGCAGTTGGTAAGACACACACAGAGATAATAATGTTCTCATGCCCCTAAACCCGGCCGGGGAGTTGACACACAGTCGACAACTGAGCTCATTAAGAGAGCCAATGTAGGGAGGAGCTCATCTCAACAAGACGGCAGGGTGGATCCCAACCTCCCTCGTTAGAGGTGCTTGTTGATTTGGTCCATGAAAAGAAGCCACACAAATCAGGCAAAGGTGGGACTAAGAAAGCAATGCTTGGTCGGTAGTTGGTCAACCAAAAAATAAACACCAGTAGTTGGAGAACAAATCGGTTTGCAACACAATATTCATGCTATTGGTTTACTAAATGCACTTCTCTGCTGTTATATTGGGAATCATAGATGTGTGCTGCTTGTGTGCCAAATTATTGAATCAGTCAGAGTGGCTTAAGTCTCAATCTCACTGTCAGTTGTGATCCACATTAGAATAACACCCATCGCAAATTTTACAAAGAGATCCTTAATAAATAAATCAGTAGATCTGTAGAATTTGAGTGAATCCTTTCATTCCTGTATCAGTCTTGTTTCAATTAAATGCATCCTGCTCTGCAAACATGGTGCAGCTGACTTATGATATATATACAAAAATGTTTTAAAGACAACATGAAGTCCAAATTTATGCGATTTGCTTTTTTGAAACCTGGAGATATCAAGGGACTTAAAAACTGTAAGTCATGAAAATATTTGTAGCGAAATTCTTTTTAAGGTGTACTCTGCTCTAAATATTTAATCATCTAGAACAAGAGCAGTCAACCTGCTTGGAATTTTTCCGTGATCATGAATACCTTGGTCTTGTTTTATAGTTATTTTTGATTATGGCTGGAGAACAGGTTAGGGTTAGGAAGGATGCTAGCTCTTCATTAACAGGGGTGGAATTATTTCAAGGTCTCTATCAAGTAATCCAGTTTTTCTGTCCTGTTTCCAGTAATCATTAACCCCTCAGAAATTCAAGTCTGACTCTACATTATTTTTGTTGAACACTGTTTCAAACACTGATTCGTGTTATCCATCTCATTTTATTTTTCCTCTCAGCTGTTTAAATCGACTCAGAGCTGTAGCGAGATGACCCAACTTGTTGATGTAGGTCTGTCTCCATTCAGTGTGAGCTGGAGGTGTGATTGATGGTGCCTGGCCAGGGAGGGTGTGATTGGATTAGTCTGGTGTCTGTCCTCCAATCACTGGCCCACTGACTTGATCTGTCTTATGTCAGCAAGCAGATGAATAACGAGGGTTTGGTTCTGGTCTTTCCTGCAGTACAGATGTGTGTGATGAGCCATCTGAACCCTGTGCACTCAATTAAAGGTCAGTTCAGGGCCAAACCTTAACCTCTCCTTGGACTTACTTCTGGAAGTGATATCATAGTAGTATATTGCATAAATCTTTCAAGCACTCGGAAATACTGTATGTCATCACAATAAAGGGAACGAGCAGTTCTCCCTGTCAAAACACGGATGGTTTCTTTTTGATTAAACCCAGCTTAACACAGGCAGCAAACAGACTCCGTCTGTTATAAATGAAGACAAAGTGAAGGACTGTATCTCTATTGACCTCTCATATCCTTCCTGCTGTGATTAATGGACTGGGACTTAAACCGATCCTTAGATTTACATGGAGTGCACTTGCAGGGAGATGGATTTCTGAAACAGTGACGGCAATTTGATATCTGACAGGTTTCTGTCACTTCGCTGATAGTCCAGGTAACCAAAACTAAGAAGATCCAAAAAGTTCATAAAGACGTCATAAAAGAATTCTTCATGAAAAGAGTGGTTTAACCCTAGTGTGTTGTTCAAATTCACTACCCTTTAGTTATGTTCAGGATGAAAACATCCACTCAGTTAAACTGCTGTAAAAATGTATCGGGAAAAATATTTTTTTCAATATAAAAGTAATTGTGGATAGATTTTTTTTTTTACCTTTTATCACAGTCTTGGGCATGTCAAAGATTAGTAACACCATTGGCTTTGATGCATTGTTCGTTTTTGTGCAGCATTAGATTTAAATTTTTTCTCATTTATTGTTGGTGGCTGTTTTTGCCCCATTGACTTCCATTATAATGACATTTTTTGATTCCAAAGCCATGACACCATATAATCATGCATTCTTGATGGTTGGTGGTTTTCCCTTTTGGGAAGAGGTAAAATTTGTCCTTTTTACGATTGATCACTTGGTGGGGCCATTAACCCTTTAGATAGGCCTGTGTAAAAAAAAAAAGCTTAGTTTTTTTTAAAAACATTTGGTAGTTTTGAACAGGACTGAGGTTGATAAATAGATTTATGCAAAAACAATTATAAAATAAAAAAAACTAAAATAAAAATAGAAAATATTTATCTGATACATATTTACATCAGTTTATTTTAGTGGATGTTTTCATCCATGAACATAATGAAAGAGTAGTGAATTTGCCCAGAGTGTATTGAGTTTTTGAAAAATTTCAAAGCATTTTCCCAAAATATGTGTCAAAATAAGATTTATCACCAAAAATCATTCCATTTGCTGAAACGCAGAGAAAGTTGTGGCCAAAATAAGACTCAACTTTACCCCCTAGTGGACGAAAATATCCCCAACAACGCATAAGGGTTAATACAAATCTTGTGAAAGGATACAAACACTCAAAATAAAGAATATTCAATTTGGTCTTTTTTGGTTAAGTGGAGTTCCAATGGAGGAACTGTAACCTCAGGTTTCATAAAAAATATCTTCATTTATGCCTTAAAGATTAACCACTTATGGATTTGGAAAAGACTAAGGGTAAGAAAATGATGATTTGTCTGTGATTTATCCCTAAAGTTCTAATAACTACTGGACATTCTCCCTAATGGATTTTTTTATTTATTTTGTCTCCCCAAAAATACGTCAGTGTTTGAGTTTTAAAGTAGCTTCCTATAATCTGGTTTAGCTGCAGGGGAAATATTTGACAACGGTTTACAGAGGTATAAAAATGTTGGTCTTCAGGTTTACCACAGACCTCGGCTCACACAGCAGTAAATCTCAGAAAGGTTTATTATCGTATTGGTTTGCAGATATACACCGGAGGCTATGCTTTATTTAACATCAGGTGCAGAGGTGGGTAGTAACGAGTTACATGTACTTCGTTACATTTACTTGAGTAAGTTTTTGGGGTACTAATACTTTTCGGAGTATATTTAAAGATGGGTACTTTATACTCTTACTTGAGTAAATTTCTGGGGAAAAACCTGTACTTTTACTTCGTTACTGTGGGCGACGCTCCTCTCGTTACTTTATCTTAATGCAATAAATTTGATAAATGCTTCAGTTTATTCCAAACGCACCGTCTACTTTTCTCTGGACAATGAGCGATGCCCATTCACGAATGATTCATTCTTTTGAGTCAATTCTGTTCAAAGGCTTGATCAAACCAATTGGCAAACGAGTGAATTGGTTCATGAATCAGTTTGAATGATTCGTTCAGTTCCCTGCCGCACGCGCTGAGCGTCTGAAGTGCTTCACTCGGAGTTGTAACGTTTAAGAGCATCAGCAGCGTTGAAAACGTGGCTATGGAACTGCACTGAATTGAAAGCAAATCTGCAAAGGCTATTATTTGCTAGCGATGGAGATCCTTATTAGATGAACACCGCGTGTGCTGTCTACTGTTTAACAGGTAATAACTTGGGCTACATTCGATTACAGTACACTACCACTGTGACATTAGTTTGTTGTACGTGTGTGGCTTATAACAGAGGGGAGTCAAGTTGAAAGCAGCTTCCAAAAGACAAAAAATAGCAGATTAAGATTTTATTAATTTTAATACAATAACACCGGTGCGAGTACGTTCAGCAAGTCATATCATCAGCTGCTAAATTCAGATCTGTGATTGCTTGCTGGCGCTGAGCCAGAGATAGATGCGTTTATACAGCGCTGCGCATTATAACCAATCACACATGATTCTTTTGAGCTGATTAAAGCATTGGCCAATCAGAGGCGTTCAGATGAGTCATCGTTAAAATGCCGGTGCTTCCTTCACTCGCTCCTGACTGAATACCTCTTTCTGGCGAATTCTCTCGTCAGAAACAACAAAGTGCAGATGTGTGTACGAATCTTTAATTAAGATATTGATTTCACAGTGTTAACAGTTTCAGTGATTTTAATGAGAGTTTCTGAGAGTGATTGAAATCTAGACTCTCTTTCTGAACAATGAAAGATTAGTAGCAATATTTATATCACATTAACTTTCAATGTTAAATTCACATTTAATACAAAGTCAGTCGTATTAAAAATATGTTATGGCATGACACCTATATCTGTTACTTAAGTAAACAGACAAGGTTTTATAATAAATTACATAAATTGGAGTAAAGGCTGATGAAATATATACATTTATACACGCACACATACATTACATACATTTTATCTATATATCTAAATAAAAATAGGCTCAGTATATATGACCCAAAGTAACTAGTAACTAACTACTTGAGTAGATTTTTTATCCGATACTCTTTTACTCTTACTCAAGTAAATATTCAAGACTAGTACTTTTACTTTTACTTGAGTAAATATTTCTAGAAGTATTTTTACTTTTACTTGAGTACAGTTTTTGGGTACTCTACCCACCTCTGAGATTCAGGTGTGACGGAGAAACCCACTTGAGTTGTTCACTAGTGTTGCTGCACCTCACTTGGCATCTCCACACTGCCACGGGAAACGTTAATTTATGAGTTGTTTTGTCTGTAGCGGCTGTTTGTTTTTGTCAGGAGGCAGCAGTGCGGCACGAATGCGTGGTCCGCTCGTGACTGAGACAACCTTTCGCTTGTTAGTTCCTGTGGTGTGGCACTGAGCCGGGCAAATCCTTCTTCTTTTCCGTCTCCCTGTTGCTCGCCCTCCATGTTTGATGCCTGTGTCTCAGCATGCTGACCGCTGAGCAAAGCGCTTCTGACCTCAGACGAACACTGGGGCATCTGGGGAAATTAGTGGGAACCTGCGCTCGCCTCGCTTTTGATGTTGGCTCCTTGATTATTTACTCAAGTTGTGATGCTTAATATTGTTTAATCGTTTTTTTCTTCCTTTTTTCTCTCAGCTGTGTACACAAGGGGACGCCAGTCAGGTGATCGGACCCCTGACGGAGGGTCAGAGGCGAAATATTGCCGTGGTGAACTCTCTTTTCCGCCTGCAGCAATCTGTGGCTAAAGTAAGTACACCAGCTCTCATTTGAGACACTGTACTGTAGTTACTATATTTGGTCTGTCCCTTAAACAAAATAGATATTTTGCCATTATGTGCTTCCCAGAACTGTTTTATTACCAGATGATTGTGAGATTTCACTCAGCAGTATGTGTTCAATCCCTGTTCCATGCCGAGGAAAGGTTTGTGGGGCATTTAAATAGAAGTCAGCGTTAAATTATTACAGAGTCCTGCTGTATTATAAAACTCCTGTATGTGCGGAAAACAGTCCATCTGTCTATAAAGAGCACCTGGCTGCAGTGCCTTTACTCAGTCTTTTCTCAGGAGAAACTGCAGACTCACCACCAGACATATCTGTAAAATATGAGTGGTGATATTACACAAGTGGCTTTTTTAGCACCAGCTGATGTAGTTCCCGGGCTGACCCATTAAACAAAAAAAAACATGCCAGCAGCTGCCAAAGCTTGTTCCTTGCTGGTTTGATTAATAAGGTAATAAAAAGAGATTTCCCTATGATTAAATATTTAAACTGGAGGTGATCAGAGTTTTACTGATGAAAAGTGCAGGTGCTTGTTTCAGTAAGATTGTAATTATTTTGGGCTTGCACTTTGAGTTAAGACAGGAATTACTGTTCAGGGGCTTTAAACGTTGAATGATGGCTGACTTTGAGTTGTTTTCAGGTTATATCTGGACTGGGTACCTTCCCTCCTGCAGCAGAGCAATCGATCACAGCATCTTTAGAGGTATATAACACAAAACAATCACTACAAAGATCATACGAGGGACATATGTATTTAATATAGCTTCTTGACTGAAATAACAATATGCGTTCTGCTAGAAACATCAAGACTGGTCACTGGCGATGCATGTTAATAACAGTGTTAAAGAGACTTAATTGCATCACATTTATCCTTCTTTTGGTTCGAATATCAGCTCACAGCAGGTAAAGTCCTCTATTCACAACATTCAGTTCATAGTGTTTTTTCAGCAACAAGTTCACTGCACTATTGATGCAGATAGCGTTGCATGATCCACCATCGAGCTGGGATAGATAGATTAACAGGTGAGCACACAGGACAATGAACTACGGCTCAGAATATGGAAAGAGATGCTGCATCCATACCCAAACACACACACAGAGTCTGGAGGTGGATTTGGAAAGTAATTGGGTAAACATTGAGCTGCTCTGAATTCAGCGCTTTCTCTCCCCTGAGGTAAATTGGCTATCAGATGAGTAAACTGGTCATTCTCTTCCCCTTCGTCTCTTTTAACATAAGCTGCCAGCTGTACGGATACGCACACACGCTTTAACCCATGATCTTTAAGTCTAAACAACAGTCCAAGGTGAAAACACATTACCACATTTTACTACCCGCTGTCCTCAGAGCTCTCCTCCCATGAAGGCCATGTGATCAGATATCCCTTGAGTCCTTGTTCCTCAATACATCGCACTAGGAACTGTTCTGAACCAGTTTGCAAATGAAACCGGGCACAAGCACAAGATCCAGTTGCCACTCTGGACAAAGAATGACGGGAAAGCTGAGTCTGCAGAGTGCATGACTACCAAGGAGTTTAGGAAGAAGAGATATGCAGCGGAAATTTCATCTGTATCTCCAGCTTGCAGGGGATTTTGCAGATGACTGGCCCTGTTTGGTCAGAGAGAGCTATTGGGTTTGCATTGATGTCTCTCAAGAGATAGAGACACAGATAAGACATTACGCTCTTTACATTAACATCTGACTGAGTGTTTTCTTGCAAAATTTTGTGTTTTGTTGTTTAACCCCTTACCGGTCACCACCAGCTTGCTTTTGAACATAAACGTGAAAGTGCACTATCCAAACTTAAATTTTTTTAATTAATGGACACTTTGAATACAGACCTAAAGTTGGACTTATTTTTAAAGAAGACAATCAGTAGATTATTGTAGAAAAATCTCACTTCAGAATATGAACGTATCAAAGTTATAGAAGTTTAAATTTACTATAATGACATTTTTTTTGTTACATTTTTATAAAATATATTTTTGTTTTCAGGTTTTACTCTAAAATTGGTATAAAATTAAAGCCTTGTGTCTAAATAAGATTTTTTTACTTCAAATTTGAAGTTGATTTTATTTATGGTGTTATACCACAAACAGCCACCGGGTGCCACCCAAACTCCACTGAAAACATTTGATGCATGTTTCTGTCACAGTGTCCAAATTACTCTGTTAATATCACCAAAATAAGACTCAGACCTTTCCAACAATATGTTTTTGTCATTATCATGAAAAGCTTTGATTTTTAAAATACACTAAAACAGTTTGTAGTATGGAACTTAACTCCGCCCACTTTTACCAGTTCCATAGTATCTCAATATCAGATTTCAAAATAGTTTTTCACAGGATGAATTTAGAGCTTTTAAGCTTTTTAAAATGACATCTAGTGTGATTACTAAAATCTCTGACTGGGTAAAAAGGCAATAAAATATGTAATGGTGGCCTGGCCGGTGACACTTAAGGGGTTAATTAATATTCATTAGCTTCATTAACTTACAGTTTCTGTGTCTTGCAGTCAGTTCAGGCTCTGATGAGTAGCGCCGTTCAGCCACTGCTAAATTCTGTTACCGATTCTGTCGAAGCAATACTCATTACAATGCATCAGGAGGACTTCTCTGGGTAAGCAAGCAACACATGCACTATATTACTATAATAACAGGTTCTGCATACAGCTCACTATATACTGTATATATTGTGTATCATCCCATGTAAGGCTTCTCAGTCTGCATAAACAGTTGTATGTTAAACTGTTAAACAACCTCAGTAGTGTCCACTTAGCATCTTGGAAAATTAATTTGGTTATTTTTCAGGTTAAGTGCAAAGCATTGTGGAATACAGTATTCAATGCAGTAGGGTTTTTCCTAAAACATTAGTTGTCCATAAAAGTATTCAACTAGTTAGTCTTATGTAAATGACTCGCCTCATGCTAAAAAGTGAGAAGCGTAACACTCCGGGTTTACTCATTTTTCACATAAATATATATTTGACCATTTCTAAATACCACACAAAACAAATGAGAGATGTCAAAATTGGGATTTATGGTTGTACAAAGTCTGTGTTCTCCCCTTGTTGGCTTTTTCTCAAACATTAACGTGACATTAGGGATCATGTGCCCTATTTAGTCTTGTTCAGGGCGGTTATGAGACCAGGTCTCTCTCAGCTCACAATATTTCAACATAAATGTTTCTTAAAGCACAGACAGAGTGCAATGGGTGAGCTGTGGTCATAGTTTTTTACCATTTAGAAAAAAGTTTTGGTGGCACTGCCTGTATTTTTAAGTTTAGAAATCACAATGCTATGATGACAGGGTTAACAGATCTCCCTTCAGATATTCATGTCCTCCTGCTGAAAGACGACTATGTGATGCCATGCGACTGCAGATAAATGAACACGTGTGTTTTCGGCTGTTATAATGGACACATTCACTCTTCTGAATTCATTTCAATTGCTGGGTTGTGCAGTGAATACAACAGAGAGTGATGTGGCAGCGTTTGATAACATTTAAACGGTCACCCAATGATTCAGCGTGGCTTCTTTTGTCCACATCTCTAGTCCCTCAGGGCGACTGGAGTCAGGCTTGGTGGGCTTGTTTTATTTCTGTCCCCGCTGTCAGGCACTCTTGAGGGAACACAGAAGAGAAATAGTCATGCTGTAGAGACAGCTTTGTCCAGAAACACCCCCAGGTTCACCCTGTCGGCAGAAGCCACTCCAAAGAGTTTGGATGAATCTCACAAAATCAATGCCTGAGTCATATTTTAGTCCAGAATGAAAAGAAATAAATATAAAATATATATTGCATAAAATTCAGGTATGTTTTTGTGAAAAGAGAGTGTTCATATATCATGGTTTATATTTAATATTTTATCATGGTATTTATTATAGTGCCATTGATGTATACAGATTTTATTTTTTTTAATGATCAATGTATTATTGTGTTTGTACTCAAAAATAGTAAATGCAGTACATCCTGCATTACAGTAAGAATCATAAAACTTTTTTTTAAATTATAACAAAAATGCACAAACCCATTACAATGCTGAAAATTAAACGTGCTAAAAGCAAGAAAATATTTTCTTTAAATGGATGCTTTTTTTTTTTTTTTTAGAATTTTTTCCATGTCTTTAAATTTTTTAGAGCATTAAAAATAATGTTTTTTTTTAAGATATTTCATTCATAAGTTATGCTATGTCCTCGTAAGAAGACATCGGGACTCAAAGAAGACGGGAAAAAAATAAATTATATTAAAAAAGACATGAATGAACATGCATAGGCAAAAAACTATCGAATTTCTAAATCACCAATACATTTTTAGTTTTCAAGATGTTTTTTGTTGTTGTTTCATTAAGATGATTTTCAACTGTTATAACAGAATGATTCAGTAATGTGTGTAAAATGACCATAAACAGGTTTTCTCATTATATACAATGTATCTATAAACTAAATCTAATTTGCAGTCAACGTAATGAAAAAAGAAGTGTAATAATGGGAGTAATAATTGACGAGATTTTCATAATAATATATAATATTTCAACATCCCAAATTTGATTTGAAACCCCATAACATTTTCCTGAGATGTTGATCCATGATGCACAGTTTAAAAATTAGTCTGATTTAAATGATAATTACAAAATATTATCATATTTAGTGTCACTAAATTAATTTCAGACATTTTTGATGACCAAGGAGAGGGAGTGTTCATGACGAAACATCCATTTATTTGGTATCTCTATACAGGACATCCAGACTTAAAACTGTGGCATGTACAGTCTCAGAGAAATTAACCAAAATATAATGTCCTCATATGAGGCCGCAGGGTCTTAAGTGGTTAAGGTCAAATATTTACAAATATAACGTTATCATAAGATTCACCCCAAAACTGACTCTCACTTGGTAAAGGGCATTAACACGGCCTCTGTTTTCTGACTGTATGTGTGTGTGTGTGTGTGTGTGTGTTTCAGCAGTTCCAGTAACATTTATGATATTGATTATGTGACGGAAAAAATCAATGTGTTGCTTGTAGCTGTAGTCTATGCTTACATTACAAGATTACAGTACACTACGTGTGTGTGTGTGTGTGTGTGTGTGTGTGTGTGTGAGAGAGAGAGAGTGTGTGTGTGTGTGCTCTTGTTTTTGTGATATATCAGGACACAACTCTGTATAATGACATGGTATGGTATGACACAGGTATTACAAGGAGAGGGAGACTTATGAGGACACAACCCATGTCCCCATTTTTCAAAACACTTATAAATCATACAGAATGAGTTTTTTGAGAAAGTAAAAATGCACAAAGTTTCCTGTGAGGGTTAGGGTTAGGTGTAGGGTTGGTGTAGGGCCATAGAATATACAGTTTGTACAGAATAAAAACCATTACACCTGTGGGATGAACCCACTTTTCACAAAAACAAACGTGTGTGTGTGTGTGTGCATGCCCAGTTCTTTACCAGCAGGTGGCCGTCCAGACGTGCCATGCTCTCTGTACATGCGTGAGCTGCAAGGCTTCATTGCACGAGTGATGAACGACTACTTCCGTCCGCTGCAGTGTCTGGACTTCCTGTACGATAGTACGGAGAACATTGCCCAGCGCGCCATCACCCTCTTCATCCGCCACGCCAGCCTCCTGCGCCCGCTCAGTGAGGGAGGGAAGATGAGGCTGGCGGCTGACTTTGCTCAGGTGAGGAAGATGAGGGTCAGCCTTCCTCATTCATCTCTCGTACTGAATCTGTGGCTCTCGCCAGTTTTCTTTTGTACATGAAACACAAAGGAAATGGGAACTGGGGCTGTTAAGTTCCAAAATGACCAAACGAATAGCAGGAAAATGGTCTTTCTTAAGTGTTCTGTTGTTGTATGTTAGCTTTCTGTGGAAAAACAAGAAAAAAGCATGCTTTTATTCATTGAAATTAATTCGCTGTAGCTCTCAAATTAAACGCACGGTGCTTTAAAAACCAAATAATTAACTCAAAAGTGAAAACTCACCCTCGTGCTGTTTCAAATCTGTTCATCCCTGAAACACAAAGTAAATGAAAACTGGGGCTCCCAAGCTCCATAATAGCTAGAAAAAGCTTTTTCTGAAGTCTTCTGATTTCATACATTAGCTTTCTGTGAGGAAAAAGTGCAAAACTGAAGCATTAATTCACTAGAAAATCACCAGTATATCAAATATGTTGTACCTTTACACCTGTATTAACTCTGTATTCAGATTCCTTTCATCAATCAATCACAATGTATATTTGAACTGTGGCTGTCAAGCTCCAAAACAATAAAAAATAAAAAAACATAACAATGGTTCTTCTTAATTCTTCTGCTGTTCTACATTACCTTTCCGTGAGAAACAAGCATGCATTCACTGAAAATTCAAAGTAGATGTCAAATCAAATATATGGTGTCTTAAGACCAAATAATTCATTTAAAAGTACAAATTCTGCCATTATTTACTCTCCCTTATGCTGTTTCAAATCCGTACTTAACTTAGAACACAAAGTAAATGGGAAGTGGTGATGTCAGAGTCCAGTGGCATCATGTTGAAGTTCTCATGCATCTATAAAGCATCTGTGAGTCAACATCTCATGCGTGTGTGTTACAGATGGAGCTGGCCGTGGCTCCTCTCTGCAGACGGGTTTCAGACCTGGGGAAGGCGTACCGTCTCCTGCGATCTTTCAGGTGAGTCTGGATAATGTCAGGTGACTTTATCTTCCTGTCCTCCAGTGACTGCGAGGAGCTTCTGATGTGTCACACACTCTGTGTGCAATTCTGTGTGTAATGTTTCACACAAACGCTCTCAATTTGCGTTATACTTTGTCCCTGACCTTCCTCCGCTGAGACAAAGAGGTCGCCTGGAGACTTCCCTCTGAGAGCTGCTGTTAATTAACGGTGAGAAAGAGAGAGAAGGGAAGGTTATTAGTGGAGACGCTCGACTGATTAGCTGAGGAGAAGTCGGTGTCAAATTATCGCTCTTGATAATGCTCTAATGCTCACTTTCAGTTGCTCTGTTATTGTTTGACTCATGACAGCTCCACCTTCTTGATCTTGATTGCACATTATTCCTAATAAAGTATTCTGTTTTAATCTTTCATCCGAATGTAATAACTGCCTAGTTTCAAACTCTTTGCAAAGCAGCATTATGTACATGATGCATTTATGCTTCGTTTTTAAAGTTGGCATTTAAGTTTTTAGAGGACATGTTATGAACAACTACACGTTCAGGTTTAATTAAGGTGGCATGCATTCTCCATACTTCCTCCAGACAGTCTAATAAACGCCAGTGAGGTCTCGCAGGATAGCTAATCTAATTAAAGCTCTGCCTTCGGTGTCAGCTCTGGGAGAAACTTCTGTGCCTGGATCCCTCGTGAGCAAGACCCCATTCCCCACTAGCAACTTTATTTGACTCAGTGAGTGGGTAAAAGTGATGTCTGGCAACCACAGGGGAAAGATGTTATTACAAGAGAGCCTTAAGATAGAGAAATAATTATTAATATGAAAATATTAGTCTTGTGTGATCACTGATGAGGGGCCGAAGTCGGCAAGTGATTACATTTTCGACCCGAACCGCGGTGCAACATGACATTTGGTTTCTTTTCCATACTGATAAGCTTGTTTGATTAAATATGCGAGTCTGGACCACAAAACCAGTCTTAAGTGTCAAAATTGAGATTTATGCATCATCTGAAAGCTGATTAACTAAGCTTCCCATTGATGTATGGTTCGTACGGATCTTGACCGAGAGACAACTATTTAAAAAGTCTGGAATCTGAGGGTGCAAAGAAAAAATAAATAGTGAGAAAATCACCTTTGAAGTTGTTCAAATGGATTCTTAGCAATGCATATTACTTATTCAAAAATTACGTTTTGATATATTTACGGTAGGAAGTTTACACAATGTCTTCATGGAACATGATCTTTACTTAATATCCTAATGATTTTTAGCATAAAGGAAAAATCAATAATTCTGACCCATACAATGTTTTTTGGCTATTGCTACAAATATACACCCAGTGACTTAAGACTGCTTTTGTGCTCCAGGGACAGTACCAGGACACGATTACCCTCAAGATGCGCATTTAAATTTGGAGATGATTCATGAAAGGATCTTGTGATTCTTGTGACCTTTCCTCTGTTGACTTTGGTTGCACTTGAAAAGGATGTTTGCTATGGAAATATCACAGGCTTCTGTCTGCTGCGTCCTCGTTACTTAACCCTTTAATTGCTGGCTGAGCAAAACTGATTACACTTACCTCCAGCACTTCTACTTACCCAAGCAATCAGATGCACAGTACACATTTTGGCTGGTGAACCATTAATGCATAGACTTACCTTGTTTTCCATTTATGAAAATAGTGACGCAATTAAATCGATTTGAAATAAGAATCTTGATTTTGATACGATCTCATTATATTGAACAATCTCTACTTACCACAGCTTATAGATATAGTAGATATCTGTTGTGAACCCGCTGGAGGACGTCATTTGAACTCCACTTTAACATGTCATTTGGTGAATTGTATATATATGCAGCTTCCTTCCAAATCTTCAGCATTCATTTCGGCTCTAAATTACACCCGGGTTGAGATTCCTGGTGAATATGAATATATTTGTCTGTCTGTTTCAGACCGCTGCTGTTTCAGACGAGTGAGCACATCGCTGGGAGTCAAGCGCTGGGAGATTTGATCCCATACAGCACCATATTGCATTTCCTGTTCACTCGTGCCCCGGCTGAACTCAAATCACCACATCAGGTACACACACACACACACAGTCGCACTAATGCAGAGAGATGGAAACCTCTTGGTTATAGATCCTCAAGGATTGAGGTTTTAGGTTCAGGTGTTAGCAAGCGAAAGGTTTTTGAGGTCAGATCCTGTTTATTCTGCCCTTGAGCGGGGCAATTCACCTCAAGTTGCCCCATCACGACTGTCCCTACGATCTGACCTACTGTAAGCTGCTTTAGATAAAAGCTTCCGCTAAATGACACATTTCACTTTGAGTGCACGGACTGGAAAAGATGAAGATATTTTTAGCCATTTTATAAAACCAGGGTTGTCTAAAATTGCTTTGGCATGGGCGGATTCATAGAGCTTTTATGCATCACTAATAACACTTTCCCTTATAAACAGAGAGCGGAGTGGTCGATCTCTCGCTATTCTCAATGGCTGGATGACCATCCATCAGAGAAGGACCGTCTGACTCTTATTAGGTAAGATCTAAGGCTCAAAACTGCAACTCCAATTCACCGTTACCACTGCTTTTTACAATAAACCTTTCCAGTGGTGGAAAAGTAACTAACTTGGTTAGTTGTTTAGTTTCGCCTCTTTAACCCGTCAAACTAGAAATGTTAGGGTTCCCACAATCACAGAAAACCTGGAAACATCAGAGAATTTTAATAAAACAATGCATTTCTGTGAGTTAATTATTGTATATGCTTTTTCATAGATATATATTTTTTATTTTAGAGATTGCATTCAAAGATCAGAAAGTTTATACAATGCATATATTTATGTATTCTATTAGAAATATTTATAGTCATTATGAACATTTCCATGATATTTGCAGGTGATCTTGACTGTGATTTCCAGATTATGAAGAATCATGGACATTTCTCAAGTGAACTTTCATTTTTATGGTTATGCATGCCCAGCTCAAAAAAAATTCCTTGGCTAGAAATTGCATTGTATGAGTGCAAAGTTTCTAAAATGATTTTTTTGGAATGAAGCTCCTGGTAAATAATTCAGTAGTTTAGTGCAGAACTGAATTTCTCAGTGTGACATCAGCGCCCTCTAGCGGTGCTCTGGAGGAAACACGGCAGCTTTCCTTTGATCAGCGCGAGTAAATCAAATGTGATTTTCCTTTGTTGCAGGGGGGCACTGGAGGCATATGTGCAGTGTGTCCGAGCCAGGCAGGGGAAGGAGTTTGCCCCGGTGTATCCCATCATGCTCCAGCTGCTGCAGAAGGCCACGAGCGTGTCGTAGGATCTGCAAACTCATCAGAATAATGTAGACAGTTCGTCATAAGAATACACTCGTCTTCGCCAAAAGAAGACTTTATTATATTTCAAAACATTATGATTGTTTTGTCGAAGTCTGAAACTAATATGTATTTCTTATTGTTTTCTTCTGGTGTCTTCTGGCTTTATGTATCCCTACCTTCCTAACCAATATACAAATATAATAAAATAATCTGTTTTGCTGGGTAGAGAAGGGATTGAAAAATTAATTACTGAACACATTATGTATATGTGTATATGCTGATTAAAGAATGCCTCATGATTTCTTCACAGGCTTTTATTTATAACTTGGTTATATCTCCGATTAGTTAGCCTTCACACATTTTTTTGATATACAAAAATAGTTTGGATTGCTTATAATTAATGCAATGATGTTCAGGCATTTTAGTTGTGATTTAACTGTCCAAATACTAAGCTTTGTTGGTGATATTCAAAACCGTGAAAGGAAAATTAGACACTTTGGAGAAGGAAATGTATTTATCACTGTCATAGAGTTTTTAGATAAAAATGTTGAGTAACATTTTGAGAGTTGTAGCATTGGTTAGCAGTATACTACAGGATCTATTACTGTAAGTCCGGTGAATATGAAGCTTCCTCTTTATATTCAGCTCTGGATCATTTCTTGCTGTCTCTGAATCCTCAAACTTTTTTCCTTTGCCAACAGGAGCCCATCTTCAGAGACCAGAGATCCTATTTTCATGTCTGTCTCTATCTTACACTCTTTTCACTCTGTTTTATTTGACCTACAATGCACAGTCACATATTTTAGTGTTTAAAGTGTGCTTTCTATGGGCTTGCCAGTAATAAGCTGCTCTTAAACATTAATTAAACTTTTGATTCTCTCCAGTTTTGCATAATCATGCAAATGTGGTTCGTCCACTGCTCCTTGGAAAATGTAATTAATCTTGTGTGTGCTTCTCAAACAGACAGTCTGAAGTGTTTCACATTACCATTTGATCTCATTTAAATAACTGATCGTGACACATAAACGGCATTAAAGATGATCTAATGTAACAAGCTCTCACAAAAGCAGAGGATGAAGACCTTAGATAATAAAGATAAAAAGAGGCTTGAAAACTGCTGAAATAATTAAAAAAGCAATAATCTGATAGCTCTTAAAACATACAACAATAAATGCATTAGAAATGATACTATACAGAGTGCATTAATAGTAGGGCTGCAACGAGCGATTATTTTGATGATCGATTAATGATTATTACAATTGATTATTAATGGATTCCCAAACTTTTTTGTCATATTTACTTGAAGTTCCCCAGAGATTTTGAAACAAATATTTTATGTATCACATTTGCATGCATTTTCATGGTTCTCTGACAATGGTCAGTATTCACAAGACATGCTGGTAACCATATAAAATACTTCATTTTTGTAGTATTTTATTTTGATGTTCTATTAAAATGATTTATTTTAATTGCACATCTTAATGATTTGATCATTAGCTCCTCATTAAACTCTCGAAACCCTGCAGTTCCTTTTTTAATCCAAGTATGAGAAACTTTGACAATGTCATTCATTTATTCATTTCATGATGTTCTTGATTTTGTTTCTCTTTCTGTTTTTATATCCATATTGTAAAAGTGTATCCTATTCAAATCACTGTTAGGTTAGGTTGGGTCAAAAGTAATCAAAAAGTTATCTTATTATATTACCTAAAATGTGCAATCTAATAGATTACTTTTTTTTTTTCATGTAATTTGGAATCAGATTACAATTTGTAAGTAACCCAGCTCTGATGAAGACTAATCGTTTCAGTCCTAATTAAGAGTGAAATATGCATCATGCATCATGAGACATGCATCATTACGTGAATGAATGACATATCATTTGATATTGATCTGGTTTTACATATTTACTCATTATGCATATTTAGTTTTCTAACTTAGTTTTAGACTGTGTGTGTGTGTGTGTGTGTGTGTGTGTGTGTGTGTGTGTGTGTGTGTGTGTGTGTGTACATAGCCTACATGTATAAATGTATGCCTGTTTATGCTTTGAACTGTGATGACTGCGATACATCGGGTTTATACAGGCTCTTTAGTTAATTAGAAGGCTAATACATTATCTGTTAATTTCTTAAGGATATTATTAAATATATTGTTCTATTTCTGTGATTATGATTTTGAAAGAGCGCTTCTCGTATTACACTTCTTCCCGCGACAAACCCCTCACTCGCGCCAAAATCCAACCTGTGTCTCTCATATTTGTTCCTGCTTGAGCTTCTCATTAAAAGAAGCCCGGGGACATTTGGCATTTATATAATGTCAATTAATCGTCTGTGGTGATTAATTACGTCTCCGCTGACTTGCAGCGGCCCCTTTAAAACTTCAGGAGGGAGCAGAAGCAGAGCGCGCATACAGCCGCCAACAAACCCCCCACAGCCTTGGCCAGAACGCGTCTCTGATTGGCTACGACCATCGCTCCGAGTCATTCCCTCCTCGTACGGCCAATGAACGTCGGTATATGTGCTTAGCCGCTTCGTGATTGGCTGGGGGAGGGTGTTGCTCTTCAGAGCGCCAGAAACGAGCTTTAGCGGGTGATTCATACTGGCTTGGCGGCACGACTGAAATAAGAAGATTATTAGTTATGATCTTCTGATTTGGAGAGAAAACAATATGTTCATTTAAGGAGCAAAACGAAGGATCACCACTTCACATGATTCAATCACGCTTTAAGGATTTTTTTATTCCAAGAACGGGAGTTTAAGGTAAGAATATGAAGTATGACTTGCATGATTTCAAAAAAAATATAATAATAATGTAACGTCAAATAAGTTAAATCTCCTTAAACTCAAGTTTGACTTTTACTGGAAATTTCTTTTCTAGTAAGTTATTCAGAAAAAGAGGATTTATATGAAAGGATTTGTAATATAAGCATGCTGCTGAGCTCTGACAATATAATGTTAAATAAAACCATGTGCCAATCTTATCAATATAAATCATTTTAAAAGTTACATTGTGTCTTCTAAGAATCTGATTGTTTTCGTGGAAATATTTGCGCCAAAATCTTACCACCATCATCAGATCCTTTTTAAGAACCTAATCATTAGTCATGTTGCAATACTTTAGGATATTTCGTAATATAATACCTAATTTACTAATAACGTTATATTATTTACTAGCAGTATTTGAATAATAACATTTGGCACCATAACTTCATTAGTAAGTAACCGACATCACATAAATACTTTACAGATCAGTTTATATTTGTAATTTATGCACTTATATACACTATATAACGTTGGTGTTATATATTAATAACATTGCTAAAGTTAGTGTCAATCGTGTAGTAGCATAATTCAGTGTTTATTACTAGCATAATTACTAGCATTTATGCTAGTAGCACTACTACTAGCATAAATCTGCTGGTTATGAATGTGATGATACATTTTTCTGTTTTTAGATGGAGATGAAGTGTTTAACACTAAAGGATTTGATTAGTGTGAGGACACTAGTGAATAAGACGGGCTCGGAGGATACCGGAAACACCAATGACCGGAAAGTAAGAGATCTGCATGTAATTAAAGCATTATTTTAGTTTGAATTACTTGAAAATGCATCTACTGCCTCATTAGATTAACATCTAACTGTTACCCTGAATTCAGGAGAACATCTGCATGGACAGAAGAAAAATGACGCCACTGAAGTGTGAGTCTGTGAATGGACATAGGAGAGTGTCCAGCCCAGATATCACCCACATGACCCCCAATAAACACGCAGAGAGGGCCCATCCGGACCCCTGGACCCCGACAGCCAACCTGAAAATGCTGATCAGTGCCGCCAGCCCAGACATCCGCGACAGAGAGATGAAGAAAACCCTCTTCAGACCCGTTGAGAATGAAGAGAAGGCTGTAGAGGAGGATGAAGAGGAAGAACTCGACGACTCGTGCCAGGTATCAAAAGAAGTCTAATGTTTGGAAACTTAAGACACTTTTATCCACAGCGGCTTACAACATGCAGTTCATCTCAAATATCTTCATATGCTCAGTAGTTTTAGCTGGTTTTATCTCTCTTTATTGCAGTATGAAGCACTAGATGATTCTGAGAGGAGACCAAGTCGCAAACAGAAGAGCTTGGGGCTTTTGTGTCAGAAATTTCTGGCCTTGTACCCTGATTACCCAGAAACCTCTGAGAGCATCAATATTTCTCTGGATGAGGTGGCCACACGCTTAGGTAAGAGAAAATAACTCCTAATCATAAATTCTGTATAAAAGTTCTGTATAAAATATAATGAAATGACAGAAGAATCGCAGAGAAAGGCGACATAAAGCAGATATAAATTGTCACATTATTTGATTTAAATGCCGAAATTATATACAGTATATGTTACATAATATTTACAAAATTAGAAATTAATCTGAAAGTGAATTACATCTTTTTTAAATCCTTAAACCGATTTATTTATATTTTACATAATATTTACAAAACTATAAAAACAAATATTTAAAGGTGAATTGCATGAAAAAAAAACCTATTAGAATTTGATATAAAATAGTAAACTAAACCTATTAATACTTTAGATGGCCATTTCATGGTTCTGTAATCCTGTTATAGTATTTTTCATAAATAAATGTGTTTGCTGAATGCTGACAGTAGAGGAGAAAGTATTATAGTGTATATCGATCATTTACTAATAATAGAAAAGTAAACGCTAAAATATTTCACATACCATAATATACTTTCTTTGTTTAACAGTCCTCATGCACGAAATAAAAGTCATTTACAAGCCATCAAAATAAAGGTTCTTCCGGCACATCGGCCAAACATAAAATTGCTGTTAATTAAAAATTGCAAAATGTCCACAAGGATTAACTGTACTGTGACGCAGGCGTTGAGAGACGTCGTATCTACGACATTGTGAATGTGCTGGAGTCTCTGATGCTGGTGAGCAGAATGGCTAAGAACCTGTACGTGTGGCACGGACGCTCAGGACTGACACAGACCCTGCAGGATCTCCATCAGGCGGGACGCGAGCAGGGCTACCATCTGCAGATGGACCAGAGACCGTGTGCCGCCCACCACATGCAAAACTCACACGGTATGACAGTTTGCATTGCAACAAAAAAAAAAGTCAAAACCAGTCCGCCTGGTTGCATGATGCATATACTGTCATTTGCATGATGCACTGTATTGCACACAAAAGGTTCACATTGAAACCATTGTGGCAGTTGCCCCATTAACACCATTATTAGTATCTCCAGTAATCGGTCACCTGTTAACAGCGTCTCGTGCATCACAACACAGGTTAACAGGTCTTTGTGTTGATCACTGGTAATCCCGTCATAGCACCGGGACTCTTTGTTAGAAACGTGCCACGCTCTCACAGACAGGCCCAAGAGGGAAGCTCATTATTCAAAGAGGAAGATGAAGCTGCAGGTTTAGACATGTTTGTGTTTGCTGAGCTCTTGTAGGGGAGACTTGATTAAATCACCTCACTGTTGACCTTAGTTTAGAGAAACTACACTTAATCAGTAATAATATAGTCAACTATAGCATAGCTGCAGGTACTATTTCTGTTTAACTTAAGCAGATATGGTTTTATAATATATAGTAATATTATATATATATATATATATATATATATATATATATATATATATATATATATATATATATATATATATATGAAGTAAAAAAACATGCAATAAGTTAGTATGTGATCCCCAGTTATTATAGTTAGCTAAAACTATATGCATTTGTTACATGAACAAAAATAAACCTTATATATAAAAGAAAATGATAATTTAAAAAACCTTCTTAATTTCTCATTTTCATTTAGTTTAACTGTTTGTACTAAAATGATTAAAATATTTTATTAAACTATAGAAATTGAAATATATGACAAAAAACGAAATAATTACTAAAACTTAAACTACAATTACAATGAAAAAAGAAAATGTAAACATTTATTTAAAATATTAAAAACTATAATAGTACCTCAGTAAAAGTAAATTAACACTAATGTCATTTTTTTCTATTAGATGCACAAATATAGAAGTTATGTTAAATATTATAATTATTTATGTTAATTCTGACAATTAAAATTCTGTTTGTATTTATATTTAGTCGTTTAGCAGATGCCTTCATCCAAAGCGACTTACAAATGAGGACAATGGAAGCAATAAAAATCAACAAAAGAGCAATGATATACAAGTGCTATATATACACATTAAAAAATATAAATAAAAACTAGTATACACTGTAATTGTCCATGCTTCAAATTAAATCTTCAGATTTTTAAAATCACATTAGAAAAAATGAATCCTATTTGAAAGCTCTGATGTTTTCTGTTTCTGAAATGAGCCGATGATGAAATAAAAACCGCTAATGATATTAGCCCCAGTCGCTGTTTTATATAACTCCGCCAATTCCGAGTGATTTTATTACACTGAAGTGTCTCAGATCTATATTTACGTGTTTGTCTGTTTGCTCAGTAGCCAAGTGTTGAATTTCTCTAGATTTGAGCATTCAGATGAATCCCTCTGTGTTTCTTGAGTCTGAAATGAAGCTCGGCCTCGTCGGGATCCTCTGATGTGGTTATTGTGTTTTCTGGCTTCTTGTCCCATGTGGCCACTGTCACTAAGAAACGGCTTTCCTTTCTAACCAAAGCTTATTACCGTCCCATCATGAGGTCAGGAGCCAATTCACCGAGCAATCAAGCCATTCCTCATATCCTCTAACTCTGATTTTCTCCTGCCAGATTTATTCACTCATTCTTAATTCATGTCTTCCATCGCCCTTTTGAGCACCACAATTGTTAAAACTGAAAAAGCATAATTCCTCGACTTATTTGCGTTACGATTCTCCAAAGACCTTTATTGCATCAACGCCGTAAAAGACATGTTTTACATCATGGTTTATCTCTCTAATACAGCGGCCTCCAGCAGACGGAAGGACAAATCGCTCCGTATCATGAGCCAGAAGTTTGTCATGCTGTTTCTGGTGTCCAAAACACAGACCGTTACCCTCGATACAGCGGCTAAGATCCTGATCGAAGAGGGTCAGGATGACTCCAGCCACAGCAAGTATAAAAGTAAGACACCAGCCAGATTTCATATTTTAAATATTATGCATTTCCTTAATGACTAATGACGCTTGCGTGCTTTTTTGTGTGTTTAGCTAAGGTGCGACGTTTGTACGATATCGCTAATGTCCTGACCAGCCTGAATCTGATCAAGAAGCTTCACGTGAGAGAGGAAAAGAGCCGGAAACCCGTCTTCAAATGGATTGGACCCGCCGATTTCCACAGCAGCTGCGGTTCGTCCTGTTTAAACACCTGAAAATAGCTTTTAGGCTCTTCAGTGTGATTATATTGGGACTATTGTTGCCTGTCTTTTAGATTCAGACGATTTGAGAGTCTCAGAAGCTCAGATTAGCTCCACCGGGGAACGACGGGAGAAGATGACGCGTCACTCCTCCTTCCAGGTCACTTCTACCCCTTCTGTCAATCAAAGGCGGATAAGCTCCGCCCCCAGCACACCTCACATACCTTCTACAGGTGAGAGCTGAGCAGAGCTCTTTCTATAATATGAGTGAAGTGTTTACATTTGATGAAATTGTAGTTAATATGACCTTGTGTGTGTGTGTGTGTGTGTGTGTATTTTCAGACGAGCCGGTGGATTATTCTAGGAAGAGTGTGAACACTAACGCAGTGTGTCAACTGCAGTTTGGAGACAGGTGAGTGCACCTGTATAGAATTGGTATTTGCAGAAATTTACACACATTTCAAACACTAGGTAAAGGTCTTGGCTGAAAGGTTGTAGGTTCAAACCTGAAGCTGATGCATAACCATTGTGCTCTTGATTACTAACAGTGTTCATTTAGGATTATTCATTTAACTACACTGAAAAATTGGTGAAAAGAATTTTCACACAGAAATTGCTAGTAAGCTTCACAGAAAATACAAAGAAATGTCAAGTAATGTAGAATTAAACACGAAACATTTTTTTGTACTTTCTTGTATGTCCTCCAATAATGGTTGATTAGCAACTTAGAAAAATTATGTTTATAGTGTATTATAGTATTTATAATAATATTGTAAATTAAATTTTAATTTTAGAATTCGATTTTAATTTTGTGGTGTTTTTGTATCGGTTAAGCATTAATTTATTTTTGTCAATTTTATAAATTTTAGTACTTAAACTTACAAAAATTTCAGAAATAATAATGTAGTATTTATAATAATATTTTAAATTCACTTTTATTTTAATCTTCTAAACTTCTATTTTAATTTTGTTGTGTTTTTATTTGTGTGTGTGTTTTGTATCTGTTCAGCGTTAATTTATTTTTTTCAATTTGATTAATTTTAGTACTTAAACTTACAGAAATAATAATGTCGTATTTATAATAATATTTAGAATTAGCTTTTTAGATTTCTTTAGATTTTTAGTCATTTTGTCGTTCTTATTAGAATATATTAATGTTTTGAATTAGCTTTTTCTGTGATTTTTCGGTTTGAATTTTGATGTCAGATTTCAGTTTTGTTTTGCGCTTGATATTTTCATTAGTTTTTCTGTTTAGCTTTATTTTTTTTGTCAGTTTTGCTAATTGTAGTACTTAAACCTATGTATTTCATATGCTCCCTAACTCTGTCCTGTTTATTTTTCTAGTGTTCAGTCCAGTGGACGTCCTGTGGCGTCGTCTCCAGCGGTGTCTCTTCAGACAGATGTGTCTCATGCATCTCTGCCCGTTTCGGCCCAGTTCGCTCCTCACCAGTTAGCGTACCTGCCCGGTCTGCCACAAACACCCCTGATCATGGTGTACAGCGGACACGTGCCAGACGCCATCGGGTCACCCGTCTCAGGCCACCGGGACGGACATCTGAAGAAGAGAGAGAGACAAGAGGAAGAGAAAGAGGATCAGACAGCTAAACGAAGCAACCGCTCGGCTTCCATAGAAAGTGAAATGGTGAGTGTTATGAGCCACATATATATATACTGTATACATATACACATAGCTTAAAGGAGTCATACCCTCGTATTACCTTGGATACCTACTGCTGTATTATAGTCTTTCAGGCCCTTCTAAAAAAGAAAAGTGGAAAAAAATTAACACAGAGCTCCTCAGACCCTTATCTCTGTAGGCATTATTGTCTCGCGAGATCTGATGCAATATTTTGGCTGTCGTGGACGGTCATTATAATAATGCAAATGAGGGGCACGTTGATTGGTTGCAGGAAGGAGGGGGGTTGACACCGCAGGTAACGCTTTAGCATATCATTACAAACTGACATCATGGCGCAAGTTGTGAATGAACGCGACCGGCTTCCCGGCCAGTGTGTAAGTATGAGGCGCCGTTTAGGGCTTAAATCAAACTTCATTCACGCACACATATGAAACACCCTTGCATATATACTAAGTGGTCACACATACATGTATATGAACTCACGCACATAACGTTACTCATATGAGACACGAGCACAGCACACACACACAAATATAAGACGAGCACAGCACACACACACAAACTAAACGGCGCCTCATATATAAGCGTTAGGCAACAAATAAACAATAACCGAATTCATGATGATCTCAGTCATTTGTTTTTTGCAAAGTACGTTAGCAGCCATTCCCCATACCTCAAAGCTAATACTCCCGCCAGAGTTGTGCCTGGACGCGTTCATTGAACGATAGTTCATGAACTCGTTCATATTTTGGGCGAACATGAACTGAACGTACCGCATTACTGCCTGATGAAAGTTACTGTGAAGTCAGTCATTCTGGTGTCTGTGAACGCCACGCTCTCTCAGTTTAACTTCGTTCAGTAGGATGCCAGATTTCTATAAAGCCTTCTAGGCGAAAACACACCTAAAACACACCGTAAACCGGCCTTAATATGTAGCGGAAAAACACCCAATCTGGCAACGCCAGACTCTCTTGTTCAAGCTCGTTCATCAAAATGAACAAATCTTTTTTCGAGTCATTTCGTTCATTTAAGGGGCTTTAAATGTTACTATTAACTGGCAAATTCCCCAAACACATCAACCTACGCAATCTTGATCATATTCTGAATTAAGAAATCATTATAATGCAGTCAAAAGTCCGTTTTTGCAGTCAGTTTACAGGGAACATAAATAATTACTTCACCACGAGTCTTTCGTTTATTTGTCTAGTGACAGACGCAATAGCCGCATTAGCAGTTATGCTGTTTGTTACACACAGTAGAGCAATAAAAACACAGTCTTACCGTTTCAATTGCAGGCAATTTTGTTGGAATGGCGCTTTTGCCGAGCTTCGATGCCAACTTCGCCTGATATTGCCCCAAATTTGTGAAGGATTTCGGCGTACAATGTTTAGCACAAACACATAACGATAAACCAGTGGAAGGGTTGAAGGAACCGCGTCATTAAAAATGAATTTAATCCACTGGTCTCTGATAGCTAGGTCCGTTCTTGGTAGAGAAAACACATTTACATGTTGATTCTGGCAGTCAACCACAGAGCAACTCTTTCTCGACTGAATATGAGGGGGAGAGGGGAAGGGCGAGCTTCCTGCTGCGGTGTCCATATATGGTATATCCTGCCCCGTCTTGACGTCAAGACAAGGAAGAAATCAAAATCTCGTATTTGAGTGCGCGTGCACATGGGCTATTTTACAAACCCTGAGGTAAACAAACGCTTCACTTTTAAATATCGGCTTACCGGCCAGTGTATAATCGTTAGGCAATCATAACATACATTGATTCTCGTGGAAAAGTGAAAATTGTAGGTGATCACTCCTTTAAAAATGTAAATTAAGACAATAAGCAATGACAAAATTTAAAGCTAAAAATTGTATGAAATGTGGTATACCAATATGCTATTATTAAACTAAAGTATCTGACATAAAAGAACATTTATTTATATATACATATATTGACAGATGGCAGTGATTGGTTAAAAAAGGTGTAAAGTTTCTTTTTTTTTCTTCTTTCCTTAGTAATATTATTTAATATTTCCATATTTCTGATTGGTAAAACACCAATAAAAAGAGTCACTTACTAACTACAATAAAATTAATTACTGTGTGTAAAATTTGAATAATTAGGCTTTTATGCAAAAAAAAATTTGATCAGCGTCAACTCATATTTTTGTTAATATTTATAACTGCCTAGAAATGAATATGATGCATTTGAAATGTATTGAATGTTTCTGACCCTGATTATGGAGTATGATGTAAAGATAGATTTTACCATGGTGAAATCACTTAATGCACAGCTTTATTGGTTTAATAATGGCGCCATTCACAATATTATAAACTGTCACTATAAAAACCTGTCCTTTATGTGAATGTCCCACAGGGTGAGAGTGCCAGAAGGTCTTCAGTCTGCTCTGGAGAAGGTTCCCCGTGGGACGAGGCCTCGTTTGGGCCTGTAAATGAGGAAGAGGCAGGAGCACGCAGCCCTAAAGACCCCCTGCTGTCCTCTCATTACCTCTATGTTCCCAACACGGCAGGTACAAGAGAACCTGAGCGGTGATCGCCCGTCTTTTTTTTTATTGTAAGCTCATTCTAAAGTTTCACTTGACTGTTTTCTGTAGGTCTGAACGGTTTGAACTTCCTCGTGCCAGCGGGACACACACAAGGTGGCGTGCCGGGTGTAGCCATGCCGTATTTTTTAGTGCATTCACCGCTCATAGCGGGTGCGATGCCCACCTCCAGCGCTGAGGCTTTGAGTTTCAGCATGCTGTCACCGGCTCGTTTTGTGATGCCAGGAGGGGCGTTTGGTGTGATCAAAACACTGAACAGCACCGAGCATCATGGGCACAGATTACCAGCAGCCACGTTCTCACCAAAGGGACCTCGTGCACAAGAAAGCCCTCGGTCAGCGCAAACACAGGTCAGTTTACTGCATGCTGTTGTTGTTTAACATGCAGTCTCTAAGGATTCATTCGATAATCGAGTTTACTTTTATACGTACTGTTTCTGAGCTTCTCACTTCTGCAATTTCAGACTCCTGTTACACCAAAGGAAGCGGCAGGGTGCTCCAAATCTTTCTTTGAGACGCCCGGAGCCTTTTGCTCTCTCAGCACCCCCCCGGCGGCACGCAAAAGAGCCTCTGCCCAGAGGAGGCTGGACATCGGACACACCGCAGCCAATTAAATCAGCCAGTTGTCTCATTACATTTTCATGCTTCTGTGGTGCTACAGTGCCAAAGACAGAAACAGCATTACACCGCAAAACTTGACTGATGAACATTTCCTGTTTAGTAGCGAGCATCATAATAAGAGGGCAGATATTAGTGTGATATTTTAGTCTGTTACACGCCCTCTTGCGGCTCTATTCGTTTTCCCCAAACGCTTTAGATAGTATTTTGGAGCTCATTCGACATCCTACCAGTTTATTAACCGTTATTATTTATTACAGTTGAGGCTAAAATCAACAATCCAGCTCTAGCACTACATATTTAAACGTGAAAATGAATTAAGTCTGGATCAGCCTCTGAGAGAGAAGAAATCAACAGTAAGTTCACTCTTTCAAGAGTTTGTAGAAGTGCTATGTTGGTGAAGTCGACATGCCAAAACTAAGTGTATTTGGGGATAAAGAACAAAATAATGGTTGTGATTTTTGACACTGTTAAAGTTTAAGGTGCTACATCTGTGAAACGGATAGAAAACAAAGACATACTTGAATGACCGGTGAATATGATCTGCTGTCACTGGAGCAAAGGTGAAATATCACAGTACTGTACCGTTTGGAAACAAAGTATGTTTATGTATGAACTCTTTGTAGATTAGTAATAAATTATTTTTTGGAAACGTACATTTGGATTGAATTTTACACAACATGGTTTGATCCATATAACTGTACAGTATTTACTGTAACTCGCAGCATTGAATATTGTTTATACCGGTCAGTGTTTAAATGTGCGGTGCTTTTGTGTTAAATTATTAGATATATTTTCAATCATTTTATGTATGGACACATGTGTCATACAAGTAGTACAAAATAAATCTTTGTAAAATGCAATATTATTTGTTAAATCTTGCATTATTCTCTTGATTTTGTACGGGTATGTGCCAAGTACAGATGGGCTTGATTTTGTGCGACCACAAGATGGCCTCATATACAAAAAAAAGTTGTTTTTTTATGATGCATCTCGGAAACAAAGGCCAAAATCAGGTGATCTTGGACCTTACCTGTGTGCCTTTGTAGCATCGTTTTCAACTGCATTAAATTCAATATGGCATCTAACCTACTGTGTGCCATTTTCTTAGCATTTAAGGCCCATATTTAATTAGAATTACACTTAAACTCTTAACACTAGGAATTAAACTTATTTAAATCACTAGGTGTTATAATAACAGTGAGCATGTCTTCGCAAACACCTCTAATTAGAAGTGTGTGTTTGGTCTGCTTTATAGTTTTGTATTATTATCTAATCTAGACTAACACAGTATAGCGCTTGGCGACATTTCGATGTTCATATTAGTGCTACTTCCACAAAAAAAACACCTGGCAACCCATTTTATCATCACGATAAACCCTGTATGAATAGAAATTACCTGCATCTTGTCATTAACAGGCCAATAAACCTAAAAAAAGACTTGATTTCTCAGATATAATCATGTCTGTGACCAAGAAATTACACAGAATTCACCAAACATTGGATAAATATCAATATGGCACAAGACTCAGTCTGAATGACCTCAGGTTAGAAACAGACACGTGCACGGAAACCTAAATAAGCAAATCCTATGTTTTAATATCTCATGCACATGCCATTCCTCAGAGTCCATAAAATGAGGACGGACAGAAAGCTACATCTGTTTTTCATTCGCTCTTTCTTTCCAGTCTTGTGCCGGTCACTATAAATTCCTTCTTTTGGTGTTATATGCATTCCAGATGAAGAAACTGGAAGAAATGACAGTGTACTTCTGCACTGCTGTATTATTACACCAGCAAAATGTGGCTTTAAAATATCAAAATATGTAATGTGCACAGTACTTTTTTCCTATTGTTTTATCAACAAAACAAAAAAACAGTTATGTTCAATTTGAAATGTGTGCAAATAAATGAGACTTGTCTATGTTTATACAGTGACATTCAGAAAATCTGGTCAATTTTATTGAGGTCAAAGTGTATCAGCTCCCAAAATGACAAGTGATGCATGCTGGGTAATTACAGGAGCTGCTTTCTGGATGGCTTTAATGAGTGATTCATTCTCCCACACACCACCACACCTCACACACCGCAGAGTATCATTAATAATTCCTGTCTGTGTGTTAACATTATTCACATCAAATGTGCATTGGGTGCAATATTCTGTTCTGGCCCTTTCTCAGCTAACAAATATATGTTCTAAAAATCGAGTTATGAAAATGTTATTTCCCTTTCATAGGTCACTTCGATGCTGCGGTGACGTCACCACGTATGGGAACACCTTCGGTGTGACGAATGTCTGAAGCCCTATACCATCCCGCCAATCTTATTGGCTAAATAGCGCGTGGCACCGGCCAGCATGCGTAAGCATATATATACCTGGTGCCGCGCGCCATTTACCTCAGATTTCATTCCTTCAGTACGAAGCGAATCTTCTGTGCCCTATTGTCTCGCGTTCTCAGCGATCATCTACGAGCAGTATACTCCTCTCCGCGGAGGCGATGAGCTTCAAAAAGTGCAAGGACCCGTGTACCAGGTACATCATTAAGGGGGACACTCATTACAGGTGCGTAGTTTGCCTAGGCTTACACCACGCACAGGAGGCGCTTAGCGGCCTTTCTTCATGCCCCCATTGCGATGGCCTGCGGCTCAGGGTGCTTCGCTCTAGGGTAGATGTGTTCTCCGATGTCGCCGTGTCTAACCCCCGCCACACCACTTCTGCGACTGCCGAGGCACCGCACGAGGTGATAGCTTGGGGTGACATGTGTGACATGGAGTTTGAGGACAGTTCAGCGATGGAAAATTATTCTCCACATCGCTCGCTCTCCCCTACCCTAATACACAGAAAAACTTTTGAACCTGTCGTCTTTTCCTGTGAGGATTTACGGCCCACACCGGAGGCATGTAGTGCCATCTCCTTCGGTTGTGACCGGCATGATGACGACGTTCTTTCCACTGCGGCCTCGGGGTCTGAGGACTTCGCGGCCGACACGAGCCCTCTCCCTCCTAGTGGACAAGGAGAGGCGTGTTTCCCCCTCCTACAGAGAGCTGTTGGATGTGGTTTCCCGTGCAGTGGGTACATTGGGGCTGGAATGGGAGGTTGAGAAGGCCGAGGCCCAACCTTCTTCGAAGCTGGACGACCGTTTCCTAACTAGTCGGACACCTGCGCAGCCCCGGAGGCCTTTACCCTTTTTCCCGGATCTCCACCAGGAGGTTTCGAGGTCCTGGAAACAGCCGTTTTCGGCGCGCATCACGAACGCTGCGGCTGCGGATTTCGCCACCATTTCGGACATGGCGGGCCATGGCTATACAGCGATACCGCCGGTGGAAGAGACTCTCGCCGAACATCTTGCGCCTAATTCGGCCGCGGCGTGGAAGTCTCGCCCCCTCCTCCCCTCGAAGGCGTGTCGAGTCACGTCTAGTTTAGTGGGGAAATCCTATATGGCCGCTGGCCAAGCGGCTGCTTCGCTTCATTCTATGGCGGTCCTTCAGGCCTACCAAGCGGAGCTGTTAAAAGGATTGGACGAAGGGGAGGGCATTACACCTGAGGCGGTTAAGGAATTACGGCGAGCAACTGATTTGGCGCTTCGTGCTACCAAACATACTGCTCGAGCAGTGGGCCGTTCCATGGCTGGATTAATTACGGTTGAGCGCCACCTCTGGCTTAATCTCACCGATATAAAGGAAAAGGATAAATCTTTCCTCATGGATGCCCCTGTGTCTAAGGACGGTTTGTTTGGAGAGGCTGTCACTTCAGTGGTGGAGAAATTCAGAGCAGCGAAACAGCAATCAGCCGCTTTCCGCCAGCTGATTCCCCGCAGACCCAGAGAGGTTGAACGCCGTCAGGCGCCCGCGCGTTCTCGCTCAACCTCCTCTCACCGCCAGCGAGTGCCCTCTCGGGAAGAGCCTTCACCTATGGCGCCCCCTCGCAAGGATTGGGGCCCTAGGGTTGTTCCACCGGCTCAACAACGCCAACGAAAAAGGTTGAACCTGAGTTTGACGGCCAATGCCTCTCGTTCTCGGGCACCGAACAGCAGCTCCTGATTTTTTCGCTGCCTGGCAGGGACTGTGCCCTCCGCTAGAGAGCGCTGTTGGACCGCTTTCGCGCATCCAACACTCTCATTGCAGTCCCCACGCTCAAACCCTGACTGTTTCGCTGCAAACAGCGCCTCGAACAGCATTGGAGCGAACTGTAACACCAATCGCTTCCTCAGACACTCTGCACGATCCAGTTTTCAGAGCTCGAGGAGTGCTTCAAAGGGTCGTCATCGAACGGCCCGTCATGACGGCACGCACAGCCCCCGCTATTTCGCTAGCGGCAGAGCCCGATGCTCAATCTGTTGGCCTAATTCCTGCCGTGGACACGTTTCAGGATTACGTACAACGAGATGCAACGACTGCTATGCATATACTTCCCCTGTGCACGAACACCGTGAGTTTTTCGTGCCCGGACATCTCTATGTGTGAGACATCTCTACATCTCAAAACGAACATTTTGAGACCGCTAATATTGTTTCGGGCCACGTGGGAACGCTTGCCCAGCATTTCTCAATGGGTGTTACGCACAATTTGTCACGGATACACCATTCAGTTTCGGAAAGGCCCGCCCCCTTTCCACGGAATTCTCTCCACGGTGATGAAACCGATGGACATGGCAGTGCTGAGACAGGAAATGTTAGCTCTACTGAGCAAAGGGGCTATAGAAGAAGTACACCCCTCTCAGATGGAGTCAGGGTTTTACAGCCGTTATTTTGTGGTACCAAAAAAGGACGGCGGATTACGACCCATTCTGGATTTACGCCGTCTGAATCTTGCACTCAGGTCGAGCAAATTCAAGATGTTGACGGTAAAGTCTATTTTGTCTCAGATTCAACCAAACGACTGGTTTGTCACGATCGATCTGAAGGATGCTTATTTTCATATTCAGATCATCGAGAGACACCGGAAGATTCGCTTTAGAGGGCAAAGCGTATCAGTACCGCGTTCTTCCCTTTGGCTTAGCGCTAGCTCCCCGTACGTTCTCAAAATGCATGGACGCAGCTCTGGCCCCGTTGCGGCTCCGGGGCGTCCGTGTGTTGAACTATCTGGACGATTGGCTGGTGTTAGCGCAATCTCAGACTCAAGCACACTCTCATTGGGATATTGTGCTGAATCATTTACACAGCCTGGGCTTACGCACGAACTTCCAGAAAAGTGTGTTAGTCCCCTCTCAACGGATTACTTTTCTGGGAATAGAATTGGACTCTCGCGCGATGACAGCAAAGCTTTCTCTCCCGCGCGCTCAGTCGATTACGTCATGCGTTCAGCACTTCAGGGTGGGTCACACAGTGACGGTGAGACTGTGCCTCAGACTGTTAGGTCTAATGGCGGCGGCGCTTCCCGTGATTCATCTGGGTTTGCTTTACATGCGCCCGTTTCAGTGGTGGACGAAACTACAGAATATTTCACCCCGTTGTCCGCCGCATCGAACGATCTCGGTGACGCGGAGGTATGTGATGTCGTTAAAACGATGGACGTCAGCCGAATTTCTCCTCACCGGGGTTCGGCTGGGAATTTGTGCTTCCCGAGAGACTGTCACGACAGATGCGTCTTTGACCGGGTGGGGAGCTGTTTGACATGGGCGCCCAGCCCACGGAGTGTGGACAGCGGCACAATGCAGCTGGCACATAAACAAATTGGAATTACTAGCGGTTTTTCTGGCTCTCCAGTATTTTTCGAGTCTACTGATCGGCCGTCAGATTACACCCCCAAACGGTGAATCACCTATGGCAGATTTTCGGGGAAGCGAAAGTGGATTTATTCGCGTCGAGCACGACTACGCATTGCCCGCTATGATTCTCCCTATGCCCTCCATCACCCCTGGGTCTGGATGCGCTAGCTCACAGCTGGCCCAGGACCAGTTTGTATGCGTTTCCCCCGATTCGTCTGATCCCAGCGGTATTATGCAGAATACGGCGGGACAGAGTGGGACAGCTGCTGCTGGTGGCTCCGCGATGGCACACACAGCCGTGGTTTGCGGATCTCATCAATCTGTTAGCGGGCTCTCCGTGGGAGATTCCCCTCAGACGGGATTTATTATCGCAAGCACAGGGACGGATCTGGCATCCGAGGCCAGATCTGTGGAATCTGTGGGCGTGGCCTCTGAGCGGAGTGAGTTGATATGTCCCGGTCTTTCTGCTGAAACTACCGAGACTATACTGAACTCTAGAGCAGTTTCTACGAGACGCTTATATGCTTTAAAGTGGAAACTGTTTATGACATGGTGCGATACTCATGATGTGGATCCAGTTTACTGCCCTGTGGCTTCAGTACTGGAGTTTCTTCAGGACCGTTTTTCGGATGGATTGACACCAGCCACCCTGAAGGTTTATGTGGCAGCTATCTCAGTTCACCATGAGTATATAGGTGGTGTCTCAGTGGGTCGTCATCCACTGGTTTCTCGCTTTATACAGGGTGCGCGACGGTTGAGACCTTTCCGCCCTGTGCGAGTTCCTTCATGGGATTTATCCATTGTGTTACTGGGTTTGTCAGGGCATCCGTTTGAGCCCCTGGAAACTGTATCGGATAAGCTCGTGACTCTGTAGACACTTCTTCTCATGGCTTTATCCGCCCCCCTGGGGAGTTGGGGATTTACAGGCTCTCTCTGTCTCACCCTCGTGCATGGAGTTTGCACCAGGCTCTGTGAAAGTGTTGTTGCGACCTAGGCATAATTATGTTCCTAAGGTCGCATCTAATCCTTTTCATTTTCAGCAGGTGGTCCTGGAGGCTTTTTCTCCTGCTGCGGCAGAGTCTGGGGATCTAAGTCTTTGCCCTGTGAGAGCGTTAAAGACTTATGTGGATCGTACTGCCCCATGGGGTGAGTCTGACCAGCTGTTTGTCTGTTTTGGACATAAGAATAAAGGCCATGCAGTTACGAAACAGCGCATGTCCCATTGGCTGGTGGAGGCTATTTCCTTGGCCTATGAGGCGCGCGGGCTCGCTTCGCCCTTAGGAGTAAAAGGTCATTCCACGAGAGCAGTGGCGTCTTCTCAAGCCTTTCTCAGTGGATCTTCTATGGATGATATCTGTGCTGCGGCAGGCTGGTCCTCACCGAGCACTTTTATCAGGTCTTACAGTCTGGATGTGAGGATGGCTCCTGGCTCCCGGGTTCTCTCCGCTTGAGCAGATGCTTCCTTGGATCCAAGCTATCAGGTACGTCAGGCGTGATGGTATAGCGTTCCCATACGTGGTGACGTCACCGCAGCATCGAAGTGACCTATGAAAGGGAACATCTCGGTTACGTATGTAACCTTGGTTCCCTGAATAGGGAACGTGATGCTGCGGTTCTGGCCGTGCCATACCTTGATAGCTTTCTTCTTCTTCTTCGTCATGAAATCTGAGGTAAATGGCGCGCGGCACCAGGTATATATATGCTTACGCATGCTGGGCGGTGCCACGCGCTATTTAGCCAATAAGATTGGCGGGATGGTATAGGGCTTCAGACATTCGTCACACCGAAGGTGTTCCCATACGTGGTGACGTCACCGCAGCATCTCGTTCCCTATTCAGGGAACCAAGGTTACATACGTAACCGAGATGTTCTGAATGTTCTTTGAATGTTTCTTCGTTTTTTTTCCTGTAGGTGGCAGGTGTGGCCAGATGTCATTTTTATGGGTCTGGCTTCCGCTGTCATCCAGGTCCAGCTATTTTTCCAAAATATATATTATTTATTTATTTATTTTTACAGTATACACCTATTTTGAATTCATGCATATTTGTAATTCTTAGAAACCTTGTAAATAGATAAGGTTATGGCATGCAACAAAATGTTTCTTACCTCATCTATTTTACATGGCAAGCATTCCAGTAAAGATCATTCATCTTCTTTGGGTATGTCTGACACATTACATGCACCAGACATATAGAATGCACAAAGAACAGATGACATTTTTATATTCTTAGTCTACACTTACATACATATAAACAAATGAAGACTTTAAAAGTTCAAGTACGTAACACGTCTCTCTCTCTCTCTCTCTCTCTCTCTCTCTCTCTCTCTCTCTCTCTCTCTCTGTGTGTGTGTGTGTGTGTGTGTGTGTGTGTGTGTGTGTGTGTGTTTGTTTAAAAAAAACACTCCTCCTTTTCTTCCTCTGTAATTCGCTGATGACATTCCAGCCTGTTCGCACTTTGGGAATCATCTGGAAAGCACGTGAAAGCTCAGGTAGGAGCCTTTTAAACAGCATCGTGTCTGTGTGAGAAACTCAGTTTAATTACTGAAGCTTAAAATACGAGTTCTATTGAATCGAGTTCATTCTGCTGGTGATCTCATTCTCAGCAGTTAGATGAAAAGTGAGGAAACTCCGCTAAACATTCGTAAGAAGTTCGTTTCGAGTCTGAAAAAAAGTGTTTTTTGATGCAGTGTCAGTATTTAAAATGACTTTGTAACACTTAATATATGACAAAATCACAAAAAGATGCGCTACTTTATATATATATATATAATTTTTTTTCATTATATATTTATCTCTATTTGGTAGTCTACTTACAAATTTGATATTTTTATGCTATGCGTGTTCAATACCTGCAATGTGTGTAACTAAACATGCAAACGGTTTGTCATCGACAAGTATGCAATTTGCATGATTGATGCAATTAGTTTTCTTAAACTATTAGATGCACTTCGAAAATAAGTCCTGTGGCAGTACTTATCATATTCATATGATTTAGTTTGTCAATGCTCTACACATTGGGGAATATATCGTGATATTCTCTATTATGTTAGTGTTAAAAACATGAAGTATTATCATGCATTTATGGCACTTTTTCTAAAGTCCTCGCAAGCATTAATACTCTTTAACAGTGGAGATCTTCATATAAGACACATGCATGCATTCACACATGGGTACTGATGTTAGTTTGAGGAACCTCTGAGGCCTTGAGATGCTTGATTGTCCTCCTTTATGTCTGGACATGTGTTCAATCTGTAATCACTCTTTTCAAGCTTCATTTATTCATATTCAGATGTCATTTTACAGAGAACAGCTCATGTTTTCCTGGAGGGTTGAAGCGATGACTGAAGTTTATGAGTACTTAGCCATTTTATTTGAATACTGTTGGAGAGGTCTGATATCATTTAATTTGACTAGAACAACTGAGCAAATTGAACTGACCCTTTGAAATGTCTGACTGCTGTTTTATTCACATGCTTGTTTTGAATTTTACTTCCAGACATTGTCCTTTTAGCGAGACTCTGTCTCTGTTTGACTCTCCATTGTCCTGTAGCTCCTGGTGGTCTCGGTGTGTTTTGATGTTGGGGTCTTCAGATGTCTACAGGGGGTTTACCGTCTTTAGTTTGTCTTTATTAGTCCAGACGGACGAAGTGGGTTTTTATCTGGTCATAAATAGTGAAACACTTCACATCACGCCTGTAGATGTCAAGCACACCTGGACATTTTCCTGAGGTTGATCTCTGGACTTGGCAGGAAGGATTTGTTTCCTTTTAAAGCTATGGTACTCAAGACTTAATTGTATTTTCTTTCTTCACAGTTTTGAATCATGCCAAACTGGGGTGGAGGAAACAAATGTGGCGCCTGCGGTGGGACGGTGTACCACGCTGAAGAGGTCCAGTGTGACGGGGGGAGCTTCCACAAGTGCTGCTTCCTCTGCAGTAAGTCAAACACAACTCTTTTCTGTTGAGCGGACTCTAGGGCACATATCACCCCAAAATCAAAGGAACAAATATTTATATAATATTAATATTTATTTTCATGACAAAAAAAGTTTTAATTTAAAATTTAATTTAAACAAATATAATTTAATTAAAAAAAGTTTTTTTTTTTTTTTTTTGTAATCTCACGATAATACATCCCGATTTCATTTCAACCCAAAATCAATGAAAAAATAAAGACATTGTTTTGCATAACAAAAACATAGCCTGAAATTTAAGCATGTTTTCCCTCCAAATGTCATTATTTTATTTTATTGTGTAAATGTTTCATTTTATTTTGATTTGTAATGGCGAGCAGTTTTGGTGGTGATTCACTGCAAAAAAATTACAATAAATGAATACATTTTAAAACCAGCAAACGTAAACATTTTGGTTATGAAAAATGTAAAATTTATATAAATGAATATATGTGACTGTATAAATTGATGCAAAATTGTTATATAATGATATATATATGTATGTGTATATATAATTTTTAAGTTACATAAGAACTGGGTAGATTTTATCAGAGCATTTTTTTTTATTATTATTAAAATTAAAATTCCTCAATATTCAGTGACATTTTTCTGACTTAATTTGTCCTGCAAGTGACCGTTCCGAACACCAGTGCTGCGTTTGTGAACTCTGAAATGTTTTTGTGAGATCTCACTACGGCTGAACGCACATGCTTCACATTAGCGCTTCGCTACCAAAACCAGGAGAACAATGCGGCCCACATGAGTGGGGTTTATTTGCCGTGGGCCACAAAAGCCATTCTGTTCAGAGCGAGATGATGAGATTAATGAGCGCTGAAACCCTTCTGTCCCTCCGTCTGTGTTTTCACCGCATTTCCTCCATGACATAAGTCTTTAATGACTCCGGCTGTTTGCAGGAGCTTGCTGGTCAGATGTGGACAGTCACCTGATGTTTTTACGGGATATATAACGAGACTGATGGAGTTCAGGGATGATTTGTTCAGCTGAATGAATAATAAAGGGTGTTAACCTCCCTGCTGTGGATTTGTGTTTGTCTCTCCGGGACAATGTCTCATACTGAGTCAGCTGACAAAACCACATGAGAAACACATTGCATTCTGGCTGTGAGGTTAAAATGATAGATTATTAGCAGTGGCATGACTATTATTATTGCTCATACTTTGAGTTAAATGTTTAAGTCTCTAACTCCAAGAGAGATGTGTAACCTGCCTAACAACATGCTGAAATCCATTAGCAACCATATATCTGCACTTTAGCATTGCAGCAGTGAGTTTTGCATGGAAAAGCAGCTCCTATCTTCTTAAATAAAAGTTCTAATCTGTGTTTTCTCTTCTCCAGTGGTCTGTAGAAAAGGGTTAGACAGCACCACATTGGCCATCCATGACCAGGAAATCTACTGTAAGTCCTGCTACGGTAAAAAGTACGGACCGAAAGGATACGGCTACGGTCAGGGAGCAGGAACGCTGAACATGGACCGTGGCGAGAGACTGGGCATCAAACCAGAAGAGTGAGCGTTTTTATTCTTCATTCATTTTCATCCAGAAGTTTCTATGGTGAATATACTGTATTGCAATGTAGTTGTAAAATAGTGAATGGTATGCATGTCATTTATTGCATACGTGTCGTATTGTTATGGTACATAAACTATTCAACAAATATTTGGAATAAATGCAATTTTTTAAAATCATATTTTCATCGTTAATGTCATCAACACTATATTTATTTGGTCAAAAATACAGAAAATTGTGAAGGACTATTTCAACTTGAAATTTACTTTTTTGTAATTTCATATATTTTTAAAATGTATTTATTCCGGTGATGCAGCGCTGTATTTTCAGCATCATTCCTCCAGTATTCAGTGTCACAGGATCTTGAGAAATCATTCTAATATGATGATTTACTGCATGATTATTAGAAATTATGATGGGTTCTCAGTTAATAATAATGGTTCTTATTATTTCGGTGTTGAAACCTTCTTAATATTCATTTACAAAGAATTTAAAAAAAAAAAACTTTTATTTAAAAAGAAATATATATTTTCTAACATTATAAAGGTCTTTACTCTCACTTTCAATATGTTTATATATAATATAGAACAAAAACTGTTTTGAAACACTGATGATTACCAGAAATGTTTCGTGAGCAGCATATACTGATTTCTGAAGAATCATGTGACACTGAAGACTGGAGTAATGATGCTGAAAATACAACTGCGCATCACAGAAATAAATTACATTTAACAATATATTCCCATAGAAAATGGTTATTACAAATTGTAAATATTTCATAATTTTTTGATCAAGTGTAAACAGCCTTGGTGGGCATAAAATCATAATTATTCCAAACTTTTCCCCAGTAGTTTAGTATTATTATTATTATAAGATCTCTAGCATATTTTGTTGTGGAAGCGAATCGGT
This sequence comes from Carassius carassius, assembly GCF_963082965.1. Taxonomy (NCBI): domain Eukaryota; kingdom Metazoa; phylum Chordata; class Actinopteri; order Cypriniformes; family Cyprinidae; genus Carassius; species Carassius carassius. Next base: position 1,596,924 of record NC_081776.1, on the reverse strand, counting down.
CCTCTGGTGTGTTCAGGCTCGCCGTCAGGTGATTATTGTTATGAAAGGATCTATTATGTAAGCAGAGCTGCTCTTCATACTCACCCGACACAAAGCGGCTCATTCAGGGCCCCTCGTTAGGCTGCTCTCCAGAAAACAACATCTGACCTCTCTGTCTCCTACCAGAACCCAAACTCACCGAGCCACCACCAACCCAAACCCGTCCAAGTTTGCGCAGAAGTTCAGCGGCTCGGAGAAGTGCGCTCGTTGTGGAGAGTCTGTGTACGCTGCAGAGAAGGTGATGAGCGCTGGGAAGGTGAGGCCATGATGAATCGGATTTGGATATTAGTAATTAATATGTGCTGTAGTACTTAAATACCATCTACATCAGTCTTTACTGTCCTCGTGCACAAATCAATGCATGTCAATACAGTGCACTGTTACAGCAATAATGGCAAACTGTTCACAATCACACCGAAACTCAATGATTTCAGATATTTAGAGAATTAAGAAACATGTTTATTAAGTGTCTATATATTTGTTGATCTAGATCAGTGAGTTTCAACCACAGGGCCATGGGATTTAATTTTATAATTATATAGGTTCATTAACTAGAGTTTCTTTTTTTTTGCATTTGAAATAATTTAATTCAAATGCAAAAAAAAGAAACTCTAGTTAATGAACCTATATAATCACTCTTAGTTTTTGTTAATAATATATATTAGTAAATATAATAAAATTATATCATATTAACATATTAACTAAATCAGGGTTACTACTGTTAATTAAAACAATAATTAAAAATAAATTAAATTTCATCTTGTTGCCATATTTCTCCTTTTCATTTAGTCTAAGTACTTTTTATATTTAACATTTTTATATATTTCAAATATATGCATTTGGTTTCAAGTAATGGATTTTTTTCAAATGTAACGTTTTAGTTAATGATGATAACCCTGATATACATTCAGCTAATAATATTATATGTAATAATAATATCAACTGATCAGATGGGGATCATAATTTCTCATTCTGTTGAGTGACATTACCTGTATTATTCTCTCAGACGTCACTGGGTTCAGATGTTCACCTCCGGTTCACAGTTTAACACTTTCTTTGTCTTCAAGAGGGTTTGCAGATGCATGTGCAGATAGATCTGCTGCCAAAAAAACCTCTTCAGCAGATCCGAGTGTGAAGCGTTTCGCCCGGTTTCTGTCTTTCTCAATTTAATCACCAGGAAGTCATGAGCACTTGATGTCACTTTTTTTTTTTTTTTATCTGAGCATCATGGCTTTATCCTCTCGTTTTCTTCCAGCCGTGGCACAAGAACTGCTTTCGCTGTGCCAAATGTGGGAAGAGTCTGGAGTCGACCACTCAGACAGAGAAAGATGGAGAAATCTATTGCAAAGGTCAGATTTCTGTAGAGTTTAACTGGGTTTGACGCGCCTGATCTAAATGGTCAGTGGTAATCAAGTGTTGGGAAAAGTTTCTTTAAAAAGTAAGGCATTTCATTATTGCGTCACTCCCTAAAAAAAGTAACTAATTCTGTACTTTTTATGGAAAGTAATGCATTACGTTACTTTTGCATTACTTTTTCAATCTGGGCAGTGTTGTTTGTTTGTTTTCATTATAACATATAAAAAGTTATGATTTCTCTCATCATGGGGACAGAAGAGCTGTCAATCAGTAAATTGGGATAAAAGTAACTGTTACTTCTATGAAAAATATTCATAGATATTTTCTTGTAAATTAAAAAGTAATGCATTACTAGTTACTTGATAAAAGTAATGCGATTATGTAACTCGCGTTACTTGTAATGTGTTACCCCCAACACTGGTGGTAATAGACAACATTAAAGGGTTAGTTCAACCAAAAATTACAATTTGCTGTTAATCTAATCACCATAAAAAAATAACAATAAAAAAATCACCTACTTCTTGCATGACCTAAGGATTGAGCAAATTAACAGCAAAAAAATAAAAGTATGTGTATATATAAAAAAAGTGTATATATTTTATTTGGGGGGGGCAAACTGTCCCTTTAAGAATAAACTTAAATATTCCATAAAGCATCGTTAACATGTTGTCAGCTTTCATGGCGCAGCATCTGAACTGAAACCAGTTTGGAAGCAAACCTCATCTATGACATCACTCACTAATTTACTACAATTTCTGTTTCTTTTTTTCAGCGTGTTATGCAAAGAACTTTGGACCAAAAGGATTTGGATACGGTCAGGGTGCAGGAGCTCTGCTTCACGCTCAATGATAGTTCGGAAATGTTTCTCTACTTTTATAACACAAGGTTGTTACTAATTTCAAAAGAAGAAAAGGATTATTTTGCATAAAGAAAAAGTACCATTAAGATAAAGGCTGTTATATTTTTATGATAACTAAGAACATCTTTTCAATTCTCATTACCATAAATGCAAAACATTGTTTTTAAATAATTTAGTACTTAATAATATAGTATTTTATATAAAATATAATTATATGTTGATTTTAATTATCATATTTTTTTCTGTAATACAATAAAGTACTGTGAATTTGGGAAAATATCAATCCAAAAAGAAAAAAAAAGGAATTATATATAAACAATGGCTCTAAGAAATAAGGTTAATTTTCTTTATGCAAAATATATATATTTTTAATTAAGATCTATATCTTAATTTCAGTCTCCCCCAAATTCTCATTACCATAAATTTAAATAATTGCTTTTTAAATTATTTATATTAAATAATGTAATTTTTAATATAAATTATATTTTATATACAGTTATTATTTTTGTAAAACAAAACACATTATCTACTGCGTTACAGTAATGAGGATTTAGGAAAATATTTCTCAATACTTTATTTAAAAATAAAAAATGTAGTTCATTTTCTTTATGCAAATTGTTTTTTAATCCTTTACAGTGTAAGTGTTTCTAGAGGACCATTTAAGTTTTATATTGTCATTACAATTAAGCACATTTACTAATTATTATAATTACAAGGTTAAACACATTTTTAAAAATACATTTAGATTAAATAATAATACAATGAAGTATTTAATGTAAATTTTTTACATAAATTGTATAAATGTGATTTTAATTAAATACTGTATTACAGTAATGAGAATTTGAATAAAAAAAAGGTAAATTTTCTTAATGCAAAGTATATATTTTTACTGGCGTTTATAGTTCATAGAGTAGTTATTGTATGATTATATCTACATTTAAAAAACAAACATGTTCAGTGTGCAATAAACCCTTGTTTCTGTGCACTTTGCTTCTGTCGTGCAGTGATATTGGACAACTAACCCACAGGCCTTTCACCTTCGAATGTTTTATTAATAAAGCCATTAAAATTGAACCATGCCCAATAAGTTAGATCCGAAGCAGAGTAGGGTCCTGATCTCAGCTGAGGCACTGGAGATGAGCATGTGCTTTTCACATGGTGGGAAAACAGCCAGCGGAGGAACAACAGAGTGAATATATTCTCTAAAAACAGTGTCACATGAATGAATGAATGACCGTCACTGTGCCTGATCCACATATTACAGCACAGGGCCCATCCACCGCGTCTGCTCACGTCTACTTCTCTGGCATTTACAGTTTGTACATACAGTGGTACAACAAACCCAGCAATGAAACATACAAAAGTAACCCTTTAGGCTGAATAATAATCAATGAGAATGGGACATTCAGTTATAATACATCTGCAGAGCACCGATTGGCCGCAGAGCATGAGGGACACTCAAGAACGATACACACATCGGGGTTAAAATGTAAAAACAAAGAATTAAATAAAAAAACTGGTTGCAAATACTGAACATTCATTATTTACAGATTGGGCGTCTTTCAGGTGATCAGGCTTTACACATGCAGTGGAGACTTGCAAGGTCAAAGGTCTATACACAGCAGTGCCAGACGCCACTAAAAGCTACAGTCATACACTTGGATAATAGTTTTTTTTCTGCTGTTTTGGTAAGACGAAAAAAATTAGGAGCAGCTTTAACTAACACAGACGAAAATAAAAAAACGAACGCAAGTCACTCACAGAATAATGAATCTAGTTCATTTATGTACAGATGCACATTCTTTACATCAGTTCATCCTGTCTCGACAGCGCCACACCAACAGGAAGATGAAATGGGGAGCAAAAAGGGGAGGCGCTTCCTCTTTTTACGCAAGCATGAAGATCCCTTGGCGACGCTGGGGAAAAGAGCTTGTTTTTTTTTAGTAACAACGAACAAAACTAAAAAAGATCAGTGCATTGATTAAGGCAGACGAATACTGCCGCTGCCACAAAAAACCCCAAAAAGAACAGGAACAGATGGAAGAAGCCCCTCTGGGGTGTTAAACGCCATCTCCCTTTAAGTCCATACAGCTATCAGGTCCACTTAATAATGGCTTTTCAACTTTAGATGTATATACACTTCCTAAAACTACACATACATAATAAATATAGAGGTTCACATACGAGCGTGTTATTTCTTGTAAATTCAGAGGGCACCTGGATTACTCTCACAAACACATCAAGAACGTGTCCAGGTCACATTTCATCCAAAAACCTAATAGAAAAAACATTTATATGTGTGTGTGTAAAAAAAATAATTTATGCTAAAAAAAATGTATGTATATAATATATGAAAGTGAAGACTTCTCTCATAATGTGTTTCTGCTGTAATTCTCATTGCAATAGTGTTTTTTAATTGTTTTACAGTAAACAATGGTTGAAAAACAATGATTAAAAAACAATAGCATAATTTAGAGGCAATATACTATAAATGCTTTTAAATACTCAGTAATAAGGAGGTTTTAGTGCATGATCGCAATGAGAATTATGGGGAAAATGTGTTTAACCTTCATGAAAACAGTTTTCTCTAACCAAAATATAATCTAATATGTTTTTCTTTTGATTTTGGGTTGAAATATGACCTGGCTTTATCTTCTTGACACGTTTCGAAGGATTCACCCCACCTAAACTATTAAACATGCTGCAAATGTACATATATATGTGGAAATTAAGATATGTAAAATTATCTCATGATACCATAATTACTCTGCGAAAAATACTACATAAATAGGTTAAAATAAATATGTCACATTATTTGATCAGGGCATATGAATGCGTGTCAATACGACGCCTGTTTTCAGACAAATCGAGGCAGCTTAAAGGAATCGTTCACCTTAAAATGTTAAAATTTGTTATTAACTAATCATCATGTCGTTCCAAACATCTACGCGTATTGTTTCCTGCATAGAAAGAAAATAAAAAAAAACGTTTTACTTCTATGGAAAAGAGCAGCCTGAACATTCTACTAAACATCTTCTTTTATGTTCCACGTCAGTCATACAGGTTTAATGCAACATGACGAAGAACAAATAATAATAAAAAAAATTTGGCCAGAACGATTCCTTAAAACCACAAATGCTTTTGCTACGCTAATTCTCATTCCTACGCAAGGTTCCAGGTTGAACCAGGACTTAACGCAGATCCGAAATCACTTTACAAGCAACCAAAAAAGGGGTCACAGGAAGAGAACCAAAGTTAAACGAACGATGTGCGAAACAAACCACAGACATCTCTGCTGACCAATCGAGAAGAGTGGGCTGTACTGCATTAAACTCCTCCTCTTCCTGTTCCTCGTGTCCCTGCGTCTCGGGTGGAGTTGGTGACAGCATGCGTTATCCTGACTGGGTGAGGTTTGCAGTCTCGGTGAAGGAGGTGGTCCCGTTTGAGCAGCACTTCAGGAAAACCTCTCCCCTCTTCTACCTCTCACTCCATCGCTCCTTCACCGCTCTACACCAGCTGGTATCCTGAGCCGGACGTCTGCTCGTACTCTATTGTGTACTGGGACGTCCAGTCTACCACCACGGGCCGCAGCAGACCACAGCAGCGCAGCTCGAAGAAATCTATGAGGTTCCTCATACAGCCGTGACTGAAACAGAGGAGCAACAGAGGAGTTATCTTTCCTGACAATAATGACTTCCTAAAAAACCGTTCTGACATTTGACTAAACTCTAAGACCACATGGCATTTTAATGAACATTTACGTTTCATTTTTAATAATGTTGCTTGCTTTTGTCATTTTTATTAGTTTTTGTCCATTATTTTGTAATTTTGATTATTGTTCAAATAGTTTGATTTCAATTACAGCTTTAGTAGTTCAACTTAAATGTATATAACTTCATTATCTGAAACAATGTTATTCTAGTATTATGAATATGTTTTATTAATATTTTGAATTCCAAGCTTTAAATTATTTATTTTAGTACTTAAACTTATTAACTTAATTTAAAAAATATATTATCTGAAACAGTGTTATTTTAGTATCATGTATATACTTTGTATTAATATTCAGAATGAGCTTCTTTTCAATTGATTTGTATAGCATTTTTTATTTATTTTAATAAAGTTTATTTAAAAATATTTAATTTTCTTTGTTTATTATTCATTTTGTAATTTTTAGTTTCAGTAATTTCAGCTAGCAATATTAGTACTTCAACTTTGCCAGGCAACTTACTTTTGCATCTAATATTTTGTTTAAGCTCTATTTCAAGTAACATTTTTCTTAAATGTTTTTTTTTTTTTTTTTGTATTGATAAACATTTTATAGATTTTTTTACTTAAATAGCTTTACTGAAACAACAAACTCCAAGTGATTTGTCATCATTATATTATATAATATATCAGTACTACATCAGCCACCCTTTATATATACAGTAGATATTAACATTATTATAATGAGAGACTTTTTGAATTAAAACATTCATCACAGGTAATTCACGTAATCAGAACTGGATCTTTTTATATATTGTTGGTGTCTAAACAAGCACTAACAGGATCGTTTTTGTAAACAGTATATGAAACGGAGTATATGAAACGGTATATAAAACCTCGAAAGACTTATCTGTATGCATATCTTTAATGCTAGGGGTTGCAGTTTTCTTGAAGTACCAGGTTATAACAGTTTTTTGGCTACTACAAACTTTTGTTTTTATTATTCTTTGACATTACTGGATTGATTACTTGTCACGTTCTGTTTTACTATGTGTGTAGTTTGCTCTGCTTGTGAAGCACTTGTGTTTGTGCTGTTTTAAGATTCCATGTAAATAAACGTTGACCTTGACCTTGTGTATATACACATATAACTCAACCTGAATTGAGTTTAAATGACTCACTTGAAAGGGCTCTCGATGGACGTGGCTGTAACTTTAAAGTGCTTATATCTTCTGGCGTTCATGCGCTCGTTTGTAGTGATGCCCAGAACAGCGATCTATGGAGGACATATCAAACATACAAACTCATCAAACAATCTGTTCCAAACCCTAATGAGCTGGCCCAATTTCTACAGGTCAACATGCCGACCGAAATGCATCCTCAAGACCTAAACAAAGGCAGCTCTCTTGCTTTTGCAACGGATCTAAACTTGAGCATACACTACCTGATAGAGCTGGCACATGATGAGTACAGCGACCCACATGAGGTGAAACACACTGTTGAGAAACATCCAGAACATCCACGGCGAGCAGGTGGCGATCTGGGTGATGTAGATCCAAAAGCCGTCTTTAGTGTAGCTGGTGGCACAGTGAATCCTCCAGTCTGCAGAGACCGAGCACAATCACGATCAAAATCATTCATTCTACTAATGCAAAAATATTAATTAAAAGGACAGTTCATCCAAAAATGAAAAGTCTGTCATCTTTACCTCATCCTTGTGTTGTTCCCAAAAGAAGATATTTTGAAGAATGCTGGTAACCAAACAGTCGACGGTAGCCATTGACTTCCATTCTATATTTTTTTTCCATACCATGGAAGTCAATGGCTAACATCAACATCAAAATATCTTCTTTTACAGGTTTGGAATAACTTGAGGGTTTGTAAATGATGACAATATTTTCATTTTTGGATGAAGCCTTTGTGCATTAACTAACAAGCTAACAATGTTCAATAACAGCATTTATTCACCCTTTTTAATGTTAGTTCACAGTGCATTAATGTTAACAGATTCAAAATATTGATTTTAACAATGAATTAGAAAATGTTGACTCATGTTAACTAATGTAGATAACCAGTTTGTAGAGCGTTACAATAAATGAATACTATTTTAATTTGAAAGTTATTTATATCCGTTTATCATTGCATTGATCGTGCAAAATAGTGTACTCACAGCAAATGCATCCGTACATCATCCAACAGATCATACACAATAGGAAGAACAAGTAGCCCATAAAGTAACGGTGGTTTCCACTTCCTGTCCGCAAACCATGAGGAGAAAAACAGAAGGAATGAATCACACCTCCTGTCTTTAAATAAATAAGTCCAAGATTTGTATTATGAGATGCAAAATGGGCTTTCTTCACAATAGCGAATGATTTCCTGGCAGAACATCTGACCCAATCTCTGACTTTTTGTGTTAATGTCATGTAGAAGGGCATGTGAGGTGGATGGTTGGTGGGATTCAGTGTAGGAATATGACTAGAAAACTCACCCACGCAGTTTCCAACCCACGGGCAGTGGTGATCAAACTTGGCGATGCATCGATTGCAAACGGCGCAGTGTTTCGATCTGATTGGCTTCCGTATCTGTGGAGAACAGGCCATTAAAGTGAGTGTTTTATGAGTGGACACTTTGATGGAAATTGCAATGCAAATCAGACTGTTGGGTTATCAACTGGCCAATGCTGACTGTGTTCAAGCATTAGTGTGCAGAATGGAAAAGAGTCATAATTACCAAACAGGTGCTGCAGAATATGCTGAGATCCAGAGAGCCTGTTTCTGCCAATTCAACTATAGTCTGAAGAGAGAAGAAAGAGACATTTTCTCATGAGTGGTGCTTTCCCATGCATGAAGCATTTTTTTGTTGTTTACTGGCACAAGTTAAAGAGCCCTAAATCATAGCTCAAAGATCTGGAGAAATGTAGCATTCATCACTGTCTCACCAATGAATCCTCTGCAGTGAATGGGTGCCATCAGAATGAGTCCAAACAGCTGATAAAAACATCAGAGGAGAGCTTTTTGCTTCAGAAGACATTGACTGATGGACTGGAGCGGTGTGGATTATTGTGATGTTTTTATCAGCTGTTTGGACTCTCGTTCTGATGGCACCCATTCACTGCAGAGCATCCATTGCTGGGCAAGTGATGCAATGCTACATTTCAAAATCTAATCTGATTAAAAATCACATTTATCTGCATCTGGGATGACCTGAGGGTGAGTAGATTTGCTGTAATCATTGCTGAACTTGTTTGCAGTTTGAGATGTTACCTTTTTCTTCTGCTCCTCGGAAGCTTTGATGATACCAGGGTCAGACTTCCAAGACTTGCCAAAGTTATAGAAGAGAGCTAGACTGTTGAGCAAGAAGGGCAGGTGGATGGTGAGGAACGGGAGATGTGTGGAGAGTTAAGGAAGTTATGTTCAATATGACACAGCAAAAGAGCCAACACAATTTTGGACCAATCAATCAAATCAGACTGATTTGAATGTTTCATTCAGACCAATCTGTGAACTGGTTCAAGTGATTCAGTGAAAATAACCTTTAGATTAGATTAGATTAGATTAGATTAGATTAGATTCAACTTTATTGTCATTGCACATGTAGGGTACAAGGCAACGAAATGCAGTTTGCATCTAACCAGAAGTGCAATAAACAGTAAGTACAGGATATACCGTGTCTACAATATGTTACAAATGTACAATGAACATACAGATAAGGCAGTATTATGGACATAAATTACAGTTTTTAAATACTATCAGCATGATATACAGATAGATGTACTATGAACATACTATACAGATGGATTATGTAATGAATGTATGAATACTATAAGCAGAAACTATGAACAAAATTTACCCTAGTGCAATGGACATTAAAAAAAGTACATAGAAAAATATTCCAGTGTGCAAATGGATAGTTCAGTATCCTGGATGAACAGACAGTAGTGCAAGTAATAACAAGTGAACAGTATTTTTTTGTTGTTGTTGTAAACCAGTTGCAGTGATGAGGAGGGGTGAGGAGTGTGTAGTGTGTGTGTGTGTGTGTGCTTAAGGGAAAAAGCTGTTCCTGAGTCTGCTGGTCCTTGTCCGGAGGCTCCTGAAGCGCCTCCCGGGGGGCAGGAGGTTAAACAGTCTGTGGTCAGAGTGAGAGGAGTCCTTGAGAATGCTGCGAGCTTGATGTAGATAGCGTTTCCTCTGGATGTCCTCAATAGCAGGAAGTGATGTCCCTGTGATGCGTTGGGAGGTTTTCACCACCCTCTGCAGTGCCTTGTAGTCAGCAACTGAGCAGTTCCCATACCAGACTGTGATACACTGGTAAATGTTCACCAGGATGGATGAAGACAGCTGGTTCTTCTTCAGTGTCCTGAGGAAGAAAAGGCGCTGGTGAGCCTTCTCGACCAGGCTGGAGGTGTTTGTGGCCTAGGACAGTTCCTCTGAGATGGTGGTTCCCAGGAACTTGAAGCTGGAGACACGTTCAACAACAATCCCGTTAATGTGGAAGGGGTCATGAATTGTTCCTTTCTTCTTCCCGAAGTCCACAATGAGCTCCTTTGTCTTACTGGTGTTAAGGAGCAGGTTATTTTTGGCGCACCATGTGGCCAGGTGCTGTACCTCCTCAATGTAGGCAGTCTCATCTTTGTCTCTGATGAGGCCAATCATCGTGGTGTCATTTACAAATTTAATGATGGAGTTGGATCCATGCTCAAGCTTGCAGTTGTGGATGTAGAGGGAAAAGAGGAATGGGCTCAGCACACAGCCCTGGGGTACGCAGGTGTTGAGTGTGATGGTGGTGGAGCAGGTGTGGCCTGACCTAACATGCCAAGGTCTGTCGGTCAGAAAGTCCATAATCCAGTTGCAGAGGGAGATGTTAATGTCCAGGACTCTAATTTGGTGTTCAGCTTGGAGGGAATGACTTTTAAAAACTGAGCTGAAGTCAACAAACAACATCTGTACAAATGTGTTGTTATTGTCTAGGTGTGTGAGTTCAGAGTGCAGCATTGTATATACTGCATACTCTGTGCTTCTATTGCTATGGGAAGGCAAGTTGGTGTGGGTCCAGTGTGGGTGGGAGGCAGTCCTCGAGGTGTGCTAGGACCAGTCGCTCGAGGCACTTCATAACAATAGGTGTGAGTGCTACTGGGCAGTAGTCATTCAGGCATATCGGGGAGGAGTGTTTCGGCACTGGAAAAATGGATGTGGATTTTTGTGGCATAGTTGCTAGGGTGAGGGACAGGTTGAAAATGTCTGCTAAGGCCCCTGCAAGCTGCTCTGCACATGCCCTAAGCACACATCCAGGAATGCCATCCGGGCCAGCAGCCTTGTGTTCGTTGATCCCGCCCAATGCATAGTAGACATCTGTGGAGGTGAGTTGAGGGGTTGTTGGTCTCCTCAGAGTGTGACACATGACTGTTTGAATTTACACTGAAAGTTCCGTGGAATTCTGAGCTGCAACATTTAAATTGATTATTTCTTTAAATATGTAACATTTCCTGTTTGACTTGTGGCTGTGATGTCTGGATGTAACATGAGTGTCTCCATCAACCAGAGAACAGTATGTCCAGAAAGACACTAACAAAAGCAGAAAACCTGTTTCTCCTGAAAGTGGGTCGGTGGTTTCGCTGAGCTGAGCTGCACACGTGCAACAATTACAGCAGGAGCTCAATCCTCAGAGGAGATGCTCTATTGTTGGATGATAAAGGCGAGAAGGAAACGGATCCAGAGCTCTTGAACTGATTTCAGCTGCAGGGTTCGAGTGCATCGTTTCTATTCCTAAAGCACCTGGACACACGGCGGTTCTGTGCACACTAAACATCACTCCACAACCTCCACAAGCTTAATTCGAGAGGCAGATCCAGACATGAGTCACATCTTGAGTGGTTTGATCAGTACAGGGGGAAATGCTTCAGCTTTGGGAAGAAATCCTCTTTTACCACTAATGTCTGACAGCTCCATAACCACAGAAATGCAACATTGTCATTACCAGACAAGAACTCGGCTTTCTTGTGTTTGTGCTTGCGTTCTCTCGCACGTAATGGTGGGCGCATGAACAGAATCTTATATCACAGTATGAGTAATTATATATCATAGTGATCATTTATAACACAATATGGATCAGCTCTTTCGACTCTCGTTCTGACAGCAGCCATTCATTGCATTGGAATCGTACCTTTCTCCAAATCTGTTCCCAATTGCATTTATCTTGCAAAACCTTTTTTGTGTGTCCATGTCAGATGTAAATAATGTAATGCTTAAACGTTGCACCAATAGGCCAGTATTTGACACGTTTCTACCATTGCAAAATACATACAGTCAAGCTGCCCAGCCCTTTTCACACCCACACTATATCACTAAAGGTGTCAAATTTAATACATTCATTCTCCTGTTAAAAATTTCCATGGAAAATTAGGCATATCCATGTCAAGCCTGTCAAAAATGATGCATCTGCCCAGAATTTTACACTTACAGCACGACTTAAAACAAATTATCTCCAGAAAAACCACTAATTCATGTTGGCGTCAGTAAACTAAGGGTGAAAAAGGGATATTTTCATCTCAGTTTATGTTTTTATAAAGTGTAAATGAATCGTACTGCTAAACTTCATATTTCTATCATTCCTTTCATCAAGTCTGTCAGACCGAGCGAATGTTTAAACAAAAAAAGCTTCTCAAGCAGATCATTTTCACATCTTTCAAAACTGAAAAGTGAGACATTGCCATATAAATTGGGTCACTTTAGCGGTATCATGTCAGGAATAGGGATGGGTATCGTTAAAGTTTTAATGGTATTACTACTCTTACCGATACTGCTTAACGGTCCGGTACTTTAACGGTATTCTTATCGGTACTTTGTGTTGTGTTAGGCAGTCGAAAACTTTGCATTTCTCATTTCTTTTAAATACAATATTCTTATTAAGTGGGTTGAATCAACCTGATTGAGTAGCATCAAATCCTTATTTTGATCATCAAATTGACAGCACAGGATGAAGCGACTGAAAGGATATCGTTCCAGAACCAACAAAACCAGGTGATGTACATCCAAAACTTAGTGGCCAGATAGATGCCCAGAGGAAGAGCGCTATGCATGGAGTGATCAAAGAAAGACCTAGAAACAGAGATCAATGTTAGCGATGATGCTTCGCATTCACATTACAATGCATTAAAAGCCAAAGCAGCACCACAGAGGAGTATAAAGGGGTCGTACTTGGACAGAAACTGCACGACGAGCCACATCACTGCATACATCACACCCTTGATGAGCCAGGAGTCAATGTCCAGATCGGCGATAAATCCCACCAGCCAGATCACCAGGAACGGAGTTCCCAACATCACCTTCTGCCTGAACTCCTGCAGACGGACAGAGAAACGTCTGAGTGCATGCACTACTTTTCGATTGATGAGTCTGAACAGCAGTTGCTGTACCTTGTCCATTTTAAGCCGTTTCAGGTACGAGGAGCTGTCGTAACCTTTGGCCTGTCTGGCCTCCTGCAGATGATTTATCATCCACACATTTTTCCTCTGTTTGGCCAAATCCAGCGGCGTCTCTCCCTGCCAACAACAAATATTATTAAATGTGATGTACACCAGTGTGGTTTCATTAACTAAAACCAATAAAAACATTTGCGTTAACTTAAAATGCAATGCAATACAATCATTGTTTATATTTTATTGAAATATTTATGTTGCATTGGTAATTTACTAAAATAAGTTTTAGTACTAAAATACCTGACGACTAAAATCAAAATGAAAACTGAAAAAAAGTATAAATATATATATAAATATAATCTTTTATTTTGTTTATTTTGTTTTGTTTTTTTCAGTTTTCTTTTTGATTTTAGTATATATATATATAAGTATAATTTATTTTATTTATATAAGTATAATTTATTTTATATATATATATATATATATATATATATATATATATATATATATATATATATATATATATATATATACATATACATATATAAATATATATACATACATATACATATATATATATATAATAAAAAAAAAATACAATGAGCAGGGTGGATTTCTGCAGGGATTTTATTTTAATTTAACATAATATTTACTAAAATAATAAGAAATTCATTATTTTATTAAAAAAATTTCAATAAAAATTACAGAATTTGCCGTTCCATTATCAGAAAGAACTTTTAAATAAAGATAATGAATGATGATGAAGAAAATGAAGCTCCTGTGTATCTGTCAAAATAAAAGTCCTGCATCCGACATTTACGGGCCGATGCTGGTACTAAAAAATGTTTAAAAAGCAAATGTGTACCACTAATCTACACCGTTCATTTCAGTGTGCTAGTGCAGGCGTCTGGACTTTACCTTGATGTTCTGTGCATCCACATTAGCATTGGCCTCCAACAGCAGGCTGATGACCGTAGTGTTTCCGGCCAAAACCGCCCAGTGCAGAGCCGTGTTCTTATGATACTTATCACCCAGATTCACAGACACGTTAAATGTCAGCAACAGCCGTGTCGGGTCAACACTGCAAGAAATCCCTCCTATTAGCTTTCCATCTCACAATGCCAAAACAATGTATTTTCTCTCATAACACACACACCTGTGCATCCGATAAGCCGCCCACATCAAAGGGGTCATGCCATTCTGATCCATCATATCCACATCCTAGAAAATACAACACAGAGAAGACTTAAAAGTAAGATCAGACTGAGATCAAATACACCATATTTTCTATGTCATATATGCCCCTACAGGCTGAAAATAGACCAAGCACGACAAAATGCATGATAAATCGACTCTTTAGCATGCTAATAAACAGTACTGAGTGACAAGGCAGATTCTCATCATGTCTTCCCAAGTAGCTTATTGGCTCAAAATCGCAATTTAAAATATTCTGATTGGCTGTAACTCTCTGTCATGAGATTAGCACCACACAGAGTGTTACAGAAGTGTTAAACAAGTGTACCTGTCCCTTGGCGATGAGATACGCTACAATAGAGGTGTGTCCAAACTGAGTGGCCAGATGCACACAACTGCATCCCTCGCCATCAATGAGAGACGGATCAGCACCGTACTTCATCAACTGCACCACCATAGAGAGATGGCCCTGTCTGAATGAGAGAGTGCAGACTGATAAAACATCACACACACTAAACACACATGCCGTAATGGCATGCTTGCACTCATTTTGAAGGGTGCACACCATGCACATTAATGTATGCACTGAATAAGTGGATAAGCTATTATATTTGACAAAATGTGCAGCGTAAAAGAGCACAATGCATCCCACAATGCAATGCACTGTTATTCTATTATAATATATAAACTATTCTTGCATTTATTTATATTTTAACTCTCAGTTTTTATTAAAGTGTTATCAATTTCGGTTTTGTGTCATTTTATTAGTTTTATATTTCTACTTAGCTTTACCTTATTTCAGTTTTAGTTTTTGTAATTTTAGTAGCCTACTTCAACATTTTTTTTTTGAGCAAAAAAAATCATCTAATATTTCTATTTCAGCTTTATTTCAATTACTTCATCTTTAGTTTGTGTTAAGTTTAATACTTCAGCTTATACATTTTATTTCAGCAAATTTTCATTTACATTTTTAATTTTTTTTTTTTTCAATCACCCACAGAAAGTTTAATTTAACATTTTCTGTCATCTCTGTTTTATGTTTGTCATTTTTATTTATTTAAGATTACATTTTAATTTCTATTTAGCTTTAATTAACTTACAGTTAATTCAGTTTTAGTTTTTGCAGATTTGAATTCAACTTCCAAGTAATTTTTTTTCTGATCACTTTTGATTTGTTTTGTTTTTTCTATATTTAATTTCAGCTTTATTTCAATTACCCAAAAGTTATAATTTTAGTTTAAGTTTTAGAAATGTTGTTGTGTTTGTCCTTTTTATTAGTTCGATTGTATTTCTACTTATTTTAATTTACTTCTTTTTCGTTTTGTTTTTTTTGTAGTAGTGCATATCAAACACACACCTTGTAGCCCAGTGCAGCGGTGTAGAGTTGAGATCTCCTCCCAGCTGATCAACTACAGCTCCTTTAGATATGTAGTACCTAAAAAGAGCAAACAGACAGCATTCAGCTTTATCTTACAGCTGCACAACAGAGCAGTGTAAAATGAATGACTGCGCCAGAGCAGGCGCTTATTATATGCACACGCACACACAGTCTCGTAATGGGAATTTCAAGCTTTTCTCATCTGAATGCTGAGAGAGTAATAACTCTATCCATTTCTCTGTGTGCATGTGTGAGTGGTGTCTTAATATCAGAAGGGGAAAAAAATCCTAGGGATCCAGGAGAGAAGATATGCATGAAAAGAAAAAGAGAGAGACGTACTTGACCAGGTCTATGCGGTTATTGATTGCCGCCCAGTGAAGGAGTGTGACATTTTCTTTATCCGGCTGACGCACGTCATATCCAGCCTCCACCAACTCACGGCATCGCTCGAATATACCATACCTGAGCACACAAACAGCTCAAATTACACCACAAAACATCCCTGAACAACAGCTTTTATCCAGTTTGACAACACTGGTGTTCACTTTGTCAGCTGTTCTGTAATTCAAATTTCATTTCTTTTTTTTTAATCATACTTAGTCAACCTGTCCTGTTTTTTTTGTTTGTTTGTTTTTGTCAAGTTTTGTTTAAATAAATGTCTGGGAATTTAAGTCTAGTTTAAGTCAATAAATCTAAAAACACTCTATACATTTTGAAAATTGGTAAAACTCAAAAGCGTCTCTCAAAAACTAAAACAGATGTTAATTTCAATAATTCAGAATTATCATCATTCTATTAAAACACAATAGACTTTGCCTATTTTTATTTTGATTAAAAGATGAATTAACGTTTTAAGCCTTCATTTGATTATCAGAATAATTTAAATACACAACACGTAAAAAAAATAATAATAATACATTTAGCTTATATTTGTAAAAATTAATTGGACATGCTTTTTAATTAGTACATTTTAATCAAACCATTGAAATGGAATCCAGAAAAAAAAGTTATTTTAAGAAAAAATAAAGGATATTTCATAGGGTCCTAAAAAATGCATTTTTGTTCATTTTTAATCAATTATTGTTAAATTGTAGTATGTAGTATGTAGTAAAAGTATCATTTCAATTAATTAGACATGACTTTTCACTACTAACATTTTATTTAACCATCAGTCTAAAAAAAATTTAAATGGAGGGGGAAAAAGAAAACCCGGAAAAATTGGAATCCATAAAATTAAAACAGAAAAAAAGATGAAAAAAAGGCATTTGGGGGAAACAATGATTTTATAGGGCCTTATGATAAGGGGATTTAAACTCTTGACATCTGGCAACCCCGAGCATGAAAACTCATGAAGGTCTCTTTTTTTCCCTTCTCTTTATTATTGAAGAAAATAAAGAGAAATTCTGGACATAGAGAGCTAAGCTACATATTAGTTTCGTCTATTTTTGTCAAAGATACCAAATATTAATATAGTCAGAGTTAGTGTTTAATAATGTCAGTGTCTTCTCGTGTCAGTCATGGAAAGAAAGGAATATTTTTTTTTGTCATAGTTTTTGTTAATAAAATTAACCCTGGCCAAAACCCCCCAAAAAAAGTGTCTTTTGCGTTCTCTGAAAATACAATGTTGTGTTGAAGACATGAGGATCATCAGATATTTCTGAGTCAGGGATGTGTGTGTAGATGGACGTTCCAGTGTGTGTGTGTGTGTGTGTGTGTGTGTATATGTGTGGACTCACTGGGTGGCCTTGATGATGTCCCAAGTGCTGTAGTCGTCCACGTGGCTCTTGCGGCTGACGCTCTCGCTGTAGTCATTATTAAAGTGACTCTGGGGTTTAATTTCCTGAGGGAGAGAAACACAGTCAGTTCATCATCAGATAGAAGGCACAATGTGTCACGCGTACGGTCAGTCTCCATGGTGACAACGAGCTCACACACACACACACACACACACACACACACACACACACAATATCATGGATACAGGATTATCTTGCTGTTTCATGCAACTAAATGTTTTCTGAAACTGCACGATTAAACTTATTTTAATCGTGATCACAACTTCTGCTTGTCTCTCTAATATATTCACAATATATTTAAACATGAATCTTGACTTTGCAACTTCTCTGTGCTTTTGTGAAAGTGCAATAATGCTGATTAAAAGTAAAAATACATTTCTCAAATGAAAACAATCATGTTTAATAATTGCTACATTTGTGAGCAAAATAAATGTTTATTATTGATTGATTTTTTTTAAAGCCTGCATTTATTTATACATTTATTTTTTATTTTATGATATATATTTTTTTCTTTTATTTTATTTCAATTCTATTTATTTTATTATGTTTAATTTGATTTTAACCATTCAAAATATTTTTGGTTATTTCATGATTTCACTATTATGCAACCCTTACTAAAATGCAAATATAGCTTATTACTTCATCGTTAGATTTCTTAACTATAATCATATCAACATATGACCAGCCACATTTACACATCAACCCTTTTTCTGTCCATCTTGGAAAACTATGGCAGTTAACTGAGGTTAACTAATCATAGCAAATACTAATTTATTGATTTATTTAATAAATTAACAGTACAGTGGAAAAAAAACATAATTTTAATACTATTGGTCAGCAAGAAAGCAGTTCATGAAACGTTGTCAAACATTATAATTAGACTATTAAAACCCCTCAGTCTGCATGAGGTTGTGTGTGTGTGTGTGTGTGTGTGTGTGTGATGACCAGCAGATGTCCAAGCCACAACCCTATTGATTGCTCTGTCTTTTGTATTAAAAGCCATGCTGACCTGAACCTCCAGCTGTACCCTGTACACCAAGCCCTTTCAAGGATTCAACCACCTAGAAAAACAGTATTTATTTATTTAAATTTTTATTTTAACTGTATTTTTATTTTATAAATTTTATTTCATATGCATATGTATATTATTTATATAACATGTTTATTTCATTTAAATGTACATATATTTTTTATATAAAGCATTAAATCAAAAATAACATAATATACATTGACAAAATATTATTATTTAATTATAAATCAAAAATCGTAGAAAATGTGCAGAATATATTCAGATCTGAAGCATATTTATATATTACATATTAATATAAAAGTTATTTAACCACCACAAACGTAAAATAGATGTGTAAAAACACTGTAAAAAGACACCTTCTGACAAAAGCTTGAAACTGATTCAAAGGACAAACCCACAGGACACAAGGGTTTAATGTATAAAGATAATGTACGGGCAAACACAGTAAACGAGAATGCATTTATAAAGCAGTGGCATTACAAATAATCCTTAAATAAACTCATTAGTGAAGAGTAAACGGTAGGGACAGAGTAACTTAAATCAGTAATAACACATTTGCACCCACCACAATGACTGCATTTATTAAAGTCCTAGTTGTTACTTTTACAAACACACCAAACAGCGATGCGTTTAGATACGATTGTACATATTATCAACACAAAGATTCATCCAGCAGCCACACGTCCAGAGAAAAGCCTAGCGAGATCACCTGAATCCTCAATAATTACCCTACAGCGAAGCATCCCGAATGAGAATCTGCGTGAAAAGGACATACAAATGGACAGCGCATCTTTCTTTCTAAAAGGTTTCTAAAAGGATTTTAATAACAATTAAATAATTTTAAATAATTACATAAATATATACAGTACAGACCAAAAGTTTGGACACACCTTCTCATTCAAAGAGTTGTCTTTATTTTCATGACTATGAAAATTGTAGAGTCACACTGAAGGCATCAAGGGCTATTTGACCAAGAAGGAGAGTGATGACCTGGCCTCCACAGTCACCGGACCTGAACCCAATCGAGATGGTTTAGGGGTGAGCTGGACCGCAGACAGAAGGCAAGAGGGCCAACAAGTGCTAAGCATCTCTCGGGGAACTCCTTCAAGACTGTTGGAAGACCATTTCAGGTGACTACCTCTTGAAGCTCATCAAGAGAATGCCAAGAGTGTGCAAAGCAGTAATCAAAGCAAAAGGTGGCTACTTTGAAGAACCTACAATATGACATATTTTCAGTTGTTTCACCCTTCTTTGTTATGTATATAATTCCATATATAATTCCACATGTGTTAGTGAAGTGACTTTCAGCCAAGTATGGTGACCCATACTCAGAATTTGTGCTCTGCATTTAACCCATCCGAAATGCACACACACAGAGCAGTGAACACACACACTGTGAGCACACACCCGGAGCAGTGGGCAGCCATTTATGCTGCGGCGCCCGGGGAGCAGTTGGGGGTTCGATGCCTTGCTCAAGGGCACCTAAGTCGTGGTATTGAAGGTGGAGAGAGAACTGTTAATTCATAGTTTTGATGCCTTCAGTGTGAATCTACAATTTTCATAGTCATGAAAGTAAAGAAAACTCTTTGAATGAGAAGGTGTGTCCAAACTTTTGGTCTGTATTGTACGTTTTTAGGCATAGTTTTAGTTAACTTTAAAAACCTTGCTTCCAATAAGAATTTACATATTTTAACCTCTTTTTTTTCCAATCAACAAAAGACCAACTGGAACAATGCTTCATGTTATAATGAAACCTTTTGATAATCCATCACAAACCAAATTATGAGGACAGCTAAACCATTCACCATTTCGGCACATGACAGACATTTACATAACATTGTCTTCAGCAAATTTTCAGTAAATATTATCAAAGTTCCTTAAAGGTTATTCTATAGTCGTTGATATTATGTAACAAAAATGTGCTATTGTAATGCATTAAATTTGAAATACATAAACATTAGACACTGTATGTCTGCTTAAAAAAAACATATCAGAAAAACACATACAGAAAAATATAATGACCTTCTGATTGCATTTTTTTTTGGTGTCAAGTTATAATTTTAGTAATAACTTGTTTATAATATATTGCACATATAATACTATAGAGCTTTTATATGAAAGAATTACATGTTTCATGTTAAACTTCCCTGCTGTAAATACAAATTTCGGAAATGACTCGGAATTATTTATAGCAATCATTGCAGCAGTGCTAATAATAATAATATTTATCTATGAATATATTAATGAAAATATAAGAGTCTGACAACGATGAAAGATCAGAGTCAAATCTAGCATTATATTAATCTGACCAAAATGCAGTCCAACGCAGACATCTATAGTGTCCTAAAGGTATTTTAATAAAACAATATGACACAATCAATGTTGAAATGAATGTAAATAATGATTGTTTGTCTGTCATTAAGATGCAAACGCAGCACACTGTAATACTAGCACAAATATGCTAACGTCACGTTTGCCACTGCACAACAGGGAATAAAACACACCTCTGCCTTCAAACATGAGATTAGACATGGGATAAAACAACAGATAAAAACAATCTATGTGTTTGAAAGGCTAACGTTAGCAGCGATGCTATTACGCAGCAGTGGGGGGGATTCAGCCCTTCTGCTTTACTGTGAGGAGTAAGAAACGAGGCTTTTATTTCGGTTCGCATCGGTGTCGTGCTGCAGCGGAATAAAGACGCTGTTTGTTTGTTTTTACCTCGGGATGGAGGATCGGGACGCATCCAGTTTCTGTCGTAAATTCATCCACAGCGTCCGCCATCTTGCTGCTCGTCCACGCGGAGCATCACGGGAGAAACATTTAGGGGCCGATAAACAGGAGAAAAGCGCGTGCGCGAGACTGGATCTTCTGAATCGGGAATGATGTTTCAATGTAATATATTATATATTACACCAGTAATAACATATTAGTATTTTTGCCAGGTTCCTAGGCTAGTTTTATAGTTGTTGTTTTAATGCAGTAATGACAAACATCCACACAAATGCTGGTTTTACTGAGATAAAATAATAGGATATATATATATATATATATATATATATATATATATATATATATATATATATATATATATATATATATCAGTATAAAACACTATAAAATAGCTGCTGGTTTGATATTCAAGATTTTTTTTTTGTCAAACACATGGTTATATTGAGAGCATGTGACCAGCAGTGAAATGTGATTGAAGTGATTGAAGATATAGCTATTGTTTATTGTTTTTAACATTTTAAGATGCATATTATTTACTTATTTATTTTTAGTTTCAGAGAGCAATAGCTGATATGAAAATACCAATAATTAATTAAAATATATATAAAAATTAAAAATGAGAAGACTGAAACATATATATGTTATATTTAGGCAAACAAATTTTGGCAAAAAAAAAAAGACATCCAGAATAATTTCCCTCGTTTTTTTTTTATTATAGGATAATAAATAGACCAAATCAAATCCTCAATTTGCAGATCACAGAAAGAGCAATGTTCAATCATTTAATTCAATTCAACCATGTTTAATTTAAAATGTATTTTTATTTTGTTATAAATTACAGAAAACCAACAGAACCCTAACTTTATCTCAATCGATGTCATTCAGATCCCTGACCTAATAACACATGGTATTAGAAGTTAATGCATCTTCTTTACCTGTATTACTGTCGATACATTACGTCATCATCCAACTATTTTTTAATTGTTTTAAACACTTGCATAAGGAATAGATAAGTCAAAAAAAACATACGGCAAGGAAAAGATAGGTTCAAGGTTGGACAAACAATACATAGCAATTAAAATTCAGAAGAGATAGAGTAAATAAATAAATCAAATAACAACATAAAAAACAATCACATTACATAAATAAATTGACAAAAATTTTACATCACATAACAATCTTTCCTACAAAAACATAAAAACTATTCAAAAACACCAAAAATTTTGCAAACTTTACATAAAGTGAAAAAAATGGGGGTAACTTATGCATCTGCTGTATTACTGTTGATACATTACGTCATTGACCTACTTTTTTATTATTATTATTATTATTATTATTAATTAAAATTTTCATAAATATATACAGGTCTGAGCAGGTGCGCGTTCAGTGTCAAATTGTACCCAAACTATGAAACCAGTTTATTTTATTTTATATTTCTCTCTCTCTCTCTCTCTCTCTCTGTCTAAATATTTTTTTCGGTTATGTAATAAATAAAATAAAGTTTTTATTTCCCTGTTTTGACGCTCACTACCACGCGGCGGCACCCTCGGATTATTTATGTTTTTCTAGACCTTTACATGTTTGTTTAGTCATGCCGTGTTAACCAACATTAAAGAACAACCAATTATTTAAATCAAATTCAAATGTGAATTGCTAATATATGTGTGTAAATATTTTATATGTGTCTGTATTTATATATATATATATATATATATATATATATATATATATATATATATATATATATATATATATATATATATATATATATATATATATATATTTTGTGTGTGTGTGTGTGTGTGTGTGTAATATATTATATCCCACGCTACATATGATACATAATCATCTTAAGTTCTTTTACGGTTTCAAAAGCCGTTAGCCTTTAAATATGATTTTTAAAGACCCTCTGTAAATATAACGGACACCTAACGGCCTAAACAGCTGATCTGCGATCTGCCTGAATGCTTAAATCAAACCAACGTGAACGCGCGTTCCATCTCACAGACTGATCCTAGACCTGCTTTCGCCTGCTTTGTATTTTTAGCCCAGTCGAACGCCGATCCGTCGAGCGCGACAGATAGAACTCATCGATCGCAGATAAACAGTCTCACAGGGGAAGGAAGAAGGACGTGTGGTTGTATCGCAATTCCGGGCTTTTATATTGCATCAGAACGCGTTTACACTTCACAGATAAAACGATTAAGACACCCCCTGCGTGAGTACCTGTCAATCCGCGTTAAAACGCGTCTGAGGATTTTTAACTCGTTTACTGATGGACTGACAGACGGATTCTCCTCAGACGACGCAATCGGATTTTAGTTCACATTTTACCTCATTCTCTCAAGTCAAAGCCTGTGTTTTCCCTCAGGATGACTTCAAGTGGACAATTAAGGTTAGTGCTTGTGTTTTGTAATTCATATTTGCAGACATATAACCTGTCCTAAAACCTAGTGAGCTGTCTATCTAGACATCCAATTTGAGCATCGCGGCGTTTTTGGGCGGGAATCATTGGTTCAGTTAGCATATTTGTTCATTTTAGACTGTTTTTAGATAGTGTACTATTACTATATTAATATACCAGTGTCAATGTTTTGGACACGTCCACAGCCTGTATGTTGCAGATCTGGTTGATATACATGTACACGTATGGATCATATTCCCTCATTCAGATCATAGTTTCTGATCTTTTTAGACCTTATAGTGTTGAAGTGCACAGGAACAGGTTGTGTTCAGTCTGTAGTACAGTGAGCATGTATGTTATGTAAGAGCTGATGTGACACACTCCGACTGCTTTTGTTGTTAACCTGATAAACAATAATATTTATCTAAGCAGACGTCCTCTACAAATATTTAGGGGCAAAATGCCATTGTTATGAAAGTGCAATCATAAGAAATATTTATGGGGTCTTTTTATAATGTCTTCTATGCCCTTTTTCAAATGTACCATGGTATGACTGTACAACATCACATATATAAATAAATAAATAAGTAAATAGGTATATGTATGTATGTATATATATATATATATATATATATATATATATATATATATATATATATATATATGTGTGTGTGTGTGTGTGTGTGTGTGTATACATATATATATGTGTGTGTATCTATATATATATTTGTGTGTGTGTGTGTGTATCTATATGTGTATATATATATATAATAATTTTATTTATTTATTGTATTGTATTTTTATTGTAAAGGACACTTTTTGCTGGTGCAAAGTTGAGCACAACATATCGGCGTGAGATTTATGGTTTTATTTACCTCATCCAATTAATGATTTCATTGTGGTAATTTCTCTAATTACCATAATAGTAGTCTAATAAATGGATAACATCTTATGGTACTAAGTTATGATGGTAATGATAGCAGTAACAAGGTCATTAGAAGCAGCTTCACGTAGTTAATTAGGTTTTAATTGCATGAATGTGGCCACAAAACTCACTTTCACTTACACTGTTTAGCCTGTATTGTTGTTTCAGGCTTTGATGTCTTTGATAAGACGAGAACGGATACACGACCACACCAAAATCTTTTGTTTTTGTGTGCGTCTTTGACCTTTGTGTAAAGGTTAATGTTTCCACTTTCCCTTTTAGAAGCAGGTTGGTGTTCAGAAAGCCGAAAGCACTTCCACATAGCTTTCTGTGTCTCACTGTTGAAGTGAGGAAATAAAATGTTAGATGTAGCACCTATAAGTTTCCTAAAAATGCATGTTTTATTTAACGGGAGCAGCTGCTATATAAACATAAAATCCTAAACCTGTTGTAAATATTATTAACATGTTGTACACCCAATGTCACTGACATTCGAGTCTGATATACAGCGCAGATCAAAATTAGAGAATAACCTAAAATTTTCTACATTTCAAGGTCACTGCTGTTTGAAGTTACCAGGAAGTTAACAGGAAGGGAAGTTTTTTAAGCATATTTCATAAATTAATTATATTCTGAAACTGTGTGAAAAAAAAAAAAAAAAATATATATATATATATATATATATATATATATATATATATATATATATATGTGTGTGTGTGTGTGTGTGTGTGTGTGTGTGTGTTCATGTAGCTTTATTGGTAGAGCATTGCGCAAAGTTGTGGGTTCGATTCCCAGGGATCACATGTTAGGTAAAAAATGTTAGCCCGAATGCATTGTAAGTCGCCTTGGATAAAAGCATCTGCTAAATGCATAAGTTTAAGTTTAATATTGTAGCTTTATAATGACACCGATTCATTCAAGACCCCCCAAAAGGCTGGTCATTTAGTAAAGCCCCTTTCACACTGCGATTTCGGAAACTACATAATGTTTCCCGGCAATTGTTCCCGGGTCACTAGATTTTGCACTTTCACACTGCCAGTGATTACCCGGAATATGTGCGTGTGTTCACACACAACCCGCAAAGACATGTGACATCAGGGTGTGATGTGTAATGTACGAGTCGAAAACGCTAGGCACGTTAACTTTCACTTAAGATGGCCAACGATCTCAGCTTCAGCGCGGAAAGTGAGGAACTAATTGATCTCTGCTTTGTTACAGTTTGCACAAAGTTTTTTTAGTCGGAAATGTTGATCTGCCTTCAAAACACCTGGTAGAAAAGTCGTGCGATAACGTGTGTCATCACTACGACAAACCTTTTACTGCATTAGTAAAGGATTAATCCCGGAGTCAATCCCGGGACGTGTTTGCGTTCACACAGAAGGCGACCCGACAATGGGCCAGCAATTTTCTGGGTCCAACATGCATTGTGAAAGAGGCTTAAGACAAGTGCACAAGAGGACAGGGTAATGTGGAGACTCTCAAGCTGGAATCGCTAGTTAGTTGACCACTGAACAGGGTTAAGGATCTGTCTCGGCACGTTTAAGAGAAGTCATACTTATGACCACGCCTCTCATTAGCAGAAAGAATCAAAAGGCTAAGCTCATTTTTTCTGAGGAGCATGTTGTGTGGAGAAAGGAGAACTGGTCCAAAGTTGATGAGATGAAGTGATGAGAGCAAGTTTAATTTATTTGAGTCAGATTGGGAAACCTTATGTTTGGCATCAAACTGTGGAAAGACTGAACCCCGAAGACAATGCTCTCGTCACACTTGCTGTTCCCTGAAGCTGAAAACTTTGAAATAATGAAACAGCTGGTCCAGAGTCCTGATCTAAACCTGATTAAAAATCTCTGTTAAAACCTTTGTGACAAAGTTATGTATAAGAAACCTGCCACAGTTACTGAACTATGGAAGAAAGTAGAAGAAATCACCATACGCTTCCTACTCGTTTCTGACTGCTGTAATCCTCCAACATTTTACTTTGAATCTTGTTCAGTACTAAAGTGTTGACTGTTCTTTAATTTTGATCATAGAAAATAGATGTTTTTGTTGAAATGCTTTGGTTATCTTGTCAAACATGTTAGAAGAACAGTGAAATACCTCCAGCTAATACTCATTCAAATTTTGAGTGATGAAGACTAACAATATAATAAAAATAAAACAAACGTATTTATAGATTCTCTAATTTTGATCTCCACTGTAGAGCTGTGTTGAAGATCCAAACTCCAAAAGAACATATTTATGTTGTAGTCGCTGCAATATTCATCAGTAATTTCAAAAGATTGTTTGGTTTGTATAAAAGCGTGGACATGTACGACTCAAACAAAACATTATGAGAGACAGTGATTGTCCTTTCCCTGTCAAATAGAGTTTCCGTTCCTGTGTTGTTGTGCGTTACTGATGCTGCTGGTGTGTTTGTTGTTGCACATTGATTAGCCATTGTTGTCCAACTCTTTCTGGCTGCAACTGTAAAATATTTTTTTATGCAACCAATCAGTGTTGGGTGTAATGCATTACTAAGTAATTAAAAAGTAAAGTGGATTTGACATCAGTATATAACATCTAATTTAAAATGTATGTTTTCAATGTAACCTCTCTTAAATACTTTGGCAAGTAGGCAGTTTTATTGTATTTATATGAAAGAATTAAAAGATAATTTCATGTCTATGTCTGTAATGTTCAAGTGGTGGCCGGGGGTTGGTGTTGGATTTAAATTAAAATTAAATTAAATTAAATGTATGCATTTAGCAGAAGCTTTTATCCAAAGCGATTTAAAGTGCATTCAGGCTATCAATTTTTACCTATCATGTGTTCCCGGGGAATCGAATCCCCAACCTTGCGCTTGATAAGGCAATGCTCTACCACTTAAGCTACACGGAGACTTAGTATTTAGAAAGTACTAAGGAAAGCAATAACTTTAGAACCTAATTATTACAGTATTCTAATTACACTGTTGAAGATGTAATTACTAGATAGTAATTCAATACTTTTTTTTAGAGTAACTTACCCAACACAGTACCCATGTAGCCTTTTTTTTCTGCTAAAAGATCTTAGTTATTGAGAATTATTGTTATAAAGTCAGTATTGATATAATATTGACATAATAAAATAATGTAATATTATAGTTTAATAATATTAAAAAAATAAATATATTATATAATATTATTTTGCTTATATTATATTGCTTATATATATATATATATATATATAATTTATTATAATATGAATAGAATATTATATCATTAAATAGTTATATATTATGTGTGTGTGTGTGTGTGTGCGTGTTGTATATATATATATATATATATATATATATATATATATATATATATATATATATATATAGATAGATAGATAGATAGATAGATGATAGATTAGAGGTAATAGTTGCATTTCAGCAAACAACAAAGACTTCTTGTGATGAATCATTCAAAGATTCTTTGTTAATAATTAATAATTTAATCTTATTTGTAAAGGCCCAGCATAAACATTCTGTTATTCTTGCCTGGTCATGAAGCATGTGCTCAGGTGCAAACCCTCTGCACCCCAACAGAGCTGCAACGCTTCATTTATATTAATGGCCTGTCCCGCTGACATGGACGACTTTAAGGCTGTGGTCTTAATCTCTCAAAACCGCCCTAATTTTTGCCTGAATAACCAGTACAAATGGAGTTTTAATCATCATTAAATCCATCACCTTTATTATGGTTTCTGTTGTGTCCTTCACACAATGTCACAATGGCTCTGAATGTCAAAGCTTTGAAGGGTGTTTGATATTCAAAGCATGCGTTTCATGATTCGGGAGGATGAACGGAGTGTAAAACCGGCCTCTGTACCTTGGGAAATGTATGAATCAATGATCTCTAGCTGTTTTGTGAGAAGGATGTGGTTTGTGTTAATATTTGATAAGCAGATTCATAATCTTAACGTCACATGCGACAGATGAAGCTGAGTTCAGGTGAGAACAGAAACTGTTTACCGTGTGAAAAGCGTGTCATGTAGATGTCGAAACACTTAAAACAGGAAATGGACATCTATGTGTGAAATGAAACATTTGTTTCGAACTTTCCTGCGATGAAAGGTTGAATGTAATACATTCTTACCTGCATAAGTATATTTATCTGTTGAAAATTTTAGTGGTACTTGCTAGGGCTGCACAATTAATCAAAATTAAAATGCAATCACAATTAAGCAGAAGCTGCAATTGTCATGCACATCTTTTAGTGAAGCACTTATTCATTTTATTTAGGGATGTCCAGATCCGATCACGTGATCGGAAATCGGGCCCGATCGCGTGGTTTCAGACTAGATCGGAATCGGACGTTACCTCCCGATCAGGACTCGGATATATATATATTCTCATTAATTTTTAACACATCTTTTGTTATGCGGTGGCACAGAGTTAGACCCTTTTGACTCCACACAGAAACAGCGACGCGTGCGGCATGACATCACTTTGTTTTCAAGAGCTGGTGTGAATAAATATAGATTCAAACTCAAAGAGACATGATAGTTTGCGCATGACCTGATATTTCATTCGGACCCAGGATACAGCGAGATGAACATCACAGAGCGCTAAACTCTCATGCAGTGTGTGTCTCATTCATACTCGAAGCCGGAGCACGCTCTCGCGCTGATATCAGGATATTCATAATATGGACAAAAGCGTCCAGCTATGCTGTGGTGCGCACAGGAAAACAGAAACTTATGCAAACACGAAGACGTTAATATACGATCACGACAATAAATTGTTCTTCAAGTCATCTCCAGCAGGTGATAAATAAAGTATGAACAATGCAGTGCTGATTGACATAGTATTTATTACAGTATAGAAACTATTCTGCATTATTATGTGATAAACAGTGTTTGTAGTATATAAACAAATCATTATTATTTGTTATTGTCCAGCATTTATAGATTTCTAAGCCAATTAAAAGCTAGAAATTAGAGAAAAATTAAAGTTGCCTATACTACCAGTCAGAAGTTTTTGAACAGTAAGCTTGTTAAGGTTTTTTTTTTTTTTTTTAAAGAAGTCCCTTCTATTCACCAAGCCTGCATTTATTTGATCCAAAGTACAGCAAAACAGTAAGATTTTTAAATATTTTTACTAGCCTATTTAAAATAGCTGTTTTATATTTGAATATATTTCAAAATGTAATTTATTGAACATCCTGGATCTGTTTTTTCGCTCTTCTTTATGTATTATAGAAGTATCGGATCGGGACTCTGTATCGGCAGATACTCAAAATCAAATGACTCGGACTCGAGGACAAAAAATCCTGATCGGGACATCCCTAATTTTATTATAATAAAGTATATAATAATGCAGTACTAATCGAAATCACCTTCATCGCTGCTTAGAATACTAAGAAATAATGTTGTGTGCCTTATTCTGTATAAGAAGCCACATCATCTCACAGGGATTTATTTAAAACACTCGACTGACGTTATGAAGTGAGTTTGGAGTAAAAACATTATTAAATGTAGTATTTTCACGTGCTTTCAGATAGAGCAGCATTTACTACACAGAGCCATAGTTCACTGACAAGCTACGCAAACAGCTTTCATAATCGCAGAACGATTTCTTCGATATCATCACGCGATTAAATCGTCTGCGATTATGAATGCAATTTTTCGTAGGTTGTCAGTGAACGGGGACTTGCCTGTGTGAAACGTGTTGCCGTGATGCTACACGAGTTATTTGTTAATTATTTCTTATGTAATTATTATAAAAATGTCAGTATTGATCGTTTAATATATTTTTTGTAATTTTGTTGTGCATTTGTCTTTTTTTTTTTTTTAAATTGTCCAGTTTAAGTTTTATTTAGAAAATGATAGCTGTTGCTTTTGGAAACTAGTTAAAATAAAATGCATTTTATTTTATGTTGTTATTTTAAATAGTTTTATATAAATGATTTATAGTTTTTATAGTTTCATATAAAAACACACACACACACACACACATATATATATATATCAGGGCTTAAAGTTCTCCAGCACCGTGCTGAATGTCCTGCGTGCAGCGTTTGATTGAATTGTACACCAAGATTTCAAAATAAAAGTTTCTGCATGTGGCCAAATATAAAAATTGAATGGATTTAAACATAATTTAATCAAACTGTAAAGTGAAACGTCACCGGGTTGTTGGCGCCCTCTGCAGGTATTTGTTTTAATACATAATGTACTTAAATTGGTTATGTTCATATTATGTATAGGCATATAACATTACATATTTTAACAGTATTGTTCAGTACAATCATGTATTTTTTTGGTTTTGATATTTTATTTAAGCCAATTATTATTGCCTCATCATTAGTTTATATATAAATAGTAATACTAAAGCCTGTTTTTCACTTAGGTCTGTTTGTGTTACTAAACAAATGTTAGATTACTCATGTAATCTGAGATTACTTGATTACCAAAATAATCATTAGTTACAGCCCTAGATTAGTTAAAATATTTCTAAATACAACTGCACTGTTTTACTTTTTGCAATTAAAAGACAAATATTTTGTCACTGAAAATTTATTAAAAATAGTGTTAAAATGTTTTCATGTTCTAGTGAACCAACTAGTATCTGTATTTTCTCTCATCTCATGAGCTAAGTGTAATGTCACACCCCTAAATTCGATAAGCGTGATATAGCTCATCATTTTTCAAGTGTGTGATACAGCTTTCATTCTTCAGGTCAACCATATATTCAGTTTGAAAAAGAAAGCAATAACTTTAGCATAGTATCCTTTCAAATGTTAAAGTTGTTCTGCACCGCCCGCCCCGTCCAAAGAAAAAAGTTCAGGCTCAGGGTTTTTTTTTTTTGGCTTTAACCCCTGTAATATATATAATTTTTATGTTTTTATTTCAGATTTAGTTTATTAAATATAATGCAATATAATATAATAAAATATTTCTGCACACACAAAATGGTTTTGAAGTTATTTAACCATTTAATAATTATAAATGTATAAATGTTTAAGTAGACCTATACAAGGACCAAGAGCCAGATCCTAACTTGAGGCTTAACATGGAATGTTTCTGTAGCACAGCTCCAGGGTCATAAGTTGTTTGATTTATGATTATGCACAAAGCATGTCTTTTCTTGAGTATGTTTCGCTGCCGGCAGTCAGTCTTGTAAAGAGTTAATGGTGTGGACTTTCCTCCAGTGAAGTGAGCTTGTGTGGACAGAGCACAGTAACTCAGAGCTGTGATGTCAAGTCAGGTGTGAATAGTGTGTGTGTGTGTGTGTGTGTGTGTGTGTTTCTCATCAGACCTGCAGGCCGAGGTATCTTTTGCCTGATGGCTTTTGCAATTCTGTTTTTTTTATCATAAGTCTGTTCAGTGAAATGGTAATGATAATGCATAGAAGAGGAATCTCTTTAAAAAACATGACCTTCCTGTCCTTATTGCTGAGGAATGCACTTTATTGTTTAGTAAGTGTATAAACACTTAAAGGTGAAGTGTGTCATTTCTGTGACACTTGCGGAATTGGACTGAATAACAAAAATAGTATAAAATGAAAACTTTACTAACACTGGTTGTGAAGCTGGTATATATACATTTTTCATTTTCATAGTTTTAATTAATATGTAATTTTATTTTATTTCTGTTTTTATTTTATTATCCCCCCTCCCCCAATATTTTAAATTCTCATTTTAACTCATTTTAATTTTGTTTTTACAATTGATTTACAATTTAATTATAGTGTAATTTGTATTAGTGTTTTTTATCATTAATATTATTGATTCATTTTATTTTTTTTATTTTTTACATTTTTTAAAATATAATTTAACCATGCATTTTTTCTACAAGTTGCATGAGTTTGGGGTTAAGTTTCCTGTTGATATGACCAATCACAGACGGGGAGAGTATTTAAAACCTTATTGTTTCTCAATTCTGTTTAGTCACACTAAAGGTGCATGAATGACTCTCTTGCCTTGTTAGCAATAAATTACCTGCATGATAAATTATTCCAAATTAAACTTTCCTCTGCCAGTGATCATGCCCTGACTGGTTCATCTGTGCATCTGAAAAGAGACGTGTTGCTGCAATGCACTTTTAATTCTCTTTGATAAATATATCATCATTGAGGGCTCGGCTGAGAGGCTTGAAAGAAACAAAGCCAGTCTGTAAAAAAAAAAAAAGTTTTAGAAAATGTTTTAAATTAACCTTATTTCAAAACTTTTGGTTGTTAAATGCAGTTTAAACTACATGAGATAAATCTCAGTGTTAGCATGACAGAGGCTCGAGCTGATGACTCGGTCCTCATGTTAATGAGGTTTGGTTTGGACTGAAGGAATCCTGCTCTCCCGCATGGCACAGATTCCCAGCTGAGAGCTGTTGTTAGGGGCTCCTGAACGTGTTCTATGGGCTGTACTAAATATAGCTCACTCAGAGGTGAACGGTAGGGAGCGCGGCGGACTGTGAGGAGATGCACGGTTAAAAATAAGCTTTGATGGTCTCACGGAGAACCTTGAAAATTTCCATTGCATATTCTCATTAACGTGAGAAAAAGTTCTTTAGATTTTCTAAATGTTCTTCATTTTAAGAACAAAAAATTCTCTGAAAGGTTCTTTGGGGAAACTGAAATGGTTCTTCTATGGCAATGTTTTTAATATGAAGAGCCATAAATCAAACTTGTCTGAGGGCCATGAGTCAGAAGTAAATGTTGCTTTAAATCCAACAGAATTGGGTTGAAAATATTGATCTGTCGATTTTAATTGATTCTCATTTATGTGGACCGAAATGGATTCTTAGTTCTTAGTTTTCAGTTGATTTTATGAACTAAACTTTACATGATTTGTAGTGCGCCTCCTGTCCAATAAATCATAATAACCTTTGTGCTTAGTTTTGATATGAAAAATCTCAGCTGTCAAATTCTAAATTTTTTGCAAAATTTAAAGAATACGGTTTTGATGCTCTTTAATGTGTTGTCACAGATTGCCTACTATTTATAGCATGAAATAAACATGAATGAACATTAGAAATGATGTTGAAATAAACAGTTTAACATACTGAAATGTATTATGTTGTCATGTAATTGCACAGCCAGTGTTTCAACCACAGAAACACATCAATAAAAGCTTGTAAACATTATGTAACCTAAACATTTGAATAAAATCTATTCAATATCCTTAGCTTGATAGTTAGCTAGGAACATAATGCATTTTATGCACTATAATATATCTCTCTTCTATGGCATCAATGCAAAAACACCTTTTTTTGGAAATAATAGACCTGCTAAATGAGCTCAATCCCAACTTTTGGTTATTTCAGAAGTATATTCAACTTAGCAGGATAGAGAAAGCAAAAATAGATCACAGAGCAGATGTTTTATAAAGCAATGAGACGGATGTTGCCTCTAAATGCATTGCTTTGGGTGCGACTCACTCTCTTTGATGTCGGGTTGGTATGACTGCTATTCTACACCCTCTTCCTCCATTTCAGCACTAAAGTATAGATATTTATGTAGCTTTTTAAAGACAGAACTGACATGTAGACACAGAGGCTTGATTGTTGTTCTCACCATCCGTCTTTATTCAGTGAAATTGTGAGATTATTGCTTCGCCTCGTGTAGAGGTTTAAATTAATTGAAAACATGCTCAGGCCACTTTAAGACACATTGATGTGTGTGTCTCTGCTAATTGAATATCAAAGGATGGAGAGGCTGTTGTTTAGAGGCAAATCTTCATTAGTATTTGCAGCTGGTGACCTGAGGTGCTGGATGTTCAGCTTTTGTGAGGCTCTTATTACATAATGCAATTTGCTGGCTCTGTTATTAAATGAAGTCAACTTTTTTTGCTGCTCATACAAATGTCACATGGTGATGTCACAAAATGACCATCTGTCTGATAGGAGGACGGTGATTTGTGTTATCTGGGTTTATAACTCGGAAACTTGGTCTGGTGTTGTTTTTGAGGTTTTGTGGAAATTAGTGGTGTGCGATGTCACGATTTTTGATCGTGGACAATTAAAATAATGTAAAAGTACATTATTTGCATGTGCTTTAAAGTCTTGCCGAATAAACATTTCATTTGCATGCTGTTCTGCATGCGCTTTTTCTGAGCTCGTACACCTGAAGTGCATGCACACTAAAAAGCCTGTCTAACAACGCCTGATTACTGGACTAATATATTTTGCATCTGATTGCGCTAATACTGTCAAAAAAACAGAATTACAATAAACACAGTTCGTACACAGTTGGTCGATAATCCATAACAGTGCTTCCTCCAGTGATAAAGTCCATTCCCTGTTGTCCTCTCACATCAAAATCTACCAACATATTTGTTTAGATCTGTTTTGGGTTGTAAACAGTGCTTAATCTGTGCAGATTTCTCTCCTGATTCAGACAAGAAGCAATATCATATATAGAGGACTCGTATTTTAAAAAGTTACCATTTGAAGTCCTAGAAACATCCAGGTTTTTACTTCGCAAGACATTAACTGATGGACTGGAGTGGTGTGGATTACTTTATTGTGATGTTTTTACCCGCTGTGTGGACTCTCATTCTATGAATATTCTGCAAATGTTCAGTTTTCCGTGAACAAATCCTTTGAACTTTGTTCCATTTCTTAAACCCATTTTGTTCCGTTGTTGTGATCGGTACAAAATTAGTTGAAGACAAATGACTCCTTGTTGTCTCTCAGAACAAAAACACTAAAAGATCTTGGAAGTTGAGCCACTTAAAGTCATATAACAGTTGTCTAGTGGTCTGTGTTTATTATAAGATTTAGATTTAGTCGACACTTGTTTATCCCTCGGCTTGCCTGCTCTAAAGGTTTCAGTTGTGGGATGCTGTAATACAGTAGTTTTTGAAGAACAGTTCTCGATAAACAATCAGGGTGTGTAAGTGATGAGGTTATGTCATGGAATCCCACTCGGATGTGGGCTGAGATTTCTTCCTAGTAACCCCAATCTGACCCGCTAATCTGTCTAAGCCTGGCGCTGAAAAGAGAAGGAGAATGAGAAAGCAGGAGAGAGTTACTGTGGCGTGCTGTATCATCAGCTGTGGAGTGAGCCGTGGGGGGGTAGGTTGTAGGTTCAAGGGTTTATACATGGACCATCAGCACTGGGCGCTTTAAGAAAGACGTGATGATGTTGCTGTAAATCACCATAGATAAAAAAAAAAAAAAAATTTATAAGCCTGATATAAAGTTCAAGTGGTTTTAAAACCAACATAAACAAGTTGATTCAGGTTGGGAACATACAAAATGTGCAAAGTTACAAGTGATCTAGTACCGCTGACCTAAACCAGCTAATCCTTTGTGTTTAATGATGTTATTTCTGCACACTAACATAACAGGGCGTCAATACTTCAAATCAAGACTGAATGTCCTTGGAATTGCTTTGAAGGAGTAACATGAAGAAACATTTTCTTTGTTCACCAGGTGCTTCAGATAGTTTTTTAAGGTAAAAAAAGAGAACAAAATGTTAATTTGGCATGACATGAGAGCATCAGGTTGTTTTAATAGTGTCTCTAAAATAACTCTGTTATGGTTCATTTTCGTGAATCAGTTTATTTTGATCTGTTTCAGTGAATCTGTTCAAAATACTCAAAGTGATTCTTTTGTAGGGCTGTCACTTTTGTGGAAAAATCATTTTCGATTTTTAAGAGAAGTGTTCATTGAATCGATTGTAAAATAGATTTTCCATGTCTAAAATAAAAGACGTTTCCTTTTTCAACGTCAAATAACGGACGAACGTAAAGAGAGCGCTGGAAACGCACAAGTCTCTATTCGCGTTTGGTGTGAACTCAGAGAGGTCGCTTTCGACGTCACTGGGTCTTATAGGCGCGTAAAATTGCTGGTATTTTCTGTCTAGCTTTTGCAAGGCATACTGCACTTTTGGAATTCTTTTTTTTTCTTTTTCTGCTTGTTTGTGAGTTTTGTTACATCTATATTTTTTAATTGTTTAATTATTTTAAAATGAATAGTGTACATATTTGGTTAAAATCGATTCCCTATTTTAATTTCCGAAACTTTTTTTGGTTGGTCCGATCGATTGTGCAATCGATTTTCGAACTAAAAGTGACAGCCCTATTCTTTTGCATTACCTTTTAAAAAAAGAAATTAAAATAAGTTTATAGATGTCTGTGTGGCATTTTACAATTTTATATGAATTTTACATATTTTAGTTAAGTTGAAAATAACAAAATATTACTGTTCATCGCTATGGATTGTTATGTTGGTACATTTAAATACAATTATTCCTTGTTATTTTTATTAAGAATGGTGTGGAAAGCAAACCTTCATTGTTTTTAACAATATTCTACTGTATTTTACAGTTTTAACATTTTGAAGTGAATTAGCAACAGTGGCTGTTTGATCAATGGTGGTCCCTATATATATATATATATATATATATATATATATATATATATATATATATACACATACATACATACATACATACATACATATATATATATATACACAAAACGAATAATGAAAAAAATATTTCTTATTATTTTTATGCATTATTTAATATATTATTATTTATTTTTAAATTATTATAGCCATTTTAGAGCAAACGCTTTAGCGATTAAACATTTTAGAAGTATTGTCTGCAGAATTCTTTTTTAAGTCTGCTAAAGATTTGTACTTGCGGCGACTGAAAGGTGTTAAATTAGCAAACTAAACGAGCAGAATAGGTTCTAAATAAACAGAGTGGTGTTTAGAGATTAAAATATCCCTCTCTGCTCTTGCTAGCTCTCCTGCACCGGCTTTGTGTTACACTGAACGCATTGAAGTTTCCTTTGATGTCACGCCTGCAACTCTTCCCATTGTATTCTGCAGTGTGTGTTTGCAGACCATTATTTTCCTCCGATATGTTTCAGCCACAGGCTGGAGTTATTTGTGTGATATCCCGAGCTTCCAGTTTTGTTTCATATTCTGATTCAACAGGCATGAATGCAGGTTTAGAAGCATGTCGGTGCACTGATGTGTGCCACTTTCTGTTTGTCGTTAGCGTCCCGCTGGTGTGTTAATGTGACAGAGCCACTCTAACAGTCACACACATGTTGTGTTTACTAGTCATTAAGCTGCGAGTCTCAAACAGTTTCACAATCCTGGTCTCAGGCTGGAAATTTTAGCTAATTTGGTGTTATTTTAGTATTATTCCTAAACTGTTATAGTTTACGTTTTATTTTAAATAATCTTTTTATTATTTACTTATTGTTAATTTTATTTTAGGTTGTTTTCAGATTTAATTTAACTTGTGATTTTTTTTTTTTTATTAATGGCTTTTATTTATATCCTTTAATACTATTAATTTCAATTTGTTCATTTTTTTTTTGTGTGTGTGTGTTTTGAGTTTTATTTTTTATTAGATTTTATTAATATTTTGAATGGCTTTTATTTTTATACATTTTTAAATATTATTTTAATTTTGGTTGAATTTGAAGTCATTTTAAGTAATTTATTTTGGTTTTAGTTCAGTTTTTATTTTATTTATTATTTATTGTTTTAGTTTGATTTATTTTAGCAATATTAGTAATATTTTGAATTGCCTTTTATTTTTATACTTAGTACTTTTCATTTTAATTTAACACAGCATACATTTTAACTTAATGTTAACTTTTTTGTAATTTATTTCAGTTTTAGTTTAGTTTATTTCAATATTGTTTTTATTGATTGTTCA
Source organism: Carassius carassius (assembly GCF_963082965.1). Lineage (NCBI taxonomy): Eukaryota > Metazoa > Chordata > Actinopteri > Cypriniformes > Cyprinidae > Carassius > Carassius carassius. The sequence continues at coordinate 1,558,452 of NC_081776.1, read as the reverse complement.
TTATATTTTGTAATTAGTAATTGTATTGTTTTTGTGAAATTAAAATGAGAAATGTTCCCTTGGCATCTAACTGTAATGAATTTTTGAAGTTGTTCATCTAATATTTAGGTTTCTAAAATATAGCTTATTTCAGCTTAATTTCAATTAACAAAAAAAATCTCTATATATATGTATATACACACACATTCACTCTTACACACACACACACACACAATTGTGTCAGGTGCAGAAGAGGTCATTTAAAGGGTGTAAATCGAGCCACATCACACTACGCTGTTACAGTTTCACAGTCCATAAGGCCTCCTGGACCGTCTCTACTTTTTCTCCCTCGTTTTTTCCCCCTCAGTGACCTACTTTGCTAATTATAGGTCAGAAGTTTCCACCACTGAAAGTTTGGTCTGAACAGTTGACAGGCCATGCGTTGAATCCGGGTCTGTGTGGCACAGACTGATGCTCACACCATGTTTGACTAAAACGGTTTCTTTATCTGACCGTGATGCCATCAGATAAAGAATCTGTTTTAACCGTAAAGAAGAGAAAAGTATTATCTGAAGCACCTGTTTGATGAGTGATGTTTGCGCTTCAAATAAGAGCCGTCTGTGTACAGATATAGTCCAGAAATGTGCTGGAGAAATGAAGGGAGTTGTTACGAAATGGCCTGTTATTGTCTAGAATAGAGATTTTGATCATAGAAATCAATTAGATATGTGCGAGGAATTTTGCTGAACGAACTGCAGTTGGTTGCTTTAAATGTCTGATAGTCTCATTCTGTCTAATTATGTCTAATTATGATCAAGATCTTTTGCTAAGCTTAAATCATAAAAAGCATAAAAAAAGATTTAGTCCTAAATGTAACATTTATATGTTTTAATTTCATATAAAATTCTATCCTTTTGAATGATACAATTTTAACAGTATTTATGAAGGTTCTAAAAAAAACGAAACTAATAAACTGACAATTTAAAAAAAAAAAAATTCATACAAAAATTAAAACATATTAATAAAAACTATTATAGTATCTAAGTGATACTAAGGGGCAAAAATCGCATCTTTTATATGTAGTTGCCAAATATGCATCACATTAAGTTTATTTGTTTATGTTCAAACTGTGTTACTCAAATGGAATGAAATGTTACATTCAATTCAGATACATAAATCTTAAAATTAGGCCTGAATATTTTTTTGAGTGCATGCAATGTGACACATTTGTTGAAGTAAATGTGTTTGTGTCTCCACAGACATGCAGAGCTGTGAACTGTGTTGACCGGCAGCGTCTGGACAAACATGGAGCCTTGTGCCGAGTCTCAGGGAGATCCTGAGAGAGCTCAGGTAAGCACTCTCTCTCACACACACACACACACACACACACACACTCATTATGTGAATATAATGAGCCGTTAGAGCTCACACGGACCTGAATCGCCTTCACAATAACAAGAACAAAGCTGACGCTGCTGACACCAAACACATTTTAAAATCTCCTCACTCACACAATTTCTGTCCCATTAGTGACTACTAGGGCTGGGACAACGCGTCGAGGTCATCGATGACGTCGACGCAAAAAATACATCGACGCAAAATATGCGCATCGATTCGTCGACCTGTTTTTATTTCTCTAAAAAACGTTTGTAAAACGTTTACCTTATGTGCGCTGAATACGTGATGGCCGGATCTACATTCTGTCCAACGTTATAGAACCAATCCAGGGGTTTTTCTGCATTGATCTTTTTTTTTTGGCGGCTGTCAAAGCCTTATTTGATCGGTGAGTGACAGTGACAGGGCGCGTACGAGAGAGAGCCCCGGCTGCTCGCGCACTCACAGTCTTCAAACTACACGAGCGCTTCTTGCTCTCTCTCTCCCTCGTGCATATTAACCAAAATCATTAGACACGATAGAAAAAGGGCGAAACACCAAAGTTTCACGCGCGCTCGCGCACTCACAGTCTTCAAACTACACGAGCGCTTCTTGCTCTCTCCCTCCCTTGTGCATATTAACCAAAATCATTAAACACGATAGAAAAAGGGCGAAACACCAAAGTTTCACGCGCGCTCGTGCACTCACAGTCTTCAAACTACACGAGCGCTTCTTGCTCTCTCCCTCCCTTGTGCATATTAACCAAAATCATTAGACACGATAGAAAAAGGGCGAAACACCAAAGTTTCACGCGCGCTCGCGCACTCACAGTCTTCAAACTACACGAGCGCTTCTTGCTCTCTCCCTCCCTTGTGCATATTAACCAAAATCATTAGACACGATAGAAAAAGGGCAGAACGCCAAAGTTTCACGTGGAACTTTCGGAGATTTTTTTTCTACATGACAGGCTGCTGGCTCCCACTGTGAATTTTTTTTTTTTTTTTTGTAAAAGCTCTCTGTATTAGCTTAAAGCCCTCAAGTTTACATTTACATACTGTATTCTTTCAATTGCTCTAAACAAGTATTTTGGGTGACCTTTTTTATTGAATGCTAGACATCAAGTTGTTGTTATTTTCATCTGAAAGAACTTATTTTTTCAGTAAGCTAGGCTCTATGTGTCCAGTAAGCTTGTTTTCAGTAAGATATGTGTTTTCAAGGCTTCAAGGTTTTATTGAATGCTATCTCTATACAAGTCTATATAAGTGCAAAGTAATGCATTCTTAGTCAGTCTTTTATTTTGTAATTTTAAGAGCAATAAACATATATTGCAATGTTAAGGAATTGATGTTTTTTTCATTCAGATATGTAAATCAACATGTATAAATTGTTAGTAGTCAATTAATTTGGGAGATAATCGAAATCAAATCGGTCTGAAAAATTAATCGTTAGATTAATCGATGCATCGAAAAAATAATCGCTAGATTAATCGTTTAAAAAATAATTGTTTATCCCAGCCCTAGTGACTACAAAAGACCAAAACACACTTCAGCTGTCACATCCTGTGAATAATGATCAGTGCAGAAGACTGCTGCATGCTGGGATACATCTCACTGTCACAAAATAATATTATGAATAAAATGTAAGAAGACTAAGCCTGTTTTTTTTTTTGCATTGTGAAATTAATTTTATGTTGATTTTAGAACCTTTTTACAGCCCTGTTTCTTATTACTCTGTGTAAAAAAACTAATAATTATGGGAAAATATTATTATAATTATAGATAATAATTAAATGAAACAATAATAATAAATTTACATTTATTTAAAATATTAAAAATATATATTAAATTTGAATGAATGAATATATATATATATATATATATATATATATATTTGAATTAATATGTTTATATATTTAATATAATTTAAATTAACTATCATGGTACAATTTCTGCCACTGTCTTTAATGTATGCAAATTAATTTGAAAACAAAACAAACCAAATACTAGTATTTTAAAAACAAAAAATGCTATTATGGGAATATAATAATATAACGCTTATATTAAAGAAAAAAAATTTTTTTTTGCATTACAGTAATCAGACTTTGATGGTTAAATGTGATTCATTGTTATAAAGATAATCTCAGTAATAAAATATTTGTATTGCTTTACTGCTTATGTGAATCATTTCACACACAAGCCTAAGGTGTTACCCAGCATGCACCTGTGAGCCACGCTCTCTCTCTTTCATTAACCAAAATAACTGTCTGTTGAGCAGGAGTTGTGTAGGTGTTGATAAGTATTTGCTTGATTCACGAGTCATTTGCTGGAACGAGAGCAGAGAGGGGTTTGTTTGTGTTTATTGTTCTTTTTATTTCAGTAAAGTGTGGATCATATTCCTCCGGCTCCAGCTACATCTGCTTCACATGCATCCGAAAACATCATGGTTTCACTGTATGAAAGCTTTTGTGGCCAGAGATCAGAGAAGACAGATTTGGCTTTAGGTTAAGTGGGTTGTAATTGTAGCAATGAACACCATTCATTCACAGAAGCATCTGCATCGGGTCATTAGCTAATTATAGTGTCTAATTAAGTGTGATCACTTCTTAATATGTGTTTCAGCGTAATGATCCTGGCAATTGGCTTCATTTTAATTTCCATATTTTTTTAAATAATATAATATTTCAGGATTTTTTTTCCCATTATGATAATGAGAATTTGGGTGAAAATGTGATTAATTGCTGGAAAACATGTCACAATGCAAAAATGCTAATGATCCTAGTAATGTTTTAATGTAATAATAATATTTAATATTTAATATAATATTTTTATATTTTATCATTATATTTTAAATTTTAATTGTATTAATTTTTGTTCAGATTTAAATAAATTGCAGTTAAATTGTGTAAATCATTCATGATTTCAGATATTATTTATGATTAATAAAATTGAACCACTAAAACAGAGTATAGAAAAATGAAAACAGAAAAAAACGAATTTAAAACTAAAATTAAATGAAACATCTTTCTTAGAGCCCTAAAACAGTAATTGATCAACCATGACGTCCTAAATAGTTTGGAAAACTTCTGATTTTACTCCACTTCTCTGAGTTATAAAGCTCACACCCAACGACCAAACGATTACAGGATCGTTTCTTTACCTTAAAGTATTCAGTTTGTTGACATTCAAAAGGAAGTGAAATGCATTCAAACACAGGTCATCTAATGATCTTCAATGCATTTCAAATAGTCGTCGTTTTCATCAAACTGACCCCGTGACCTCGTCTGATGTGTTTCTATATGTGCATCGATAAGGAAACGCAGCATCATTTTTGCATTAGATGAAGGAAGATGTCGACTCGGTAGTTGACAGGAAACCCCTGCCACTCGTTTCCTGTCTTTTGGAGGCCCATAAACAGGAACCAAGGGCAGCTCGTATCTGACAGAAGAAATCAGGCCTTAAACAGGATGTTTAGACTAAATACAGACACACAAACACCAGTGGAAATGTGAGTTTGAGTTAGACATTCACTCATCATGACCTGCACTCTTCGAATAGTCTCATGTGAATTCATTCATTTTTATTCTTAGCATATTGCATGAAGTTTAGGGTCTTCAGCTATGTTTTCTCTGACACTTCAGTTATTTATAGCACTTCTGAGTCTGATTTGGCTGATTAGTATGCAAACAGTCTTTAGTCACATTTTAGTTCAGATTATATGCGTTTTCTTCATGGGCAGTTTTTTATACGCTCTATTTGGCCTCCTGAAGTGGTTTATGGCAAGTAGTTTGTTTTTTCGAATGAATCATGAATTATTAATACACAGATCATGGAAACTGGAAATGAGTCATGATGGGTTTGCGTAATTATCCAGATGTCATCTCAGGGTGGTTTATAAATACAAGAAGCTTTTTATTCAAGTCTGAGTGCAGTCTCAGTGAGAACTTGTATTTATTTATTTTTTATATTGTAAGTAAGCTGTTATAGGTTAGCTTTGTGTGTCACGTCAGTTGTAGTTGTCATATGATTCATGCTCGTCCCTTCAAAAGTTTGCTGTTCACCAAGGCTGTACTCATTTAATTAAAAATACTGTAAAAACAGGAATATTATTAAGTATTATTGCATATCAAAATAGCTTTTTTCTATGTGAATGTATGGTAAAAGTTGTGTTTGTTGCTGTGATCAAAGCTGAATTTACTCCAGCCTTAATTGTCACATGATCCTTCAGAAATCATTTCTCAATACATTTCTGATTATTATCAATGTTGAAAACTATTCTAAAGCTATTATAATAAATAATAATAATGCCTCTTTAAATAAAGCTAATAATTATAATTAATTAAAAAAAAAATTAACAAACTACAAATGAAATCATAAAAATCACTTTTTATTAAGGCTGAACGATTAATTGCATTTGCGATAATATCGCGATATGAGAAAATGCGATTTTCTAATCGCTACGTGCGCGATTTGAGGTGGGCACGTGACGCGAGCGAAAGAGCGGAGAACTCGGCTGCAACAACTTTTCATCCTGTCAGTTCATCTTTAACCTGTAGCGCAATGGCCTCTGCCTCGACGGAACAGTCAGTAACTGACACAGCTGCGACTTTAATCTCAAAGAGGAACAGCACGTCGGTGGTGTGGAACTATTTTGGTTTCAAAAAAGAAGATGCTGCACAGCTTCAGGTGTTATGCAGAGCATGCCGTGCTCCCGTTGCGACTTCACGGGGTAACACTACAAACTTGTTTCAGCACTTAAAAAAATACCACAAATCAATGTATGACAGTTGTATGACCAAAATACCGAGCACCAGTGCGCCAGACAGGCCAAATACCTCAAGACAGGGATCACTGACCGAAATGTTCGAAAGTGTCACTCCGTATGAACGTAATTCAAAACGGCACGGGGAAATCACTCGGGCAATAACCGAGTTCATAGCCAAAGATATGATGCCTCTCAGCACGATGACCAAGCCTGGATTCGTGGCATTGACATATACGCTTGATAAACGGTACAATATACCCTCCCGTACATACTTCAGTCAGACTGCCATACCGGAGCTGTACAAAAAGTGTAAAGAGAAAGTCGCCGCGGAGGTTAAAACGGTGGAGTTTTTTGCTAGCACTACAGATATGTGGTCAAGCCGCACAGCTGAGCCTTACCAGAGTCTTACAGTCCATTTTATTGATGAAGATTTCAACCTCAGAGCTCGCTGCCTACAAACTACCTACTTCCCAGACGACCACACAGGGGAAAATATTGCAGCCGGCCTGAGAGAAGGGCTTGCCAGCTGGGATCTCCACGAGGAGAATCACGTCTGCATCACGACGGACAACGCGTCAAATATGGTTCTGGCTGCGCGGCTTAATGAATGGACGAGGCTCCAGTGTTTTGGGCACAGATTACATCTTGCCATTGGTAAGTTATGTCGCGCGTGTGTGTGTGTGTGTGTGTGTGTGTGTGTGCGTGCGCGCAAAAGAGAGAGATGCGTCGATTAGTAATAAGCTGGATACAAATATATAAATTATGTGTAGTTGGGGATTCATTAAATTAATATTTCCTCCCACTCCTTTTCTAATATGTAAATTGAAATATTATGTTTTGATTTTATGTCTGTTGTGGAATGGCCACCTGCATTTTTGTTTTTTTGTTTGTTTTTGTTTTTTTACATGTTCTAAATAAACACAAAAAGTGTGTGTGTGTGTGTGTGTGTGTGTGTGTGTGTGAGAGAGAGAGAGAGAGAGAGAGAGAGGACAGGGGTGTGGATGTGTGCATTTTAGAATGACAGAGAATGTGAGTGTGTAATAGTGATAGCCTTGAATCACAAAACTCAAATTTAATTGTGTGTAATACACTACTTTCTATTTCTTTCAGAAAATGCACTCAAAGATGACAGAGTGTCAAGGGCAACAGCACTGTGCAGGAAGCTGGTGGGACACTTTTCCCACAGTTGGAAGAAGAAGGCAGCACTGATGGAGGCACAGAGGGAGCTCAAACTCCCTGAGCACAACCTCATAACGGAGTGCCCAACAAGATGGGGATCTAAAGAAATGATGATTGCTAGAGTGCTTGAACAGGCCAAAGCCATTTCTCAGGTATTGTCTGGAGATCGATATGCACGCTCCCTCATCCCAACCTGGCAAGATATTGATGTGTTGGAGTCGATTCACAAGGCACTGCATCCTCTACTGGAATTTACTGATGCTCTTTCTGGAGAGGAGTATGTGAGCATCTCCTACCTCAAGCCAGTTCTTCACCTTTTTGCCACATCAGTCCTGGCTGAAGATGCTGAGGACACTGACCTGACTAAATCAATAAAAACCAAAGTCCTAGCATACCTCAATAATAAATATGGAGACCCAAACATCCAGGAGCTTTTGGATGTTGCCTGTTTCCTGGACCCTAGGTTCAAAATACAGTACATCAGTACTGACAACATCCCTGCTATCAAGACCCGACTGAAGACAGAGATGGTAGACTTAGCACAGCGTACATATCATCGGGTAAATGATAATTATGTATTTCACAAAAACACAATTTTTCTGTAAAATCTAACTGGAAAACTAATGGCTGTTGTTTTTATCTAATAGGAGAAGAGGTCTCGTACTGAAACTGTTCAGATGCCTCAAAGTGCACAGCCCTTGGGGGAAAAGGCGAAGAGGTCTCTTGGCAGTTTTTTCAAGACCAGTGCAGCCTCTCCTTCTTTGCCTGTTGAAGATGTCGCAGAGGCAGAGTTAAACAATTACCTGATGACTCCTACCATTGATGGAGAAGATGATCCCTTGGCTTGGTGGAGGGTGCACAAGATCAGCTACCCACAGTTGTGCATCATGGCCCGCAAGTATCTTTGTGTACCTGCCACAAGCGCTCCCTCAGAGCGTCTTTTTAGCACAGGAGGGAATATTGTGACTTGCACTCGCTCATCCTTGAAGCCAGCAAAAGTCAATATTCTGGTTTTCTTAGCAAAAAACCTGTGAGCCACTGAGAACAAAACTGTTGGATCATTATAGCTGGCAGTGCCATACTCGTAGTGAACTTTAGTCTGTGTGGTGTGTTATTGTTGTGTACTTGATAAGTGAGGTTGATCTATTCCAAATTATAATATTCAAATAGTTTTTGTCTAATTTAAAAGTGCATTTCTCCATTTTTTTATTTATAACTTTATTTATTTTGATTTTACTAAATATTTTCAAAGCAAATGCTGTTGCAGTTGTGTGAAATGTTACTGACTTTGGAGCAGTAAGATAATTATTATTTTTAATTATTTTTTTCTTCAGACTGTAAATTTTGCACACAGTGTTTACAAAGTGCGCATACCTTTGTTTAAATTATTGAAATGCACAGTGGCAAAGCCATAGATGTTTCTGCAACGAGCAGTTCAATAAAAATGTCATTTATTTCAAGTCATACATGTTTTAATTTAATTATAACAAATAGGCCCAGCCTATGGGAAAGAACATTTCACACTAAATGCATCTAATATTGTGTTGGTCATATTTAAATAATTCATTACGTTTTGTTGGGGAAAAAAGAGGATAAAAAAATCTTTACAAAACAAATCGCATATTAAATCGCAATCGCAATATTGGGGAAAAAAATCGCAATTAGATTATTTTCCCAAATCGTTCAGCCTTACTTTTTATTGTTTGTTGACATTCGATGAAATTTATTCACTGATCAATTTAAAAGTATATATTTTTTAATACTGCAACTGCATTTAGAGAAGAAAATCTAAAATGTGACCCCGGACCACAAAGCCAAGTGTAAATTTTTCTAAATTGAGATTTATACAACACACGAAAGCTGAATAAATAATCTTTCCATTGCTGTATGGTTTATTAGGATCGAACAATATTTGACCGAGATACAACTATTTGAAAATCTGGAATCTGAGGGTGCAAAAAAATCTAAATAATTAGAAAATCACCTTTAAAGTTATCCAAATGAAGTTCTTAGCAATGCATATGACTAATCAAAAATGAAGTTTTGATATATTTACGGTAGAAAATGTACAAAATATCTTCATGAAACATGATCTTTACTTAATATCCTAAGGATTTTTGGCATAAAAGAAAAATCTGTCATTTTGACCCATACAATGTTTTTTTTGGCTTTTGGTAAAAATAACTCAAGACTGACTCAAGACTCAAGTAATTAATTGTCATAAAATGCAACATTCTTGTTGACATTTAAATGGATGTGAAACGCAATTTTGCAACAAATGTCATTATACTGTCATTTTTAATTAACTTAAATTTTTGCTTTAATGACATTTTGAGATGAAAAGCTAATAGCTAAACTGATAATAACACTTCCTAAAGAGCTGAAATGTTTATTAGTTTACCTGCTTGTCATATAACCACCTGACATCAGAGAACTGTGAAAATGTGAAAGTTTTTAAATATTTTAAATAGAGCTGAAACAACGAATCGATTTAATCTAATAAAATCGATTATTAAAATAGTTGTCAACTAATTTAGTCATCGATTCGTTGCTAAATAATTTATTTGCCGTAACCGGCTTATTTCGTGCATATTTCAGATCTGCGGTGACCAAAGTGTGGCAGTAATGAGCCACCGGAGGATTTACTCAGCCAGTACAACAGGAGAAGTAGCGAATAGCCAATAGCTGGCCTCGTTTTATGTCACGTGCTTCCCGAACGGCGTCTCTGCAGCATTCAGCAGGATGTGGGAGTACTTTATTTTGAGCCTTCAAAAAAGAAGATTAACCTGTAAACTCTGCACTACTGAACTGTTTAAGGGACCGTTCACATATCGCGTCTTTTGCGCGCTCATGTTCGTTATTTCCAATGTAGGCGCGCAGTATGCGCGCCCATAGTGGAAGCGACGCGGTCGCGACGCACCCGTTTTTCCAGGCGCGTGCACACCGCATCGAGTTAAAAACATTTCAACTTTTCAGAATGCAGCAAGCGTACCGCGGGTCATGTGACAAGAACTAAATAATCAGCTTCATCCTTTCCCGTAACAACGTTAAAAGCTCAGCCAAGATGAAGGAACAGCTGATCATAGCTGTATATGGATTCCCATTTTGAAATAAATTTAGTAGCAGAGCTACTGCAAGCGACTTTTAGAGCTGCAAATCCATTTATCCTTTGCTGAAATTTCCGCGTCTTCAAGGAGAGAGCACGTCATGGTTGCTTAGCAAAGGCAGACGCCTCAGGGGCACTTCTGCACGAGCGCTTTGGAAAGGAGGAGAAAGCGGTGCGCACAGTCTATGGGTGCGCCTAGCGTTTCAGGCACGATATGTGAACGGCCCCTAAGCCTTTTATTTGTGCAGATTCTCCAGTACAATGTTGTTTGCAAATGTTTAGTTGTAAAAGCTGATAACATTGCTTTTTAACAGTTAACATTTAAAGCTTTACAAACATGTTCTGTGATCAGTTTGTCGTTTACCAGTTCATAATTCAGTCGTGCAGCCTAATTATGACTGAATGAGAGAGGTAAATGTTTTTTTTCTTAGTATTCACTGCTCTTTTTCACACAGCAGGTTTTTTGTGTGTCCGTTTTTTCTGGACAACCTTCTGATGGATTTTACTTTAAATTGTGAGTTCCATTCAGGTTTCATGCCATTGGCACTTTTTTTGAAGGATTGTTTACAATTTCACAGCATAAGCTATAAAGCTGTTTCCCCAGTAAATAATAAAATACAATGCACTGCAATTTTATTCTGTTTTATCCTTATTCTTCGTGAAAATATGTTCTGAAAGATTCCTTAAGCTTTGTTCGGGATGTTAAGCTACTTTAGGAGCTCTATGGACTGCCATGGTGAAAACATTATTTTAAATCTCCTTGTGAAATTTGATAGAGTATGGGTCAGTGTTTTGATTGCAGAAGAGTTTGACAAGGGATCACTAACAGATAATAAAACAACTCCAGGTATATTTGTGATGGGGATATGACAATGCAAAATTATTAAAATCTCTTAAAAATCTATGCTGAATGATAAAGACCCTTTATTAATAATTTACTTTGGGGGAAAAATGGGAAAAACTAAAATATAAGTACATAAACCGATTAATCGATTAATCGTAAAAATAATCGACAGATTAATCGATTATCAAAATAATCGTTAGTTGCAGCCCTAATTTTAAATGCTGATTTGAAATCACAGAGGGTAAATATTTTAGGTCAAAGAAGATTGGCTGAAAATCCAAATCAAGTCTATTTTTTTTTTCATATATATGTGTGTGTGTGTGTGTGTGTGTGTGTGTGTGTGTGTTTATATATATATATATATATATATATATATATATATAGCACAGTTTCCTCATTTGAGAAGTATCTGAGCAGTTGAGCCAAACCGTAAGTGACGGGACAGATCACAGTCTAACAGACCTGATTTGTGTATCTAAGTAAAGTGTGTGTGTGTGTGTCGGTGTGTTGAAGTGCAGTATATAGTGTGCTGTGTGTCCAGTTCACTGACTGACCAGCTGTGAGAAACCCTGAGCAAACAGACGATCATCTAATGATCAACAGACAGGGAAGAGAAACAGGGAGGAGCAGTCTGTGAGAATGAGAGATTTGTGTGATCTCTGCAGACGCTTTGGCTCTCTAACGGTAGGCTAGCGCTCTGTTTCTCTGTTACTCACGATAAATCCAGACAGATGAATGAATGATGGCTGGGTGTAGATGGCATTCAGTGTCAATCTGGTGATATATGAGTGTCTCATGGGATCTCGTGTGATTTTATTGGCCTGTGTCATGTGATTTAAATAGTTACTGAACTCTGATCAGCTGTGGGCTGCAGTGATGTTGCAACTTTAGACGCTGGAGTTTTACTATAGTAACTGCATTTGCATAGGGACACTCTGTGTGTGTGTGTGTGTGTGTGTGTGTGTGTGTGTGTGTGTGTGTGTGTGTGTGTGTGTGTGTGTGTGTGTGTGTGTGTGTGTGTGTGTGTGTGTGTGTGTTGTGACTGCTTTACACGAGACAGCTGTTGGCTAATTTGCCGGTGGTTCATCTGGGATAGTCTGTTCAGAAAGCAGGGCTCTGTCAGGTTGTGTGTTTGTCAGTACATCTTCACTTTTGAAAGTCCCATCTCATGCAATTTTGACAGTCTCACGGCCTGTGTGTAAATACAGCAACAGAAAACTAGATTAGTGCATGTTCTGAAGAAACAACAGTGTGGTTTGCCCTGATGACATCATGCCTCTGAAATATGTGTGATAAAAATAGTGTTGTGCTGAAGATATGTATTTAAATTTTCCCTCCGCATTACATTTAATCAGTTCTCCTTTTTTTAAAACTAGTTATTTGAGAATTAAATAGCAATGTTTTATATATCAGATATTTGAATATATTTTGTTATATATTTATTGTTATATATTTTGGCATCCTTTATTGTTTTTTTTTTTAATCCAGTGCATCTTTTTAGATTTGGGAACTCAGTATCTTGCAAATTATATACTTATAATAATAGTAATAGTAGCAATAATTATATATATATGTTTCTATTTATTTGAGAATTTCGTTTTTTTATATATTTGATGATTTTTTTATTAAAATCACATTTTAATGTGATTACATCACATTAAATCAAATTACATTTTAATTACGAAATTTAATATTAAATCACTTATTTTTTTATGTTTGAGAATTATATATTTAAAATTTGTGTTTTATTTGAGAATTCAAGTTGTTTTTATATATTTTATGTACATTTTCTTTATATTTCTGTGTATATTATCTTTTTAAAAAAAAATCATATTTAAAAAAAAATAATAATTAAATGAGTTTTACCTGTTTGAGGATTTTTTTTCCAAATATATTTTAGAATTCATTTTTTTGCATATTTAAAAATGTAATATTTGTAATATTGTACTATTGTAATATTTTATTTAGATCTTTGAGAATTATATATATATATATATATATATATATATATATATATATATTTTTTTTTTTTTTTTTAGTTAACTTTTCTACTTTTCCACTTTTTTTACATTTGAGAATTCAATATATTTTTATATAGTGTAGACATTTTTTATAATATTTTATATTTACCTGTTTGAGAGTTTGAAGTGTCATATTTGTGAATATTTGAGGACTCACTATATCATAAGCATGTGAGAGCTCTTTTTAGCCTGCTCTCACTCTCACGTCATTGGCTAATGCAAATGCAAAACTGGATTTGTTTATTTCCATCTGTTTGTTTTCATAGCTCCTTGTCTTTGCCAGTAAAACTTCACCTTTCCTCCATCCCTCTTCTGCTTTTGTCAGCTCCACCTCTTCCTCATCAGCTGCGTGTGATGTTAAACGTCTGTCATTAGCAAGTGTTTGCTGACTCTTCACCCACCAGCTGACAGACACCATTCGCCTTCCCAGACTTCATTGATATTTTCACACTCCTGAAGTAGATGGCAAGAGGTTCGGTGACATTACCTTCCCATCGCCTCTGCAATGTTCTCTCAAACAGAACACAATTTCAAGGAGACTTAGTGTTAAAAAGTGGTCTGCTACACTCTCTGAAATGGACCGGCGATATATTAAGGTTGAATGGAGATCAGCGGGATCACCGCGGAGGTAAAAGGATCCACCCCAGGACCAGAACTGCCCATTACCAGCCAATGAGACGCTTCTGAGAGCATCCCAGTGATGGATTGATACTCTATACACCAGCTGTACCTTCTTCTAACCTTTGGTTTTCTTTCTCCCATCACTCCAGCTCTTTTTGCCTTGCTCTTTTAGCATTTTTGTTACAAAAAAAGCTATTATTTGCATCTGTAATATCTATTACACACAGCCCAGTTATCCATAGCTTTCTGAAAACCAAAAACCGTAAGACCCAGACTCACTCAGTGTTGTGCAAAAACCACATATTTCGAAACCAACTAGTCAGTAGTTTGCCTGAACGACTGCAAACCGAGTCTTGCACATTCCTAAAAGCTTTAATTTTCTTTAATTGTGCCCTCAGGACTGACTGTACCGCCTCCGGATGAGCAGGACGGCTCTTTCTAGGTGTTTTATAAAGTTTCAGCTCTAGCTGTAGATGCTTGTGTGAATTTCCCGGATTGTTTTGTGGCTTGGTGTTAAAGTCATGACATTGCTGATTCGCCAGAAACGCTGTGCTTTCAAGTACCGATCCATCGGCTGTGTTTGTGCACGAGCGGACGTCGAATACTCTTGAGTGTTTTGCATTAATCTCCCCTGTGGGTTTGCTGGAAAACACCCGAATCTTGAGGGTTTAAAACATCAGCTGTCGTCTTTGTTTCACGCGCCAGGAGATGCTTAAACTGGCGTTTACGGGACTGTAAATCAATGTTTCACAAAATATTGGCAGCTAAACATTAAACAAAACCACTGAGCCGAGTCTCAACAGCACTTTGTGACCATTTAATCAGTAATCGGTGAAAAAAATATATTGTTCATTAGTAAGTCACATGCATCTTCAATTGCATAATATACAAGGTTGCAGAATTCATTCATCTGTTTTTGTCGTTCATTATGCCCACTGTGTGCGTATATTGACTTTGACTGAAGGAGTCAAAGATTGAAGAAGCTCAGCAGAAACCATGCTAATGCAAGGCACCATGGGATTGATTGCATCGATGTACTGATGCTGTTTGGAAGATCATTGAAATTCTCTTGCATGTCCATTTATTTTATATTTAGGCTAATTTGATTACGTTTTCAGCTCTGTTTGACCACATTAAAAATCATTCAGCAGAATTATGTTGGTTTTCTCTGCACATTTAGTGAATTAATAGACTCTGTGTGTGGCTTCTGATTAGCAATTCCATTGATTTGTTCTTCCAGACAGAACCGTGTGTCATCACCATAATTTTGCATCAGACCAGCACCGCAGGAGAACTAAATCTGTCCTGGAGAGACCTAGAAAATGTCCGTTTTGTTTTATTTTGAAGCCTGACCACATACACTATCATTGAGAAGTTTGAGGCCGGTGAATGTTTTGAAAGAAGTGCCTTATGCTCACCAAGGCTGGATTTATTTCATAAAAACACCTTATAAATTGTGAAATATTATTATGACTTAAAATAGTTGTTTTCAATTTGAATATATAGTAAAATGGATTTTATATTTGTGATGCTCAGATGTATTTTCAGCATCATTACTCCAGTCTTCAGTGTCACATGATTCTTCAGAAATCAGTATAACGTTTCTGCTCAAGAAACATTTCTGATTATTATTAATGTTAAAAACAGATGTGCTGCATACATTACTGATTTTTCTTTTCAGGATTTTTGGATGAAATAGAATGTTCAAAAGAAGCATTTATTTGAAATTGAAATGTTATATAACATTATAAATCACTTCACTGTCCTTTTCCGTCAGTTTAATGTGTCCTTGCTGAGTAAAAGTATGAATTTCTTTCAAAGAACAAAAAAATTAATGACTCCAGTCATATTTGTAGTCATTCTAGCTGGTAATGAACCGCCTCATGGGTGCCGACACCACATTACCAGCTGAATAATACTTGCCCATCTCTATAACCCTCGTATTATCAGACGCTTTTGCTCACTGATTAAATAAATGAAGGCAGGCATTGAATCATGCATTTCATGATTCAGAAATGACCTCTCTCTATATCATGTTACTAAGTGCAACATTTTAAATATTATAAATTGTCAATTTTACAGTTAGAGATAGAGTTAGATGAGCCATAGTTATGGTTTGGTTAAATGGCTCAGATGATCAATACAGTGAGCTTTCGAGGCCTTCAGCAGGAGGTTGTTTTGTTTCATAGTTTTATCACCCTCTTTTTGGGAGGCTGATAGGAAACCGAATAGACAAACATGGGTGGTCACATCAACTAGGATGCTGAAAGCTTCTTGCTGGAGGAGGAGACAGAGCAGACGTGGAGATGTTGAAGGATTATTAAACAGATGCACATTATCCTTGATAGAAACAGCTCTTCCTTAAAAACTATACTATGTATCTTGTAGCATGTGTGTTGTATATTAAAGCATTCACATTTTCCACTTGCAATAAATAACCAGATGAGCCACTGCATTTGCTAAAATATGCATTATAGACATTATATAGTGTATCCGACAGTCTGTGTTATTTCTGAATTATATATACTCTACTATAATATGTAATATTTTTAATTAGCTTTTCTTTTATATTTTCAGTTTTCATTTGAATTTAAAGTTTAATAAGATTTTTAGTTTCAAGTCTTTATTAGAGGTTTAGTTTAAAGTTTTTATGCTTTTGTAATTTTTTGTATTTTTCTATATATCTACATAGCTTTATTTTCTAACTTTTATTTTATATTTTGAGTTTCATTTGAATTTTAGTAGTTTTATGACTTTTATTATGTGTGTTTAGTAGGGATGGGTATCGTTAAGGTTTTAACGGTATTTCTACTCTTACCGATACTGCTTAACGGTCCGGTACTTTAACGGTATTCTTATCGGTACTTTGTGTTGTGTTACTTTGTGTTGTGTTAGGCAGTTGAAAACTTGCTTGTGTTTCCGCCCTTACATGCAAAAATTTGTTGCACTTATGACAACCAGCGTTGTCTGCATCAACTCTAGTGAAGTATTACCACACTTTGGAACGTTTTGCTGTCTCCGCCATCGTCACTCTTTGTATTAAGCAAGAGTTTTCGTACTGTAAGGGGCCGTTCACATATCGTGTCTAAAACGCATGGAAAACGCTAGGTGTGCCGCTTTCTAATTTTTTCCCAAATCCTCCGGGCACTTGCGCTTCTGATGAGTCTGCCATTGCGAAGCAACCATGTCGTGCTCTCTCCATGAAGATGCGGAAATTTCAGCAATGGATGAATGGATTTGCAGCACTAAAAACTGCTTGCAGTAGCTCTGCTACTAAATTAATAAAAAAATCTACATACAGCTATCAGCTGTTCCTTCATCTTGGCTGAGCTTTCAACATTGTTACGGAAAAGGTGAGGAAGCTACATGTCCTGCGGTGCGCTTACGGCATTCTGAAAAGTTGAGATGTTTTAATTGATGTGTGTGCGTACACCGCGCTCGTTCTTGTTGTGTGTGTGTGTGTGTGACTGACAGAAAGCCTCCGCAGCGCGCATGAGAGATCTCGCAGATCTCACAGACAAACGTCTTAATATAATCGCACATTAGAAATGTTTAGTGAGATAAAATGTGCACGATAACATTATTAAGCAAAAAAACATAGTAATTTTTTTTTTTCCTCCAGTACCGAAAGTAGAACCGATACCGTCAGATCTTACTGATACTACGGTCTTTCATAATTTAGCCCCGGGACCGGTTTAATAGCGGGTTTCGGTACCCATCCCTAGTGTTTAGTAGTAGTTACTAGTTTTAATTATTTTGGTACTTTAGCTTAGTTGCTGTTTTTATCTAGATTTATATCTTATCCCAGCTTTCATTTTAGTTTTGGTTAACAATAACAGCACTACCCACAATCCAGTGCAAAGTTTTGTTTTTGTTTTTTTTGTACTTAATCTCAGTAATGGTGAAAACAGCTTTGACATTGTCATAAGTGGTCAAACATCACAAATCCATGAGCTTTTCAATCCTCTCTGACTTATTAAATTATATTTGTACAGAACTAAAACATTTTAACAGATTACGCTGGTTTATCATGCGTTCTGACAGACATGATTAGACTAGTTTCAATCACAATGTGTTCTTTTTGATTAAACAAACAAATGAATAGCAATCCACACGGTTTGAGATGCCATTAAAGGGTTGTTCAAATCACTAACCCCAAGTATAGTGCTTTACAAACACCTCTAATAATGTTTAGGGGAACTGGCATTGATTATTCAACATCGTATAAACAGGTCACACACATTTCTTTAGGTTTAATTCCATTACAGCCGTCCATAGAGGCTCGAAAAGCTTTATTAATCAAACAATATCCTACATGACCTCAAACCGGCTTCATTTGTTTAAACAGGACTCAGTGTGGGTGTCAATTACTTGTGTATTTGTTGTTTGATTGACAGATGTCCCGACCAATCAGAAACCCAGAGTTTTTTGTATTGTAGTGACTTTGATCTCTGTTCACTATAATCTTTGCTAATCCACATTGTCCGGACTGTGTGTGTGTGTGTGTGTGTGTGTGTGTGTGTGTGTTTGGCTCGGCTCGTCTAACCCTCCCTGGATTTGTTCTGCTTAGTCTTTCTTGCTCTGTTCAGCTGGATTCTGTTGCCAGTGTTTTATGTTTCAGTATGTTTGTCATTTTTAACTAATGCTGCTTTTCTTTTTTCCCTGTTTGTCTTTTTTGTCTTTTTTTCATGCCATCTGTCTGTCTGCTGCCAACGTGTCCCAACGCACAAAATTCAACCAACACCAAAACCAACATTGCCTGGCGGACCCTTCCTGTGTGTGTCTGTCTGTGACGTGTGTGTGTGTGTGTGTTCAGCATCATGCAGAGAGCAGAGAAAACCCTGTCACCCCAGGTAAGATGCTGACATTCACCTGTGTGTGTGTGTGTGTGTGTGTGTGTGTGTGTGTGTTATCTGTGCTCCTGTGTGTCAAAGTTAAAGGCACTATGTTCAGAAACAGGATACTTAACATTATATTCTATATACAGCTATTTTAATAGCACGTGGAACAGAATTCAGCAATACATTTTTCATTCTGTTTAAACGTAATTGTTTGTTATTGTCACATCAACTTGCTACAATACATATTTTAATTCAGCAATTTGTGTCCAGTTATCATTTGGAAATAATTTTTTTATAATAAAATATTTTTTTTTAAATAAAATTGATTGGAAATGAAATGTATTATTTTTTTAAAAGTAAATTTATATACAATTTATATAGGCATATATAACTTTAATCAGTGTTCATTTTTATAATGTTTATGGCAGCATTATTGGAAATAAAATATGATATATTTGTAAATACATTTATATAAATAACTGTATTTTATGTAATTTTGTCAATATACATTTTTATAATGTTTATATGTGGCAGCAAGTTTGGATATTAAACAAAATCTAAAAAAACAAAACATGAAATCTATACATTTATATGTGATTTATTATACATAATTGTGTATAATTCATCAGTATACATTTGATCACATTATATGTTTCTTCACAGCCTAAGTGATGAGGATGAAATATTCATATTGCATCTTAAACAAGCATCTCTTATGAATGATTAGCATAAAGTGATTCATCTCTGTCGTTTCTTTTATTTTCTTTTGCATCACATTGAGCAGCCAACCTGTGTGTGAGTGTGTGTTTACATGCTGTTATACACATATAGCAACACAAGCACACGGTGACACATGCATATATTCACTAGAAGCTTGTTATTTCACCCAACATGTTTTATGCTGCGTCATTGTGCAGAGTTTCATATGCATTTAATTTTTTCAGCTGCAGACATGCACGCACACAATCAATAGTGATTTATGTAATACTGTTGCAATGCTGGATGGTTTGTGCGATGCTGATGAGGTTAGATTTTAAGTAGTCATGTTAAACACTCACTTTTAATCTGTTTTAAAAACAACACCATTAGATTTTATCTGTTCTTATTTTGTGTGTTGACCACTAGAGGGAGCACTTTACAAAAATATAAAAAGTGAAAAGAAAAGAAAAGTGAAGTGTGCATCAATTAAAGTTTGGTGGAAGCTCTTCAGCGAAAAAGTAAATCCATTTAGTTTTTTATGTTCTGAAATCAATAGAAAAAATGTACAAACCCAGTCTAAACCACATCCATATTTGGCTTTAAATCTAAGGTAAGATACAGCAGATGAATAGGCTAAAAAGTGGAGGTGAAATATCACCATTCCCAGTTTATTGGCTATATTTATAGATCATAAAATTTTTGGTGTGTATTACACTTTTTCTGAAATGTTATGTGCAATAAGCAAAGGATGCATTATCTAATTAAACATTTGCTAAATGCATAAAATTCCAGAAAATAATTCTTGTTTCATTTTATCCAAATTTATGTTAAGTTTGATGTATGTACGTGCTGCTGAAGTGCAGATTAAAACTCATTTTGAGAAACGGCTTTTAAAGATACATTTTGTAATCGAAATATACATATGCAAATAGATAAAGTGCAACACAATAAACATTGGGTTTGAAAAACAAAATGTTATTCAGCATCAGTTGTTTTATGAATGCATCCTCTGTTCTTGTTATTTTTTACACAGCTGCCTTAATGCCTGGTGATGATGCTGCGCTTCTGACCCCGGGAAGGATGAGCCAGCGTGGGAAGGAGGCGGGGCTTCACACACCCAGTAAAGACCTGCTCACAAGCCCCTCCCTCAGCCCCGGCGTCAGCTACAGCCACGGTAAGAGAACAGCAGCGCAACATACGGCAAGAGCCTCTTTGGCCTCAAGGATGTGTGGCTGTGATGCTTTAAAGGCCACATCTGCATTAAAAAGACATCTGATCCCAGACCAGTGCAGTCTACTTCAGGTACACCAGCAGAAATGTGGTTTGAGCGGTGGTTGGTTGAGCTGACAGGTTTTGAAAACAACACTTTTGTCTTTAACCCTCTGGAGTCTAAGGGTATTTTTGGGGCCTGGAGAAGTTTTGTAATGCCCTGACATTTGTGCTTTTTTCAGTTTCTTATCAATATCTGAATGGGTAAAGTCTAATCTCACTGTAAACAGCACAAACTGGGCTATAATAATATGTAAAATGCATGTATGTACATGATTGTGTTTTTGAGAAAAAAAATATTATGTGTGGTTAGTGAAAAACTAAAAATGTTAAAACACTTGAAAAAGGCAAAAAAACACATAGAGAACATTGGTTCCCGGGATTTTTGAGAACTGGAGCTTGTAGCCTAGAATTTTTCTTTCTAAATGATGTGAAAATCATCTTGTTTACTCACTTACAGAAAACAATATATTGATTTACATTTTCTAAGACACTTTTTGTTGGTAAAAGTCATATGCGAGTAGGCGTCAACTATCATGAATATCATTGTGATTTCCACCTGAGAAGACAAAGGCCTGCATAATGAGCTGCATAATGAGCCATTCATTCATCTGTGCCACTGAAAATAAACCAGGAGCGATGCAATCAAAATCCATTCTTAAGAAAGTAAATATGGAAGCACATGGGTAGCGATATTCAATTTGCAATGTAATATGAAAAATGACAATGCAATATGTAAAATGGCAATGTATTTCTGTATTTACATTTTCATTTTCCAATACATTTGTGCAATGTTTGGTGCAAAATGAAAATTAAATTACATAATTTTCATTTGCCATTTCATACACCAGTTTTAATATGTAAAATGAAAACTAATTTTAACGCTTTATAAGTTGCAAAATTAAAATGAAAATGTATTACAGAAATGATTAGATATGTATAACATGTTCAAGCAAAAACTGTGGCAAAATTATCATTTAAATGCTATTTTTCTTAAATGCATTAACACTCACAGTCAAGACACTTACGATTGCATTTTCATTCAGTGTCCCGCAATGAATGTAGCAAAATTCAATGTGCACATTGAAAATGCATTCTGAGCCGATCACGTCTCCGCCCCCTCCCAACACGTCAATCACTGCGTGAACAAGGCGGCGCTTGCAGAAGGTCAGACTCAAATCTCAAGAAGAGGATTCAAGTGAGAGAACATGGACAAGACCGTTGGTCCGTGTACGTTTTGATCATTTCGGTTTATGGCTTCAATATTACATTCGCACTTGTGGGCGGGGCTGAAACGCTGCTTTCATCTGATTGGTCGAATCGCTCCAGCTTCAGCTCGGTCTTTTCATTCTTTCAGGCAGAATAAGCTCACTGTTAATTAGCATAATATTTGAATCAGATGTAGCTGGGCACATAATTCGTGCTGCTGAGACCTGCAAATTATTTCTAGGTTGTAGTATTGTATGAATATTGTCCCACTGATAAATACAGTGCAAATAGTTCTGTCTCTTTGGAAAAAAGAGAAGTGGAAATAAAAATCAATAATAGACTGAACAGTTCCATGTCTGTAACATTTACCACTCTCATCTTTTAAGTCATAAGGCACTAGGTATGTGTGTGTGACATTAATAAATAATTGTAAAAATTAATATTGTTACATTTCTGAAATAAAAATAGTAAAATTAGCTCTATGCTGCTCAGTGCTCCTGTAGCCTCTCGCGGCTGTAGACCGTAATGTTTTCTCTTGGTTCTGAATAAATGCGACTTATATATGTTTTTTTCCTCGTCATGACGTATTTTTGGACTGATGCAACTAATACCGAAAAATACGGGTAACATTATTATTATTCTTTATTATGAGAGTAATTGACACAGACTAGAACTTTAATGTTTCACCAAATTCAGCTCAGATCTTCAGACTCGTCTGACTCATGTTGCTGTATAACTGGCCAGACTTACCTTCCCAAGAAATCCTATTTAATTTTATTTCATAAATTTAACAATATTTACTTCCACTTCACTGTTATCCAAGGAGACAGAACTATTTGAACTGTTTTTATCAGTGGGACAATATTTATACAATACTATAACCTAGAAATAATTTAACGGGGTCTCTTGCAAGTCACAGCAGCACGAATTATGTGGCCAGCATCATCTGATTCAAATATTATTCTAATTAACAGTGAGTGTAGTTTCAGACATTACAGTGCTTCACTCGCACTGACTCTTATTCTGCCTGAAAGAATGAAAAGACCGAGCTGAAGCTGGAGCGATTCGACCAATCAGATGAAAGCAGCGTTTCAGCCCCGCCCACAAGTGCGAATGTAATATTGAAGCCATAAACCGAAATGATCAAAACGTACACGGACCAACGGTCTTGTCCATGTTTTCTCACTTGAATCCTCTTCTTGAGATTTGAGTCTGACCTTCTGCAAGCCCTGCCTTGTTCACGCAGTGATTGACGTGTTGGGAGGGGGCGGAGACGTGATCGGCTCAGAATGCATTTTCAATGTGCACATTGAATTTTGCTACATTCATTGCGGGACACTGAATGAAAATGCAATCGTAAGTGTCTTGACTGTGAGTGTTAATGCATTTAAGAAAAATAGCATTTAAATGATAATTTTGCCACAGTTTTTGCTTGAACATGTTATACATATCTAATCATTTCTGTAATACATTTTCATTTTAATTTTGCAACTTATAAAGCGTTAAAATTAGTTTTCATTTTACATATTAAAACTGGTGTATGAAATGGCAAATGAAAATTATGTAATTTAATTTTCATTTTGCACCAAACGTTGCACAAATGTATTGGAAAATGTAAATGTAAATACAGAAATACATTGCCATTTTACATATTGCATTGTCATTTTGCATATTACATTGCAAATTGAATATCGCTACCCATGTGCTTCCATAAGTAAAAAGGATGATTTTGAATTTGTAGTGTTGACACAGTGACCAGTTTTTCACTGTGTAGTGTTTGTTTTCACCACTAGAGGACGCTGAAGTGTCATGAAATCTTTGAAGGAATTTTTAAATTACGATTTGGAAACGTCACACAAATATTCTATAGTGAATACTTTTTATTTGACTTATTTTGTTCTTATTTTATTTGAATATTTCTTTGAATTTATTTATTTGATTGTTAATCTGTTGACTATAGTGATTAAGAGCTGGCATACAAATAGAAACTGAAACCTTGTTATTAAATAAAGTAATAGTCATACACATTTTTTACATTTTATCTGGACAATTATAATAATATAAATAGTGTTATACAAATATAAAATAATTAAAACGATAATTTTATATATATATATATATATATATATATATATATAATTGCTTTAATTATTTTAATAATTGTCCAGATAAATAAAAAAAAATGGTTGATTATATTGATGCTTATTATATTATAGTATTATAATTGTATTGATAAAATTATGCATTGATAAAGAGAGATATATAAATATATAAGAATTATGTTTATAATTATTATTTAAAAAATGGTTAATTATCAGTAGACTACTTTAATATCGATAATTATATTTAATTAACACATATATAAAATTCATTTTTAAAATTTTAAAGTCACATATACTGTATTATTTTAAACTTATTACTTATTTAAAATTATTTTTTTTTTAACTTCCTATAAAAAGGTTCCTGAAAATGTGCGATCAAAGTTCAATATTTGTGCTTTTATATGGAGTGTCCATGTGGTCGTCACAATCCCTGTGTCATTTTTACAACTGCCTGTGATACGCACACACACACACACACACACACACACGACAGGCTCACAATCTAAAGTTGTCAGAGGATTTGGCTTTTATAATGATGATTGTTCATCATAATGATGTTCTGAGCATCATACGAGTGACATGAGACTTGTTTTCAGTTGTTCTGCAAGGCTAGACGCTCTCACACACGATCACCTCTGCACAAAACCGCTGCTAGTGGAAACCTTTCAAAGCCTTCGGACCTCTCGCATCTTGTCTGGTCTCCATAGCAACAGCAGTTTCCCTCGCCATCGCTTTTGAAGGAACATTCATCCTTACTTTTTAGTCTCGGGTGAATCACTCCGTTTGGGCGTGTTCTGAGCTGTGTAAAAGGAAGTTTCTTTGCAAGTTCATCTCATAGATGTGGGCCACCTTTCTCTCAATTATTCAGTGCCAGCAGCGGGAACCCGACACGAGACGCACTGCAGCTTTCTCCCAGAATAGCATCAGTACAGTAACCCATAAAAACCCTCAAATCCTCTTTCCTGGCCTCCTCGCTCTGTTTGAGACGAGAGCAGGTGTGCTTGGCCTGGATTTAATGGATTACATTCAGTAAACGGGGTTAAAATGCACAGTGTGCAGCTCAGCCAATCAGAAGCTGCTTAATCTGAACGTTCCATCGCTGCGGCCAATCAGATGCAGGGTCATTTGCTTATGCAAGCTCAGGTGTGAGCATGCTGTTCACTTATCGTCCAATGTTTGGGAATGTTATGGCGGTTTTGTGGGCTAGTGAATGTTTGATTGTGAATGGAGAGGGCTGGACGTAAACCTTCTGAATGCATGAGTGTGGCGGGTAATTAATTAATCTCTCTGCACGCAAGGCAAGTACTTAGACTAGTACTCTAATGCTTAATTAGTGCATGTTTCGTTTTTATAGTTGTATCCTCCTTCTTCGCCTGCAATAGTTTCTGGTGAGAACAGAATTCAAGTGTTATTGAACATTAAATGTACTTGTTAAAATAGTAACCTGTTGCTGTTTTGTGTGGAATCGTATCATTAAAAGTAATTTTAGATTGATGTATTATTCAACCTAGCTGATGCCTTGAGATGGGTTTCTACTGGTTGTTCTGGCGTTTGTTTAGTAGCGTTAAATGTGCTCTGAGGTCTGACTCATTAAAGCTTATTCGTTAGGCTGCTAATCCAGACTCATAGCCAGGTTGCATAAGGTTTCTAGTGGCTTCCTAAACCCCCCTTTAGTGCACTGACCAGGTCTCAAGCGCATTGTGCCTGAAAGCATCTTATCTGCTGCTTTTGCTTATTTTTTTTCACTCACTTGGAGTCTTATATTTGAGCTTCTTCAATCAACTTTATGAAGTGCATCCCTTTAAATAGTGTTTCACATGTTTGGTGGACACTTGTTGGCTGTGATTTTGGTTTTGTAAATACATTTGCAATAAGGCACAATATATATTTTTAGCGATGCACAAGATACTTGTTCCATTTGTTATGAGCTGACATTAAAGAAATTAATTTATCAGGATCGATATTGCATTTATCAGCTGATAATAGATAAGTGTGAATGCTCTTTTCTCTATCTATTCATTTAGATGACCTTTGCTGTCATCTAAAGCTCACTTAATTAATTTAAACATTAATCATTTAATAATAATATTTTGTGTTTAATCTATAGCAAATCTCAAAATATTTTTATATACAGTACATTTATAATATTGTGATGCCTCAAGTTATTTATAGCATTGAAGGTGATTCATTTTAGTTTTTAGTGGGTTTTTTAATTTATTTATTTAGATCAAATGAAACAGTATTTTTGTACTGGCCAAGTATTGTTTATGATATTACATTTATTTATACATCAGACAAATAATTTTTAGAGATGTACAGTATATCTATTTCTTAAGAGCTCATATTCAAGGAAGTATTTTCATTTATCAGTATCAATATTTCATATATCAGCTGATATTAGATAAACATATGCTCTCTTTTATACCTTTGCTTTCATCTAAAGATCACTCAAAGTGAATCTTTAACACTAAAAATTAATCATTTAATAATAATATTAGATGTAATCCATAACAAATCTAATAATATCATTATTTTATACTGTATTCATTCTAATCTTGTGAAAGTAGAGAATGTAAAGGCTTGATTTTAGTTTTTAGTGATCTATTTTTAATTATTTATATAATTTACAAATCAGAATTCAGAATTAATATGCTTTTTAAGATCATGAGAAATGTCAGTCTTCATGTTTGTACAAACTTTTCATCAGCAGCCGTGTAAACTATTCTGTGAAAAAAAATATTTTTAGGGCCCGAGCACCGATGGTGTGAGGACCCTATTGTATCTGCTCTGTTTCTTATTATTATTCTTTCGCTTCTCCAAAATGAATCGCATTTTTGAGGGCTTAAACATGCTCAAAAAGTCATGAAACTTTGCACACGCGTCAAACCTGGTGAACATTTTCGTCTGATATAGGATTCAGAAGAGGGTGGGCAAAATGGCTCGACAGCGCCACCTATACTAAGAAAATCAACAGCCTTCCAGCTATGTTTCACATACATGCACGAAAATTGGCACACATATGTAACACACCAATACCTACAAAAAAGATTCTTGGAGCAAAATTCTAATCCAAACAGGAAGTCGGTTATTTTTAATATTATGAGAAAATTTTGTGCAATTTTTGTCATTTCCCTGCGTTGTATTTTAACAAACTCCTCCTAGAGATTTATTCAGATCAACACCAAATTTGGTATGCCTAATCTAAATGTCTTTGCGAAGATCTTGAGTTTTGAAACTTCACATGTTTGATCAGACTCCGAACCTGAACAGATTGACATGCCCATATTCAGTTATAGTCATAGCGCCACCTATTGGCAACAGGAAGTGACATATTTTACACTGAGACAAACTACTCCTAGAAATTTTATGACATCAATGTTATTTTTGTGGTCAGTCTAATCTAAAGACCTGTGTGATGTTTAGTTGAGAAGATCTTGAGTTTTCGTTAAAAGGCGTGTCCATGGCGCCGTGACAAAGTTCGATGTCTCGCCATGGGAATAAAAGATGTTATAACTCAGGCATACAATGTCCAATCTGCCCCAAACTTCACATGTTAGATAAGACTTCTGCCCTTAACAGATCTACATGCCAATATTCAGTTATAGTCATAGCGCCACCTGCTGGCAACAGGAATGGACATATTTTACGCTGCTACAAACTACTCCTAGAGATATTTTGACATTAATGTATTTTTGTGGTCAGTCTAATCTAAAGGCCTGTGTAATGTTAAATTGTGGAGATCTTCAGTTTTTGTTAAAGGGTGTGTCCATGGCACCATGACAAAATTTGATGTCTCGCCACAGCAAGAGAAGTTGTTGTAACTCAGGCATAAAATGTTCAATCTTCCCCAAACTTCACATGTTCAATAAGAGTCCTGGCCTGAACATATCTGAAGGCGAATATTTCATTATAATGATAGCGCCACCTGCTGGCAACAGGAAGATTGACACGTATATGGAATATACTTTGATATATTTCACTTATATTGATGACTTTAAATGCATATTTCTCACTGTTCACCTTTTTAGTAAAGCCACTCGCTGCCGGAAAGCCCGGGTGCATCACTGCTTCTCTGTAATCTCTTTGTGAGCATTACAGTGGTCTGGATCATTAACCGCTTGTCTAATTACTCTTCACTAGTTCAGTTTAACCTGCTGGGTTACTCATTTGGTTTGAGTGGGAAACAGTTTAAACCGTAACTGAAGAAACAAAGGATGAAGTTTCTATGAAGGAAGCACAAAACAAGAGACAATGCCTTCGAGACTGCACTTGAGTACAAAGCAGGTGGCTTTTTTTGGAAAAGATTAACATGCTGGTGACCTCGGGTGTTTTTCCACATACTTTATGCATGTGTGTGTGTGTATGAGTGTGTGTGGGTCAGATGGTCAGACAGACAGATAGATAGACAGCTTAGACTGGTTTTGCGCAAGGTTTCTCTTTTAATCGAGGTTGTTAAATGCTTCATATATGAAGCAAACCTTCCAATCTGCACAGGATAATGAGAAGTAGGCTTTGAATTATATATCCACAAGAGCATCGTAATTAGTTATGATAATTAGGGCATCATTCACTGCCATCCTGCAGTCTCATCCGTTCTTTTTGGAGAGGCGGTTGCCTAGCAACTTCAGAGTGACATCAGAGTCCTGGAGGAGTGTTCTGATTGGTAACGACGCCCAGCGTGAATTCTGATTGGATGGTGAAAAGAGGAATCTGGAGTGTTTAAAAGCTGCTTGAACTACTTTAACCTTTGGCTTGATTGCTCTGGAGCAGCTCTTCTGCAGTTCATGGACCAAAAACAGTCTGAATTTATGAAAGCCGTAATAAGAAACACGTTAGCGCTTCATTCGAAGTCCCAGCTTCCTGTGAGTTATTGTTGACATTTCACTCCAAACTAACAGCTTCTAAATTGATTTGAAGGAGATCAGTTTTCAGACTAAACGCTCTCTTGGAGATGCATTGCTTGATAGTGCTGTTTTGCATTCTACTATTGCATATTACAAGTGCTCGTAGTTGAGTTGAGGGATTCAAACCTTTATGCATATGTGTATTAAATCAGTGCTGTTTGTAAAGTTAAGTGATTTGATCTTAAACTTCAGCATGTAGTGTTTCTTGTTGTGTGTTACTTTAAGTCAATGCTGTTTTGCTTGATATGGCTTTGTTACATACAGTGTAAACCTGGTTACTGTAAGTCAAATCAGAGTTTTATGAAAGATTCATGAAAACTGGACATTCCCCTAAAAGCCTTTGCAGTGTCAGATTTGACAGTTCACAGTGTGATCAGGTTGCATGTGTCTGTCTGTATCCAGCGATGCTGATGGTTTGATTCTGTTTTCACCAGCGCTGTTTGAGAAGCAGGTGTGTGTGAGGTTTAGATATTCAGCTACAGTGTCCTTCATAAAGCGAGCAGAGAAAGAGAGAGAGAGAATCAGACCTGAGTCATGTGCTCAAAATTACAGACACATGCAGTGATTCAGTCATACAGTCATAAAGTGAATCTGACAAAAACTTATTCATGTTTTTATGAAAAACTCATATTTCAAAGCATATTTTGCATAAAGCCATCAATATTTTTTTCATGACAGTTAAGCACATTAAGCACAATTCTCATTTCCATTATGCATGCAAATATCATTCTTATTATTGTAATGGGAAATATATTATTCCAATTTGAAAGTATTTATACATCATGGTAGATTTTATTGCATTGCCATACTAATTTATTAATAAATTGTATTTTTATTTTATTTTAAATATTTTAAAATAATAAAACTAAAATTAATATAAAAAATGTATATGTATTAGAATGTAAAAATATATGTGTATCGATAAAAATTATGAAAAATATATATTATATATATAAAATAACCTACTCTTATTAGGATTTTTATTTTGTATTTTAGATATATATATATGTGCTTAATGTGCTTAACTGTCATGAAAAAAATATTGATGGCTTTATGCAAAATATGCTTTGAAATATGAGTTTTATATATATATATATATATATATATAATTTTTTTTTTTTTAGTTTTTTTTTTTTTTTTTTTAAGCCACACATGGGTACAGGTGACTAGTGACAGCATGAAGCTTTTTTTTCCCACTGATGGTCAGTGAGGTCCAAGAATGTGATCCTCTCCCTTTCTCTCTCTCACACACACACACACACACACACTCACAGCTCTAGAGCGAGAGGGAGGAGCTGCAGTGAGTAACAGTGAGGGAGCGTGAGTGTTTCTTCAGAGTGCGCTCGGTCAGCTGTAGTACTAGCAGCAGTGGAGTATGTGTGTAGAGCAGAGCTGAATGTGTTTGTGTTTGTGTTTGTGTTTGGTGACTGCTGAATTAACACTGCAGCCCCTCAGCCTCGCCCTTTCAGGGTGAGGCCACCCTGCAGACGCCCTCATGATGAAGCCAGACGGTATTCAGGGCCGCCGCCGGTTCTCCACCTGTGGAGGAACCATCTCGGGGCGCCCGGCTCATCCCGACGGACGCAAACTCATACGCAACGCCTCATTTGGGGGCTACAACGAGCTGTCCGTCTGCTTGCCAGGTGGGTCCATCTCGGGAAACTTTTACGTGTTTTATTCGTTTGGCAGATAGTTTCAATCAGTGCATTTGTGCCAGTATGGGTATCTGGGTCTTAAACGGTGGGCACAGCAGCAGTCTGTTAAGTTTTATTGTTTTGGCAGCTTGCTGTGAACTGAACGTGTGCGTTTGAATCTGGACTGCTCTCCAAACTAAAGTGCATCCATTAACGGACACCATCTGTTATTCATTACATCACTGTTTTTTGAGTGTGTGATGCATTACATTCATTTCAACCTTCGATAAAACGTTGTGCTCTTAAATACAGGTATCCTTATTAAATACTCTGAAATATAGTAAACAAATATTTGACCAAAAATGTACTTCTTTTGTTTAGTGTATTGTTGAGTATATAGTTAGGATAAACTGATTGTTAATTATTAATTATTAATGATTAATTCAAACATTAAAGCATAACCAAAATCTCTATAGTAAATACTATTAAGAAAAACAATAACCGTTTTATAATAATAATAATATAGAATATTTATAAACAATATTTTGTTTAAATAATAGAAGAAGAACTTATCCTATCCTATTTTAGTAAATAATGTGACTTAACAAATATATATAATTTATACATTTTTTACTGGTATTATGTTTTTCTTTCTATTTATTATTACTATTATTAAAGATCCATAAAATTTTAATAATATTATTTTATTAATATTTTTATGAATAATGAACACACAATAAAATATTTTTATAAAAAATATTAATAAAATGTATTACATCTATTAAATTTGTATTGGTTTTATGTTTTTTTATTATTATTCATTTATATGAATATTTATTATTAATAATAACAATATATCTTTATGATTACAATTTTGGTTTCACTTAACGCCTTCACTATAATTTAAATAATTATTTAAATATCAACATTTCAAATAAACAAATATAATTCATTAATATTTGAATAATAATAAAAAAGTATATTTTATGAAATGTTTTTTTTTAAGTATTGTGATCATTTTGTTAATTAATTGCACTTATAAGTCCTAATAAATTAGTTTTAAAATTAAGTAATAATGGTTTATAAAATTTCTATATAAATATAAATTGTCTTTATATTTGTAGATATTTTACTTCTGTGTTCCGTCTACATCGGCAGAAGAAGAATGTTCAAGAACCATATCATTCGATTCAAGTTTTTTTTATTATTATTTAAATGGTTCCAAACTAGAACCAGTTCTCATTTCCATAGTTCTCTGAAACCTAATTTGATGGGAATCATACAGGTCGAAATAGAATAAATCAGGACTGTTTGTGTCTTGTCGAGCTGGATTCAGAGGTTTCTGCTGCAGATATTGAGTAGTTTCAGCTCTCACAGGGAATCTGACTCATGTCAGCGCGGCCTGCGCTCCATTTATCCCTCATGATTATGATTTGAAGAAGAGAGAGATGCATTAAATGCTCTTATTCAGGCACGCTGGCTGCTCACTGCGCTCTTGATGTACTGATGCTAGTCTTCCTTTAGAAGGCTTCAGAGATGGTGTTTTTATTTTTAAATTCACGTCTATACACTTAGCCGGCATTTTCATTATCATTATCCTTTTTTAGCATTTTAATGGAGTCCACTGAGCAGAGATTAGCTAATGGAGCTAGAGTACATTGCATTCGTGCAGATCTTATCTGTGCGTCACGTTCACCTGTGTGAAATTCAGCAGGGTTCGCTCAGAGGGTAATGGCTTTGATTTAATACTATTTCACTCAGCTTCAGTGTCATTATAGTGGATAAAGATGCTGAGCTCCACAGCAAATGCTCACTTTTGTTAAGAGATCATTTATTTCTCTAATTCATTTTCTCATAAGCAAAACTGACTGGTTCAGAAATAGGTTGTTTTTTCTTTTTTAAAGTTTAATGTTTGCGGAATGTATTTATCTAATTTGACGATTTGAGGGGAAAAAAAAGTACTGAAAATGTGAGATTTTATATTTGGATTGCATAAAAAAAAATTAAACAGTTTTAACTTAAAAATAATAAACTATGTAATGCACATTTGTCAGTCATAAAACATTACGATTCTGTAATAGTACTAAAAAACTGAATATATTCTAAATACACATTAACAAGGTTTATATATTTATCATCAATATGTTGTTTTTGTTTTTGTTTTAATCTCATAAATTTTAATTATTTGAATATTGTTTTTCCCACACCTAACTATATTTTAACGGTTCATACTTTTTAACTAAGAAGAAAATTGATTGTTTTCACAATTAACAGATTTACGCAGATTTTTATTACATTTTAAAATTGTATTAAATTAATGTATTTTTTTATTAATAATAAAAAATTTGTTTTTGTATATGTTTTTTATTATTATTATTATTTATTTTTGCAAAAAGCTTCCCTTTTCCTAGCTGTTTCTTAAATATTTCTTTAATCTTTTAAAACTACATTATTTTAGAAGATCTTTGCATCTTTCGTAATGTTTTTCAGAGTGAAAAGTGTTGGGCGGGGCTTAATTTTTATCCATCGCTGTTTGATTGGATGGTGAAAAGTGTCCTTGATGACATCATCTGTCAAGAAAAGTCATTTAATAGGTGGATCAGGTTATTATACGCTATTGAAATGTTACTTTTTGTTTGGTTTTATTTGAATAAAATGCACAATAACACTATAAATATGTTTTTAAGAAATGGATGTGTAGCTCCTTTCTCCTATAGCCTACATAACCATTAATCTGCTTGATTTGTCTTTAAAAGGTTTACTTCTGGAACAAGTCGAGCTTTATTATCCCATAGATTAATTTTTTCTGCGTGCTGCTCCGGATCTGCACTCTACTGTATGAGCAATCACAGATGAGTGATTATTAATATACAGCGTGCTCATAAACACAGTCTTGACACCTGTGTGCTGACCAGAAGACTCGCAGTAACACTCCTTTTATCTTTACGCCGCAAGCATGTGAGGTTTTTGCTTTGATCTGCATTAATGAGGTTGTGATGCTCACATTGTCAAGTGTAGAGGCTGAACACGAGAGTTTTAACTTTGTGCTGACCAGCCTTTTACAAATTGCTTGTAAAACTCTTTTAATACAAGATTATAAGCAAATCTTGGATTCAGTATTTTTGTCAGCTTGTTTTCTTTCAGTTAGCAAAGGTTTTCAGATTTCATAAAGATCAGAGGGGGGATTTTTTCTGAGCTCATGCACGTCAGTTTTTTGAGAGAAAAAATACATTACTTTTTTTGCATAATTTGGCAATATTAACTCAAAACTGTAATAATATTGCATGAGTTTTTTTGGGGGGGGGTTTTGTAGGCTGGTCATTTTTGAGTGTAACAAGGTGTTAAAATATAGAATATTTTTAGAATATTGCATAATAATAATTATTATTATTATTATATGCATTTAGAATATAAAGATATAATTTTAAAATATTGCATAATAATATTTATTATTATTAATATAATAATTATTTAAAATAATTATACAAAATAACATTAAATTGAATTTAATTATATTATGATGAAAATCAATGTTGTTGTTATAAAATTATTACAGTGATAAAAATAATTAGAATGCAACCACAAAAATGCAATATGAATAATATAGCTGATGTTTTTATTATTGCTGAATATTCATTATGCAAGTTTTTTGTTGTAGTTTAGTATTTTTTATTATCGATGTATTTGTAATATTTTTATTTATAATAAAAATCTTTGTATAACACTACAAATGTAACAGTGTGAGGGGAAAAAATCCCCAAAAAGTAACAAAATGACTTGTTATACCCCGTTTCAACAATGTGTGTAGGTTTTAGTCCAGTGTGATGACACAAACTAACATTCTGAAGAAAAGAAAACCAGAAAACCTGAGCACAACATTTTAAGTCTGTAGATTAACTCAATATGTGGCACGTCTCTCATATGACGTGTTAAACAGATAGTTTGTCTGTGTTTCTAGACGAATGTTTCTGTCCTTCAGATGGCGGTCGGGGTGGAATTACACCCGTCTCTGCTGGTTTGTCGTATTCAAGGACGCTTCAGGAGTGTGGAAATATCCCACACGTCACTCTCTCACTGCAGACAAACACAAACACACACGGAAACATGCTGCACAAGCGTTCGTGATCAATGCTTTCATGCGTTTAAAAGGGTCCGAGCTTCATGTCGGAGATGTGTTCCTGCATGTGCACCTGTAGCTCGGCTGTAAATGTCTGTGTTATGACAAACAGTTACAGATCAGCTAGACTCAGACTCTGGGATGAGTTAGTGGATGTTTAAATGCTTCAATTCCAGTTTAATATGCAGAGACAATTATAACAAATATGTGACTCTGGACCACAAAACTTAAAAGTATTAAAAGTGTGAGAGACGTATACATCATCTGAAAGCTGAATAAATAATCTT
Source organism: Carassius carassius (assembly GCF_963082965.1). Taxonomy (NCBI): domain Eukaryota; kingdom Metazoa; phylum Chordata; class Actinopteri; order Cypriniformes; family Cyprinidae; genus Carassius; species Carassius carassius. The sequence continues at coordinate 1,523,505 of NC_081776.1, read as the reverse complement.
TCCATTGCTGTATGGTTTATTATGATCAGATGATATTTGGCTCACATACAACTATCTGGAATCTGAGGGATGCAAAAAATCTAAATATTGAGAAGATCATCTTTAAAGTTGTTCAGATGAATTCTTAGCAATGTATATTACTAAACAAAAATAAAATTTTGATACATTCGCAGTAGAACATTTACAAAATATCTTCATTAAACATGATATTTACCTAATATCCTAATGATTTTTGGCATAAAAGAAAAATCTATAATTTTGACACATACAATGTTTTTTTTGGCTATTGCTACAAATATACCCCAGAGACTCAAGACTGCGTTTGTGCTCCAGGGTCACATAAAAAAAACACTTCAAATGTATATATGTCCCCTGAAAAGTTTAAACACTTTGAATCTGTGGTAATTTCATAATATTGCTTAATAATAATAATAATAGTAATAATAATATTAAAATAAAAATGTATTATTATTATAAGAAATAAAAATGATAAATAAAGACCACAGAAGAAATAATATTATTATTAATATTACCAATAATAATAATATAAAATATTTGTATCATTATTTTTTTATTTAATTTTCTTTTTTTATATTGTAATATATCTATTTATAATAAAGCAATTGTTGTTGTTGCAATGTTGTTGTGTAAATGAAAACACCACAATAATAATATAAAAAAGTATTGTTATTATTAAATACTCATAATTCATAAAGCAAGTTTTTTTGTACTCTAATGATTTTTACAATTGCAATATTTTTATTTAATTTTAAGAATTGTATTATTATTATTATTATTATAAATAAAAATCGCAGTAATAAATAATCAATCAATTACAACAAAAACAATTATAATTGACAAATATTGAAAATTATTTGTGGTCTAAATGATTTTTATAGTCATTTGAAAAAGTGGAATAAAACGTATTATTGATCCGTTCTGTTATCAGAACAATGAAAAGTAATTTGTTTTTGTCTTAAAGAAAAACTGTATTTTAGACTTCTATCAAAAGTGCAATTCTACATTTTCAAATGCATTGTAAACATTTTGAGTTTTAGGGAAGTGTTTTAAGAATAAATCTAAACTGACAGGACAGAGGAATGTAAAGGTCGCTCATGCTTATTGTTTGTTTGGTTTTTTAAGGACAGACTTGAGGTCAGAGACTAAATATCTAGAGACTGAATATTAATCTTGAATCTGACTGATTGTGTGTGTGTGTGTGTGTGTGTGTGCGTGTGCGTGTCCGTGTCCGTGTCCGTGTCCAGTTCCCGTCAGATTGTGAAGTAAATCTACATCCTGACACTCATGAGCCTGCTGTTAAACGAAAGCGTAGTTAATGCAGATTTATGCGGTGCAGAATCGGTTGCTAATATGCTAATAGACAAGTTATGCTGATGCTCTCATCAGGTTGAGGACGTGTGGATTTTCTGCGTATGATTAACATGTTGAAGAGCTCTTGGAGTGGCTTGTTTTTCTGAGATGCACACAAAGCTTGGCCTGGTTTGCGGAGGAGAAACAGGAAACAAGACTTGATTACCCGATCGATGGGTCATCATTTACTTCCGCAGCTCGCCTGATCCAAAAACATCAGGTGAGACTCTAATGCTGTACTCTTGAGGCTTGATGTAGATGCTAAAGAGCCATTCTGTCAGTAAAAAGCACATTTTTCTTTATTAAAGCCTCTTGTGTGACTCATATAGCAGGGAAGAGTCGCCTGCTGTTGAGGATCTGTGATTAAACCGAGCCAAAATGTCTTGAGTTGTCAATAGCTGTGCTCTGAGATCATCTATATGTGATATATCTTTCTCTTCAGGGGAAAACACACCAAAGATAGAGAAGTTTTCCTCTGCAGGGACAAATGCACATTTTAGTCCAATAAAGCTGCTTTCTGGATTGGGAATGTTTTTAAGCAGTTTATAAAAAGGTGTGTGATTCATCCTGTCCAATCTTAGAAAAGTCAAAAGACCAACATAGGTCAGAAAACGGCATTTATTAAGTTATTTCATGGTGTCTTCACTCATAATTTCTTGTAACTTGTCAACTATTTTCTTCCACTTTAACCCAACAGAGCCGAGACAATGACTCCGTCAAGTAGAGATGTTATATAAAGTGACAGCTGTGCTATAGTTATCTGAGAAACTAACTAGTCTTGACAGACGTGACATTGACGCATCGTCCTTGGCCTTCTCTTATGATAACGATGAAGGGTTATACTTTCCTCAGGGTCACCATCTAAACTGAAACCACTCAAACCATGAAAACATTTAGTTATTTGAAATAAAATAAACATGAAAAACAGTGAAGATGGAGTTATTTAAGCATCACTGTCAAACTATTCGTTTTTCTTCATATTTAGAATTTTTGAAATGTATTTGAAATCTTTAAACCTGAAAAACGTTACAATTGGAACATTAATGGAATCTTTTATAGAACTTTCATAGAAAGTCTGTTTATATTTTATAAGGGTTTGTTAAGTTGAAATGTATTTTTATTGTACTGTTTTTATTATATTTTTGCATGTTTACCAACAAACAAACAAAAACTTTAAATCCTTCTATTTATTATAAAAAAAATCTTTGCTATAGTGACTAACCGGGACTTGTCACAGTACTTCTATCATATTGTTGCTCTTTTCTTAGTCTTAAAGAGCTCCTGTTGTCCTCATTTGTAAGTCGCTTTGGATAAAAGTGTCTGCTAAATGACTAAATGTAAGTGGATTCAGGTGTGGGATCAGGTTTTAGAGCTGCTGAATATAGAGCAGGTGAAGCTGCTAAAATACTGAAAATGCCACTGTTTACCAAAATTTATCCTGGGAATTATTGTATATATTCAATGAGTTATTGCTGCTATTATAATTATTTACAATTGTATTATTCTTGAGTTTGCCATGAGTATAGCATTTGATGTGGATATTGTGTTAAATGCTAAAAAAAGCCACTATTCGCCAAAGTGTAAGCTGAAAACATATTGAATTTTCTGCCTTGTTGTTTATTAGCAACGTCAGCAATCTCTCATAGACTTGTCAGTGGTGTTGAGAATTGTGAAATTTCACTGGTGTCTGTATCATGGAAATCCTACATGTATATTTGTGTTTGTATATACTTATAACTGATATTTGTTGCTGAATTTCTTTTTATTGGATCATTACATAATATATGAAAGTGAAGTGACATTCAGCCAAGTATGGTGATCCATACTCAGAATTTGTGCTCTGCATTTAACCCATCCGAAGTGCACACACACAGAGCAGTGAACACACACACACACACACTGTGAGCACACACCCGGAGCAGTGGGCAGCCATTTATGCTGCGGCGCCCGGGAAGCAGTTGGGGGTTCGATGCCTTGCTCAAGGGCACCTAAGTCGTGAAATTGAAGGTGGAGAGAGAACTGTACATGCACTCCCCCCACCCACAATTCCTGCCGGCCCTGGACTCGAACTCACAACCTTTCGATTGGGAGTCCGACTCTCTAACCATTAGGCCACGACTTCCCCTAATATGACTTATAATTATCCTTATTTGGTGATGAATTAAAATTTAAACAAGGGGGGACAAACAGGACAAACCAAAGGTTTTTAGATTTTTATTTAATATTTCTATATGCACAGCAGTGTTATTTTAGTACCTCTGAGACATTTATAGTTTTAACTAATATTTTGAATCAGTTTTATTATATTTTGAATCGTTTATTTTATTTTACATTTTAATTTTATTTAAAGTTTTAGTAATTTTGTTGTGTTTTGTCATTTAATGTAAAAAAAAAAATATATATATATATATATATATATATATATAATATACTATATATATATATATATATATATATATATATATATATAGTTTTATTTTATTTAATTTTTTATTTTAGTACTTCAAATGAAACAAATGAAAATGAGAAATATTGCATTGACAACTAGCTGAAATACAATGGTTTCTTGCTATTTAGTATTATTATGATAATGTTTTTCGTCCATTTTTTTATTACTGGGCATCAGGGTTATTCTTTTTAACTAAAACACACAATTTACTAACACTTTAATTAAAATTAAAATGGAGATGGAAAATAAAAAATAATTCCAAATAAACTATAATAGTATATTAATGATAACAAAAATAACACTGAAACACATGATTGTGTACTTACAAGTCAAAACATTAATGCACATGCATTATAAACATGATGATTTGTGCATGTGTTATTTTTTCGATAGTTGTGAAATAACAACCCGACCGATTGAGTTGAATCACAATGTCTTGTTTGTGCAGGTTTTGATCGTGGTAAAGAGGAAACACTGCCTCTGAAAGAAGACTCCTCACACTCGATATCCAAGAGCAAGGTAAACTCCCTACCCATGATCCTCTGGGGCTGGGATCCGATGGATACAGGTCGCCTGGTCCTCCAGCAGTCTTCAGCTTGTTTTTATTTAATTATACATACCGTATTTTTCGGACTATAAGTCGCACTTGAGTATAAGTCGCATCAGTCCAAAAATACGCCAAGATGAGGAAAAAAACATATATAAGTCGCTCTGGACTATAAGTCGCATTTATTTAGAACCAAGAACCAAGAGAAAACATTACTGTATACAGCCGCAAGAGAGCGCTCTATGTCTTCAGTGTAGACTACAGGAGCACTGAGCAGTATAGAGCGCCCTCCGGCGGCTGGAGACGGTAATGCTTTCTATTGGTTCATTTCTCTTGGTTCATTTCTCTCGGTTCATGTCAAATTAATTTTGATAAGTCGCACCTGACTATAAGTCACAGGACCAGCCAAACTATGAATAAAAGTGTGTAATATATATATATTACAATTTAATACTGTACTATAACTGTTTTATAATTGAATATTTTGAATACATTTATTTATATAGTATATATTTTTTTATTTTATATTTATTTGTGTGTGTAAATAATTTGTATGTATGTATGGATTATGCCACATTAATTTAGGCCAGCAGCTCATAATATCATAATGTTCATCATGCTGTGTAAATTCCTAACACTTATGTTGGTTTTGCAGTCGGAAACCAAGCTCTATAATGGCTCAGATAAGGACATATCGGCGTCTGGAAACAAGCTTACTAAGAAGGAGTCGCTCAAGGTACAGCCAAACTCATTAATGACACACACTGATCAATACAGACTTCCAGTGCATTTTTTGTTCATGCATTCCGATTACTAATGACTAATAGTGTGATGTTTTGCATGCATGTCTATTCAGGTGCAAAAGAAGAACTACAGGGAAGAGAAGAAGCGTGCCACTAAAGAGCTGCTGAGCACCATCACTGATCCGTCTGTCATTGTCATGGCCGACTGGCTCAAGGTTTGCCGTTAAAATAATTCATACACATCTTTGGTGTGGATTTCAGCGAATCAGTTCGAACAAACACAGACAACGTGATTAATATTCATGAACCTAGCAGCTAGGGCTGGGCGATATATCGAATATTAGCGATAACATCGGAATAATTTTGACGACGATGTACAATTTGAATATATCGGGAATATCGAATATTTCAAATTCAAGCATACTTTCCCAAAAGAACGCGCCGAATGTCCAAAAAAGGAACCTGTAACTGCTGACTGCTCTACGCCCCTCTACTACGAGAGCTGTAATGATAGCGGTTGCCAGATAACAAGAGTTTAAATCTCCCAATCAGAGCTCCACTGTTACAAGGATACATTTTCTGCCCGGTGTTTGCTTATTTTAAGCAATCTGGCAACCATGCGCACGTGCTCACTCCTCATTGCGAAAGAGCCGCTGACGATAATCTGAAAACACTAACAAGCTGGAATTGAGTGATTTAATGAAAGCGTCGTTCAGCCGGTCTGTGTTCTGTCGTGAGATCTCAACTGTATTGTTTGCATTTGTGATTGCAAAATAAATGCACTTACTCGACAGCTGATGTTTGAATAGAGAAACATAGGCTATGGCCATTTGGAATTACTATTGGGGAATTTCACTGATATGTTTACCAGTTTCCATAATATAGACAGAGAAAATGCAAAAGTCTTTGGTATTCATTTATATATATTTATATATAAGAAATAGCTATGTGCTTCAGCAACTAGCTCCCCATCTAAGAGGGTTTTTAGTGTCAGTAGGACCATAGTTTCATGCCACAGAGCTTCTCTTAAAACCACAGACAGTTGACAGACTTGTGTTCTTAGCTTAAAAACTTGTTAAAAAATTTAAATAAAATACTTATCCCAGTTGCATAGTTTAAATTGTGAATTGCATGCACTAAAAAGAAAAATGCACTTTCTGTAACTGTTACTTTTGCACTGCTTCAGTTACATATAGGCCTACATGTATTCATTTAATAAAAAGCAGTAAGTGATCTCTTGGTCTAGATTTTTTAACTGCTTAAATTAGCTGTTTAATCTAAATAGTTTTTTTTTTTAATGGGCAAAAGAAAATCATGTTTTATTTTTTATTATTTAAATGCAAATGCAAACATATCGAGATATATATCGAATATCGTAAAAATTTTGACAATATCGAGATATCTTTTTCTTTTGTATATCGCCCAGCCCTACTAGCAGCTCATTCATTCTCAGTGGGTTTTATATTGTTATAAGTCGTAGTAGTGTCGTGTTTTTACAGAAACACTGCATGAGCATCAATATTTTAAGCATCATGACCAGTGCTAAGTTCAGTTAAAATTACAAATATGCTTTCATACTTGATTACCAAGATTTAGTTCTAATACTAAAGTTCTATCATTAAATAATGCTTGATTATCATATATTACAATGCTTGACCGACTGATGTTAAGATTGTGCTTTCAGATATTTAAAAAGCTGTGCCACTTTACAAACATAAGCTATATAATAATATATGAGTCTGGCGCTTAAACTAAAAATGTTACTAACCAAAGGAGATTCTATTGCCAAGGTGTGTATAGCAAGTTGTTTTTATGATGCAAAATCTTGTTTTAGTAATGCATATTGTATAATGCTTTTAATGCACATCTCTGCATAAATGGTCTCAAAATTGTCTCGTTATTCATAGAAGCTCTTACAGTGCATCCACAGCAGATGGATGCATTCAATTTTGGTAGCAAATCAGACGGGACAAAAGCATGATTTAAAAAGCGAACGCCATTTTTTATTATGCCATCTTGCTGCAGGGGTAAACCAGGCATGCTTATAATCACAGTAATGCTCACATAACTGATAGCACATCAGTTAACCATTGCTGAAAGGAGGTTAAATTGATCATCGCTTTGGATCACACGATCAAACCAGTCCTTCACGAGTCGGTTTTATCTCGTTCAGATCCGTGGCACGCTGAAGAGCTGGACCAAGCTGTGGTGTGTGCTGAAGCCAGGCGTCCTGCTCATCTATAAAACCAATAAAAACGGCCAGTGGGTCGGCACCGTCCTGCTCAACGCCTGTGAGCTCATCGAGAGACCCTCCAAGAAGGACGGCTTCTGCTTCAAGCTCTTCCACCCGCTCGAACAGTCCATCTGGGCCGTCAAGGTACACCAGAAAACATCACTGGAGTCGCATTCTTATACATTTAGGGTTCTAAAAGATGTCTTGGATGCATAATAAAAAAATTATATATTTGTACGTATAATGTGTATATTTAATAAATAATGAAAATAAAAGCTTATATATTGAATGTAATGTTAAAAAATATTATAGAGATGTTAAACATTAAATATTTTAAAACACAATAACATTTGAGAAACGTTTAGGGTCTATAAGAAGTGTATTCCGCTCACCAAGGCTGCATTTATTAGATCAAAAATAAAATAAAAACAGTAATATTGTGAAATATTATTACAATTTTAAATAAGTATTTTCTATGTTATTAAGTAGTAAAATGTAATTTATTCCTGTGACGTAAATCTGAATTTTCAGCAACATTACTCCAGTGTCACATGATTCTTCAAAAATCATCCTAATATTTGCTGCTCAAGAAACATTTCTAAATTATCAATGTTGGCAATTTTTTTATTTTATTTTTTTTAAATTTTTTTTGGAAGCTGACTTTTTTCAGGATTTATTTTTTAAAGCAATTGAATAGAAAGTATAAAATAATATATTAAAATATTAGTATTTTAACAATGAATATGTTTTTTATGTTTTTAATATTTTTATATTAAATTGTTTTTATTATAATAATTAATAACAATTAATTAATAAATCAATTTTTTGTTTTTGTCAGGATTCTTTAAAAGGAAATTTAATAGAGGGTTCAAAAGAAGAACTTTATTTGAGTTATTATTAGTATTATTCTTTAATTCTTTGGTTATATTATAAATGTCACTTTTGATCAATTTAATGCCTCCTCACTGAATAAAAGTATTGATTTATTCATTAAAACAGATATCAAAAAGCATGCATATTAAATGTAATATATTTAAAACTATAAAACAATGTAAAAAAAAATTATGTACAATATGTGCTCTTTTTTATATTGATATAATTTTTTTAATATTCCTTTATTAATGTAAATAGTTATTTGGATAGTTGGATGAAGTGTGTATGTTTGTGTCTCAGGGTCCTAAAGGAGAAGCTGTGGGCTCCATCACTCAGCCATTACCCAGCAGCCACCTGATCTTCAGAGCGGCTTCAGAATCAGACGGTGAGACACACACACACACACACACACACAGAACAGAGCTGGATGTTACTGTGCCATCAGTCTTGATAACACACTGCATCATGTGTGCAGGCCGCTGTTGGATGGACGCTCTTGAACTGGCTCTGAAATGCTCGAGTTTGCTGAAGCGAACGATGATCCGAGAGGGCAAAGAGGAGACGACGCAGACCGCAGAGCACTCGCAAATCAACTTCTACAGTCTGCTGAGGGCACACAACATGCAGGGCTTTCAGTGAGACATTAACACACCCAGCTGTCATCTTACCAGCTCTTTAGATGAAGATTTTATTCAGCGTTGATAAAAAGTGACACTTGCATATTTATTTATAATGTAGAGTGCTGTTACATTTCCTTTAAATCTTAAGTAAGAGTTCAGTCTTATACAATAATACTTTTTATTTTATGGCACATGACCAGGAACAGAAATGACTACATTAAGTGCATTAACGTCCACTTTTTGTTTTTCTTCTTCAGTTTTTTTTCCCATTGAGATTTTAAAAACATCTTCATAAAGGTGTTATAAGCCATGAACCAAAACAAGCAGCTACGAGTTTAATCACGTCACAAACTTTGATTTGAAGCAGAATTTAAATGAAAGTTGAAATAATAATTACAGATGGCTTCAACAAAAGCATGTACCCTTACTAATCATGTAGTTAAAAATCAATCTCTACTTTGGAAGTAAAAAATGTCTTTAAAAATATATATTTTTTTTTATATAAATTTTTTATGAGCATTTATATAAAAAAGTAATATATATAATTATTTATATAAATTGTAATTTATTTAAAAAATATTTTTATATTAGTTAAAAATGATGTAAATGCGTGGCTTCAACAAAAACGTATCCCATTAAAAATCAATCTCCCTATTTGGAAGTTTTTATTTCCAAAACCATAAATTGTCTTTAAAAAAAAAGTTAAAAAAAAATAACATTTATATTTGTATAAATATATATTTATTTATATAAATATACAAAATATATAGATTTTTTAAAATATATTTATAATAAAAAAGTATTTATCATTATTTATTCACATTCATTTAAAAAAAAAAAAAGTTAACGATTAAAAATGAAGTTAAGCAAATATGATAAAATCCCTGCAACTAAATAATAATAAAGTAATTTATCTATTTATAATAATAATAATATTAATATTCACTTTAATAAACACACATAAAGGCTAAATAAGACATTATTTTAGCTTGTTGTATTTTCTGAACTGATTGTTTCACTCAGTATGCATATATTGACTGAAACTGAAGTAGTTAAAGCACCACTAGTCACTGATTAATGCAAGTCCTGTGTTCGCATACGAACTGAGAGTTTGTGTGATCGGTCAGGTTTAACGACAGCGACCAGTTTAAGGATCCGGACCTGTACTCGGATAAATCGGATCGTGAGAACGAGCAGGAGCAGGAGGAGTGGGACAACGAGGTGATGGAGAAAAGTGAGGAGAGCGACAGCGACACGTCAGAGCGACAGGACGACTCGTACCTCGACCTGGATCCCAACGAGACGCTGCGGGAAACCTCGTACATCGAGCAGAGCCACGAGGAGTTGGGAGAGGTGTGTGAGCCTCACATTATCATCATGAGTTATTGAGGTCCTCACATGCGTTTGGCTGGAGTGGAGTGTTATTGACACACACATGCTTACACAACATTCAGACGGCTATTTTTACAGCAGACAGCTGGGAGATGAGCAGTAAGTCTGTGGTGGATATGACACAATCTGTTCATTCAAGCTGTGTGTGTGTGTGTGTGTGTGTTTCAGGCAGGCGAAGAGTCCCAAACAGAAACGGTATCAGAGGAGAATAAATCTCTGATCTGGACTCTCCTGAAGCAGGTTCGGCCCGGCATGGACCTGTCTAAAGTGGTGCTGCCCACCTTCATCCTGGAGCCACGCTCCTTCCTGGACAAACTGTCCGATTACTACTATCACGCTGACTTCCTGTCCGAGTAAGATGATAACACACACAGACACGGTGATGCTCAGATGATTCAGATGCTCCTTTATGCTCACAAATAACAAAAGGAAAACTAAAGCTGCAATAATATATCAAATTAAGATGAAACAAAATTTCGAAATATATAAACTGAAATAAAAAAAAAATAATTAAAGCTTAATATAAATATAAAATGGCATAAAAATGACAAAAGGACATCATAGAATTAATAAAGCTTAAACTAAAAATTTTGAATATGACAATGAAAAAAGCTAACTACATTAAAAGTATATAAATAATAAACAAAATGACATTGGAAAGACGCTTACATGGAATTGCTGTATATCTAGTGTTAAAACATAAAATGTGTAATTTTAATTAGATTTTGATATGAACATTGTTGAATTTATTTCAATTAAATTATATACACAATGTATTTTAAATTAATTTTTGCATAGTTATGGATTAAGAAATTATGTGGTAAAATCACTGTAAATAAATATTAAGTGAAATAATTACAGTTTTTAATAATAATAATGATAATAATAATAATAATTAACAAATTGTCCACATTGTAATAAACATAATAAACAAATCAGCAAATTAAAATATCAAAATCAGTGTTATTTTAGTATTAATGAAATACTATTATAGTTTTTGTTAATATTTTGAATTGGATTTTATTGATTTGTTTTTTACAATAATTTTAGTTTAAGTTTTTTTTTATATGTCTATATAAGATTTATTATTTTTTATTTATTAGTATAAGTTTAGTATTTTTAGTAACTTAAACCAAATTAAAATTAGAACATTTATTTATTTAATTTAATAAATTAATGTGTATTTTTTTTTTTTCAAGTAAATAATTTTTACAATTTTTTTAGTGTTATTTAGCAGTAAAAACTCTGATTAAAAAAAAAATACACAAGACATCAAATCAGATTTTAGATAGTTTTATTAAAGAAATGTTATTGTAATTGTGTTTTGTCGAACTCATCAGAGCGGCGGTGGAGGAAAACGCTTATAACCGTCTGAAGAAAGTGGTCAAATGGTACATTTCTGGATTCTACAAGAAGCCAAAGGTAAATACACATACACTAACAACCCTTCAGACATCTAGAAATGTCATCTTCCGTCATATTTTGATAATTTTGTCTCTGACAGGGTTTGAAGAAACCGTACAACCCCATTATCGGAGAAACATTTCGCTGTTTGTGGCTCCACACCAAGACCAATAGCAAAACCTTCTACATCTCGGAACAGGTCAAGCAGTGAAATCTACTTTAATTCCAGTCAGGTTCTACTGAGCTTCACACCGACATAAAGTGTCTGTCCTCCTCCAGGTATCCCATCATCCTCCGGTGTCAGCCTTTTACGTCAGCAACAGGAAGGATGGCTTTTGTCTCAGCGGCAGCATCCTGGCCAAGTCCAAGTTTTACGGTAAGAGAGAAGATGCACTACAATAAATCATGTCATTTTGTGCAACACACACACACACATGCATGCGTCTGATTGCGAGTTTGTTGGCATGTTTCTCAGGAAACTCTTTGTCTGCCATCTTGGACGGTGAAGCCAGGCTGTCGTTTCTGAACAGAGGAGAGGATTATGTGATGAACATGCCCTACGCACACTGCAAAGGTCTGTTTTTCACACACACACACACACACACACACACACACACACACACACACATATGCGCGACTAACACACGTCCCCTGTGCTGTCTTCTGTAGGGACACATCTAGCTATGTCTTCATCTGTAGTAACTCGTTTGGCCTCATTTAGATTTGTGTGCAGTATCCAATCTAAAGTTTTCATTTAGTTAGCACATGACAGTTTGGTAACACTTTTTTAAGTTACAATTAAAACGTTATTGCATTATATAACATATGTGCATTCAAATATTGTACTTAAACATATATGTATACATGTATTCATGTCTATATGTATGTGTGTGTATATATACATGTGCTTATATATGTATGATGTGTGTTATACTGTATTATTATTGATATTATCATATGTAATACAATTGTAAGTAAATGTGTTTATTTTATAACATGTGTAATAAATGTATTGTGTTTTCACCTATATATATATATATATATGTATGTTAATATTTATAATATTCTTTTACATTTATTTGTATATTTATTAGTATATATACATAATTGTATAATTAAATTATATTTGTTATATTTTTATAATTTAATTTATATGTATACATACTGTACATGTTACAGTTCTAAATGTGTGTGTGTGTGTGTGTGTGTGTGTGTGTGTGTATATCATCTATATTTATAAACATATAAAATATGAATAATTATTAATTATTGTATATGATACATTTATTATTACATTAATGAATGTTTAATTATTTTATCATATATTTATAATGTAATAATTAAGTAATGTTTAATATAAATGTTTTTTATTCAATTGTTGTATATGTAAAATAATTGTAATGTTTATATATACACCGTGTATATTACAGTTGTAAATGCATATATAAAAGTATATATTTTTATTTATTTATATTAATGTATAATTGTCTTATTATTTAATTGTCATATATATATATATATATTATTGTTTTAAATATGTATTTATTTATTATCAGTTAAGCTTACTAATGTTTAATTGTTAATATAAAGTGTTACTAAAGCCCCATCTCTTGGAGACTAATGTCTAGCTCAGCAAGCATCATGTTTTTCCGTCTGTCTGTCCTGATTTGTGTGTTATCGTTTTATAAAATAGCATGTGCATCTACAATAACTCATTACACACACACACTGGTGTATTCACGTCTGCGTTTCTCTCAGGGATCCTGTATGGGACGATGACTCTGGAGTTGGGCGGTCAGGTGTCCATCGCCTGTGAGAAGACGGGCTACAGCGCTCTACTGGAGTTCAGACTCAAGGTGTGTGTGTTTATACGCTTTTGAGACATTTAGAAGAACAGTGGGGCGCAGAGAGAAAGGCCACACCGATAACAGCACAGCATCCACTAATGAACGATGCTTCGTGTGACTCTTTTTCAATGGCATGACTGATATTCCCCCGTCCTTCAGCCGTTCCTCGGCAGCAGTGATATCGTGAATCAGATCAGCGGGAAGATCAAGCTCGGGAAGGAGGTGCTGGCGACACTTGAGGGGCACTGGGTGAGTACAACAGTCGAAAACCAGACCGCCTGCACATAAAAAAATCAGCTTTAAAAGTTACGTAGAAATCCGAAAATGTGTTTGGTCACTTTGCATGTCAATCAAACTAAGTGGGCGGTTCTTAGCTTGGACACTGACAGTTCTGGCTAATGATTTTAGCATGTCTGAATATGTTTGGACCTGAAACTAAGGCTTCTTAGATGTCTTTTATAGCGTGTATGTCACTGTGTGTGTGTTTTACAGGACAGTGAAGTCTTCATCAACGATAAGAAGACGGGTGAGATGGAGACATTCTGGAACCCGACGCCGGAGCTGAGACAGAAGCGTCTGATCCGCTGCACCGTTCCTCCTGAAGAACAGAGCGAGTTTGAGTCCGAGAGGTAACGGTGAACGTCACTTTAGAAGGACCCAGTGCAGAAAATGCAAAATGTGATGGGAATTTGACCATTGTTGATGAATTCATCAAAAGTAGGGCTGTGTAATTAACCTGATTGTGAAATGGACTAGTGTCTGTGAATATTGATCCACAAAAAGACTATTAAACTGCTAAAAAAATACTGCTGTTACTACTAAAAATAATATTTCAATTATTCAAACTTAAATTTTAAATAATATAAAAAAATGTCATCCATGTTTTAATTCTAAAAGTGAAAGGAAATTAAAGGAGTTGTTATTTTTTTTATTAACTAAATCGTTCATGCATTTATTTGTTTACTATAGTTTTTATGACGTTTGTATGAAATCATAAAACCAGAAGAAGAAAAAAATCAAACAGACAACAGAATTTCTGAAAACATTTCATAGGGCCCTATTATTGTAAGGTAATAATTAAATTATTAAATCGATGCAGCTTTTTGAGGACACTTCATTAGACATGATTTAGATTATTAACATTTTATTAAACCATTTCAATCTAGAAAAAAATTAAAGGAAAACACGGAAGTTGCTAAACAATTTAATGTTAATTAGACATGCTTTTCAAACACTAAAGGAATCTAGAAATATTATTTTATATGTTTTACCAATTATATTTCAAATGGAATTAAAACAAAAACAATTGAATACATATATATATATATATAATAAAAATACATATTTAAAATGGAATCCAAAAACTTTAAACCATTAAAAAAACACAATCCAGAAATGATTTTAATATTTTTCAAATTATTAATGCTCTAATTATTGTTTTCAATTAATAAATGTATTATTATATTATTACATCAAAAATTGAATCCAGAAAAAAAAAATGTTAGAAAAAAAAATATTTTAAATCAAATGCAGAGAAACTAATACAGAAAATTTGAAAAAAATAATCATAAAATAAATGCATTTGATAGGGCTCTGCGTAAAGCTCTAGTCCCTAATTAGGAAAACGGACACATTTTCATTAGTCTTTCTCTCTCATCTTCAGGCTGTGGCAACATGTGACACGAGCCATCAATAACAAGGACCAGACGGAGGCGACCAATGAGAAGTTCATCCTGGAGGAGGTCCAGAGGAAAGCGGCACGCGAGCGCAAGGCCAAGTGTGAGGAGTGGACTCCCGCTCTGTTCGAGCAGGACCCGGTCACCGGAGAGTGGCATTACCGCTACGCCGAGTAAGTCACGCCGGCCTTTCCTTTCATAACAGCTGCTGCCCCCTGCTGGACAGGAAGGGCACTGTAGCATGTCCCGTTTACTGTGAGGACGGTGTGTTTCTCTGTGTCCTAGCACTCGTCCGTGGGATCCACTCAACGATCTGATTCAGTTCGAGAAAGACGGCTTTATTCAGACCAAAGTGCGCCACAGGACGCCTATGGTACGTTCAGCCAGTGTAGTTAGTCTCAGTACCCAGCAGGGCTCCCGGAGGGACAATTACCTGAGCCAGGTACGTCCTTCTGTCTCCGCCCCTCCCTCGTTCTACCCACAATCCCTTTCTCTGCTTCCATCACATCATGCCTGCCGCCGTCGGCGCTCTCTGTCCATTCTTCAAACAACCGATCACCATTCTGCAAAGCAACCAGTCATCTGCTGCCTGACCTGGTCACATGACCGTTCTGCCTCATTTTCAGCTTTTGTTTTTTCCTGTGTGCTCTTTGGCATTTGCAAGTGACTCACATGCATGCCTGTGTGATTTTTGTTAGCATTTTGTTTGTTTTTTTGTTTGCATCAGGGATGCGTCTTTGCAGCGAGGGTCCAAAATTAACATTGGTTTGTGAATCCTGGAATATTGCATTCAAAAGATCTTGAACACATTGGATGGAATGTTTATTTACAACATTTGTTTGTGATATTCCAGAAGATGTAAATAAATGATTAATGTAACGTTAAATACAAAAATTATTAGAATTTTAATTTGCATTTATATAAATAATAAGTATAATAATATTAAAGAAATTAAATATAAATTTACATAAATAAAAAAAATAGTAAATAATAAACACAATTTTCTTTTAAACAAAAAAATAAATGTTGTAATAAAATAAATTATTATAAATCTTGGGATATCATAAAAAAGCCATGAAGTACTGACACATGAAGCTGGCTATGATGTGAATGTATGTGCACATTAGCGTGTTTGATAGAAATGCTACTTCACTATATATTTTTTTTATTTACAAAATATTAAAATAAACAATAAATTTTACAATAAATAAATTAAAATATAATCAATTAAATTTCCATTTAAAAAACAATAATTTGCTTATTTAAATATGCATTTTTAAATGATTAGAAATTTTATTTGCATTAAAATAAAAAATAAATATGATAATAAAAAAATAATTCGAATTTGCAACTTGCTAATGACAAATAGACGAGAAACTGCATAATAATTCCATTGTTTTATAAATAATAGCATGTTTTTAATCTAAAAATGCAGCTTCATGGCCAGTATTTAATATTCATGGTTAATAGAACTTTTTCCTACCTCACTTGCCATTGGCAGATGTGGAAAAAAGTTCATTTTGGACCCTGTTTGAAGCCTTTCAAAAATATCTGAGAATCACATACACAATTCAGACTGTCTTAACCATAACATAAAGACTGAAACATGTGAATGTCCTGCTCTTGTCGGTGTGTGTGTGTGTGTGTTTGATCAGGTGACGGGACCAAAGCGGAAACATAAGAGTGACAAACCCAAAAGTCCAGAAAGTGGCTGTTCGTCACCGGAGCCGGACCACCAGGACTCTTCAGGCAGCGAGAGTACGTCAAACACACACACACACACACACATGCTTATAACAATCCACAAACTCATCATGATCTTTGATTCAGGGCACAAGAGCAAACACAACAGCCGCCTCAGAAAGAAAGGAACAGATCTGAGTGAAATCCAAAGTGCCATTGAGTCGATCAGAAAAACCCAGGAAGACATTAACAGGTGAAACGGCTTCTCTTCTCCTACTTTTATAAGAAATGCTTGGAAACCAGAATATTAACTTTGGTTTGTCTCATCACGGGCGTCTAGGACCGTCAACGCTTTGAGGAGTCGAGTGGCGAGTCAGTCGGCATCAGAGAGTTCGTTCCTCACGCGTCGAGACGTGTCCATCATCCTCTTCCTCATCTTCCTCCAGGTCCTCCTCAACTTCATCTTTAAGTAACGGTCGGGAATGACCGAGAAATCTCACTCCATCCCTTCAGCACTCCATCCTCCAGTCAGCATCGCCTCACGGTTTTGTTTCGTTTCTTATGAGTGTGTGTTGCGATCGCTACAAAGGGACGGCCAGTATCAGGTTGAAGTGCATTGTGTGATGTTTTATAAATGACTGTTTACCTTTATTCTTCAAAACGAGGAAATCCCATTAACCCTTTTAGCCATTTAAACCATTTAAACCATTTTTTTTTCCTTGATTAGCGCCCCCTGATGTAGCGGAGGACGTGAGTTGATTTACAAACTAAATATGATCAAATCTAGGTCATTTTTTCCCTTTTAAATTAGAGAGAATATATATATATATAGTTTAACAATGTCATATTCTACACATCCGGTTTCTATTTGTTGAGTTTTTTTATGAATTTGTGTGGCTATTGCTGCAAAAGCACAGAAAATATTGTGGATTACAGTGCATTGTGGGAAGTTTTAGAAGCGACTGTTTACTTTATTATTCAAAACGAGGAAATATCATCAGCTTCTTAATTATTTGAACCATTTTTTTTTTATTTATTGTAATAATATTTTACCCTCCATCAGCGCCCCCTGCTGTAGTGGAGGACGTCAGTCGATAAATAAACTAAATGGGTGAATATTATAAATTCTAGGTCATTTTTCCCCACCAAAGAAAACCCTGTTGTACATATATTGTGCATTGTGTTGTTGTTTTTTTGTTTTTTTTTTAAGATTCACTCACATATAAAACTTAAAAGGGTTAAATATTGCTGATGTTACTGGCATTTTACGACCATTTTATTAAACGAATGAAGGATGTTTGTGAGTTGAGGTCAAATTGTATGTTATTTAAAACCGTTTCTGGGAACAATTTCACCAGAAATCTTAATTTTAACAGCACAGTATCTGGATCCTGCATTTCATACCTTCCTAAATCGTGTTTGAAGGTAATAATGTTTAATTTATTTAAATGATACCGAAGCGTGTACAGTATAGCGAGCGTCTCATTTAATATTAATCAGAGGAAACCGTAGATCTAGGCGTAGTAAACCTGTAGCAGGAAATACTGTTGTGTATGTTTGTAGTTCCACTGTTACATCAGACTAGATGTACGATTAACAAGCCAAACAGTCTGAGAGTAGATTAGAGTGTAAGCGTCACATCTGTATATAGTATAGAACAGATTTCCTTTTGTACTTCTAGAGAAACGCCGTGACCCATAGCCCACGTGTCTTTGTTCTGCAAGTGTTCGTTGACTTGCACAGCGTCCAATCAGATGTTTGAATGTGCTCACGTCGACAATAACTACTTTAAAAACTATGTGCCTTTACAAGCGGGTCTTGCAGAGTGATTTTGAGCCTGACTGTTGAATACCACGGTTTGTCTTTCTTTCTCACTTCGAGTGACTGTGCCATATTGGTTCGTCTGCGGCTCTGTGTTTTAGATTCGTTCCAGAGCTCAACGCTGCCATCGATCTGCGTGTCTTTAGCCATGCGTCTGCCACTGAACCAGGGATCAAACTCCTCATGCATCGCATTCAGTGTTCGTCTTCATATGCTTCTAGCAAGTTTGATTTCTTTTTAAAACGTTTTTACTCCAGCCGATCCATGTTTGGTTTTGTTTTTGTTTGTTTGATTATTTCCTGCAGCTGTCTCTATGTACAGATTATACTTTATTTGTAATACAGAAATATCTTCCTGTGAGTTTATTGTCACCTGTGACAAGTCACCAAATAAATGAAAAAGACCGAACTCCTGCTTCTCGTCTCTTTGCACATGTCAGTATTGATTTATGTTATTATAGGTTATTATAGCAGTCATGTTTTCATTTAGTTTTTATCTTTTTCATTTTTTTACTATTTTAATTTCCGTTTCAGTGCATTTTCTTTTTTCTTTATTTTTTATGTATTTATATATTATGTATATATTTTTTTTATATTCCCATAATTTATTTTTCAGAGTATTATTTTATTTAGCTTGTTTTTCAGTTTACTTTATTATTTTAATTTTATTTATTTCATTGTTGATGTGCTAGCTAGTATAATAAAAAAAAATTATATTAAAATTGTGTTAAATATCGTAGCACAGTCTAATAATTGTGGTTGCTTGTGAAGTTTTCAGTTTTAATAACAGCATAAAAAACTAAAATTAATCTGTTCCATTTAAGTTACAGAGCCATAAAATATTTTAATAATATGTTGTGTATTATAATAGATCAAATATCCCCCCAAAAAGATTTATGGCCGTTTAAAGTTAGTATGTCATGAAAATATTTCAATTGTTTTATTTTATTTTAACTAAACGCTTTTATTAATGATACTGTTTTGTGTAAATTATACTGACAGATGTCTTGATTTCAGGAAAGTGCTAGAAAATTCATTAACTGTAACCAGCAGAGGGCGCTCATAGACTTTAATTCAACTCCTTTAGCATTACATGAACTTTTAAATAGCTTACATCAAGCTTGAATAATAGTGCAATTAAAAATAATATATTAAACTAATAAAACCTTATTGTGTAGTTATTTTTGGCATGTTCTGATTGCATGCATCCTGCTGTAGTTAAACAGCTCTAGTCTGGTTTGATTTCCACTGGCTGCTGTTGGTGGAGTCGAACAGCTGGAGCCGTCATTTGGTAATCCGCATGTGTGCACCAGATGCATGCTGGGACAGCAGCTTCCGGAGCCGCAGGGGTCTGTCATCGGGATGACGTCGCAAACCTGGTGAGTTCACATGCACGCGCGCGTGTCCTCAGGATCGCTCGTGCACGAGAGTGTCTCACCATCTGCACCTCTGGACAGCTCCCGAGATACCCAGAGCATCAGATACTGACTGTATTGTTGTTTTGTAGTAGTCTATGCATTACAAGATCATCATGATTTGACTTTAAATTGTCAATGTACATACGTAAAGTATTTTACAATCAATCAATCAGTAAATAACCATGATAAACACCAGCTGATAAACCGATGCTATGGTGCTTCTGTTGCTAAGCTGCAGTGTCATTTCAGTATTATTGATATAGGCCTGCTATTATAGTTTCAGGCGATATTTTGAATTCAATTTTACTTTTAGACTTTGTGTTTAAGTAACCGTGTGTGTGTGTGTTTGTGTCTGCTATCAAATCAATTAATCAAATCCAAAATTAAAGTTTGTTTTTACATAATATATGTACGTACTATATGGCTTACACACATATAGTCTATAATATAAACACAAACTTGTTTCTTACTCAAACAGACTTGTTTCTTACAAGTCCAAGTAAATAAAAGTCTGTAGATATATTGTTTTTCTTTATTAAATATATTCAAATGCATGCTAATATGGGTTTAGTGTTAACGAAGAGGTTTGTTTGAATCATTAATGAATCATTAAATTGAGCAGTTGTCTCCTTGATTTAGCAAACACCTCTCATTGTCCTCGGATGCCAGTGTTGCTAAGATACCGTCTCCTCCTGCATCCCGAGACGCCGAGGCTTTTGTCTGATGCTGCAGAACCTTACGGAGACTTGAAGAGCTGCTGAGAGCGACGCAGCCACGTTATTACGTAATCACCTCATCACACATGCAGCGTCCTGTGCTTTGCATAACAGACACGCATGCATGAGCAATCTGACTTACATTTATTTAGAATACAAAAAGACTTCGTCTGATTATCTCTTTTGAGTTTCAAATCAAAACAAGACAGTTTATGCATATAAGCGAGCTCTTTTAAATCTGATCATTGATTCTCCAACACCTCTTAAAGTTGTTATAACACACTTTGGTTCACATAAAAATAAATCTATTCTAGATTTAGTTGTTAAGATATTTCTCCTGATGCATGATATTAACTCTATAAAGTCTACTTCATAACATTTGATTCACATCTTTCAGATCAAAATTTAGCTTAAAACAAAACGAAAACCAGTTGTACACAAGCTGCTTCATGCCGTCTGATTGATAGTTTAGACTTGTTTAGCAAGTAACAGGTTTTTAGTGTAAACGACATACACCTTCAGCTCGTGAAGAACTGCTGGACTGAAGAAGCTCATGCTTTACTTGATTATCAATCATAATTTTGTAGAAGAATCATATGTCTCAAATCTTTAGGATCTTTTGAGGAGCGTTTGTTTCCAGACGCTTTACTTTCACTGTTGGACTTCCGTTTGGATCACATCTCATCTCAAATCACATCTCATCTTTATGCAATAAGAAAGTGCAATATCCTTAGATTTATTTTTTACCTCTCCATCCTAGTACAACCCTGCATCTTACTCAATCCTATTCCATTATCATTTATAGCACAATTGTTTATACACTTATATATTTGCCTTTTTTGTTGTTTTTTGTTTTTGTCTGTGTGTTGTTCATGTTATGAAATTATCTACTATACTGTTAATCAAGATCTCATTGATTTACATTACATGCATCAGAATGTCATCACTTGTTGGCCATATAAGTTTCAGTATATGTACCAAATTAAAAACATTTTGCCCTGTTTGAGCCATTTTCCCCCCTCCATATTTTGACAATATGAGCTATAAAAGCCTATATGCTCAACAAAAACACATGAAATTTTTGTTATATTTATGGTTTTTATTAATATATTTAATTAGATGTTCCATTTAAAAAAAAAAAAGCATTTTTTTTTTCTGAGCTTCACTTTATATGTCAGCCATAATAGGGTTAATTGCACTATTATCACAGTTTTTTTTCTAGCTATTTGTGATCAACCTGCTGAGATTTCTCTTACAATCTACACTAGTAGAGAGACAGGTCATCGTGTTTGACCTCTTCTGTTTCTTCTCATTTATCTGACACTGAACACACTTCATCAGGTGGATTCTCATTCCCTGAACACACACACACACACACACACCTCTTAAAAAAACAGGAATGGTTAAAGCTCCAGCCGTCCTAAAGCGGGTGACAACGAGCTCTGCAGCGTTTGTGCTGGCCTCAGCAGAGCCTTTATCCTCGCTGGAATCACAGCAGATAAAAGAAGTGCTGTGGCCGAGCTCTCTTTTCATCTCATGGATTTAAACCGCATTAGCACAGACGTCTGACACAAAAGCACACGTTTGACCGCTGCGCAATGTGTGCACGGATGCATCTGCTTCAGCCTCTGACTATCAAACATACTCGTACTGTGTGCTGTCACAGCGCTGGGCTCTTGTGATGGTTATAAATAGCAGATGAGTTGCTAAATGAGGTCATTATTAGCTGCCGACTGCACTTTCCTACTCTCTACAGTCCAAGTTGAAATGAACAGGATGTGGTTCCTTTGTCCATTTGCTACATTTAATAGTATAAAAACACTAAAGTGGCTAAAGCACTTTTGATTCAGTTATCCTGAATCATGCATGTTCACATTTATATTTCAACACAGCGAAAAATAACTCCAGTCATCTTTTGGATCCAAAAAAAAGACTGATTATGCTTTCCTGGTCTTGTGAATCAGTTTTAGTCATGTTGCGAATCTCTCTCTCTCTCTCTCTGTCTCTCTCTCTCTCTCTCTCTCACTCTCTCTCTCTCACTCTCTCTCTCTCTCTGTCTCTCTCTCTCACTCTCTCTCTCTCTCTGTCTCTCTCTCTCTCTTTCTCTTTGAATTGCACGCTGGGCTTCATTGTGAGTGAATGAGTGTGACCAAACAACCCGCTCTGTTCATTTCTCTGCTGGACAGTGACTCTCTGTACCTTCAGTCGAAGGAGAGCAAAGTGTTCTCCTGTGTCACTTCACATTTGTCTCTCTTAGGAATAGAGAGAGAGAGAGAGAGTGGGTGAGCCAGAAAGACACAAAGAAATAAAGAGAGAAGAGACAGATTCTGACTGGCACAGACAAGATGGCAAGAGAAAGCGAATCTTCATGGGCAGCTTGGATCATGAAATGCACAATATTGCACTTTCTGCACTGCTCCTAAAACAAAAAAGAAACTGAATGTCAATGCATCTATTTTTTTGTATGTTCAAGCTCTTGCATCCCTGTTGATTAAGTCAAGAGTAAATCTTGTAGTATTTAGTTGGTGTCTTCAAATACATATATGCTAGTGTACTCTATTTTTTTTACATTTAATATTTGTGTTTATCATTTTTAGCATAGACCTAGGTAAGCCATTCATAGTGTAATTTAATTTCTTTGTTAATTTTGATTTAGGTCACAATTAACTAGGCCTAATAGTAGGCTACAATTTAACCTAATATGTTTTTCATTCACAAACAATACTAAAATTCGGCTTGAGTATCTTACTTTTTAGCGCCGTTAATAAAATCATCCGAATATGAATCTGCTTTGCGAGCTGTTTCGACCTGTTCTTGGTTTCGATGAAAATCTATTCAGTGACTCGCTTCGAACGGATCACTGAATCGAACAGGTTCATCAAAAAAAGAATCGGCTCTTAAGAATGATTTGCTCACGAGTCGCAGAGTCGCCAATCCTTCAGGTGAAAATAACGAGGAAATGATTTTTCAAAAATGTAAAAAGTACATTATTATGCTTTGAAGCGTAGTAAAGTAAAAGCGTCCCAAAATGAAAAATAGGCCCAGTCAGATTCACATCATCTTCAAAACCTAAACCTTCACCCAAGCAGACATAGGTTGTTAATAAATAGCTTGTATTAAGATGTTTTTTGTTTACTTGTTTGAAAAGAATCTGGTGTTTGTTGCCACTTGATGTCTAACCTAAAAACTGGTTTCTGAAGCAAAACCAGCGGAGATCCATTGAATCATATGATAGCTATTCTTCACAAGCCATCCAATTGCATTATGACATTAACAAACTGTGCAGAAATCAACTATTTGTCCATTAATTAGTCCATAATTCACACCACAGAAATGTTGATTCATGTGACATATGGACTTCGCAGACTCTAAATGTATAATTCAGAAAAGACTCTTGTGTAAAGGACTCTGAATGGTGATGCAGGACTGAAACTGCTCTATCATGCTGATGCTGACAGCTATTTTGAGCCCAGTCTTCATCAGAGAACAATGCTGAGCCGCTTCATGTATTCGTCGAGCATTTTAGGACCTATAGAGGAAGGAAGTCAGTAAGTGTGCATAGGAGGTCAGTTTCTGTGGTGCGCTCTAGACAAGACTCCTACCTGCAGCCGGAGCGAGAAGCGTGTGAGAGTGCACAAACCAAATCTGCAAGGATAAGTCATGAGGTGCAGGCCGGTGAGCCGAGGTTTGACATCTAGAGGAGAAACACCATCTGATCCAGCAGAAGTAACAACACCCACCCGAGCCCGCATCTGTGCTGCTCACCCACCAGCCGAAGTCTGTTCACCAAACACTGAAGTTTGAGAAATCTGAGTGAAGTGAGTGAAGGGTTGGCTAGTTAGCATGAACCAATTAGCCCCTGCTAAAGCCGATGTCATACCATCAGACTGCAAAATGTACAATAAAATCTATTTTTATTTCAAGCAACTTACTGAAATATTTAATTCTCTATATTTTATTTTTATTTTATTTGTTGTTTGAATTTTACCAGTTGAAAGCTCATTATTTATATTTATTGTATTGTATTTTATAGCACTTGAATGACATTTATTTTATATATATATATATATATATATATATATATATATATATATATATATATATAATTTGATTTGTTTTTGGTCTAGCTAATTCCCATGTGTGTTCTCAGGTAACTTGCTCAGTATTAATACTTCAATTTATTTGTTGTTTTATTATTTTTATTCTTATTTTATGTTAATGTATTTTCCTATTCTATTTTATTTTATTTTGTTGTTTTATTTTATTTGTTGCTTTAATTTATTTTATCACTTGAAAGCTTATTATATTTATTTTAATTTTATTTTATTTAAATGTATTATAGCATATGAATTAGCACTTGAAAGCTCATTTATTTTATTTTATTTTAGTATCTGAATGCTCATTTACTTTACCTTACTTGAGGCTGGTACAACTAATGCCATGTGTGTTCTGAGGTAACTTATTCTTGAACTCTTATTATTTTGTTTTGTTTCTTTTTTTTTTTTTAAGGCTGATCCAGCAAATGCCATGTTTGCGTGCTCCTGTCACAAATAAACCCTTGCCCTCTTTGTATTTTTTACAACACATCCACATTAAACAAAATGCTGCTCTGTGAGTTATATTTTGGTTGTACATCCAGAAAATGCATTTGACATACAGAAGGTTTGATCTCTCAAAATAACAATAGTTCAGCTTCACTGATTGGCTCTCGTGAACTCTTGTAACAGTGATGTCATATTTCCTCATCTCGGCCAGCGTGTTGCCATGGGGACGGTGCAGTGCTCCGCTGGTCCTCCAAATGTTCTAAGATTATCCCATCATCCCGTCTGGCGGGGAATCCTCTTCAGAGGGCTGTCCACATTTGAACACACGCCATCTTCTTCATTCTGCTGCTTTGCAGATGTGCAGATACATAAAGGTGTGATGTTTCCACGCCTCCCACCTGAGGTGCATTAAAACCCCCTGGAAATGTTTCAGGAGGGGGCGGATGGAGACCTTCCTGTTGTGTTTTTGCAGTCTGCCGATGCATGGATTATGTTGCACTGAGGAACGTGTAACATCTGTATATTTTCATTATTATTATTATTATCAGCCCTTGGTATGTGTATTGTGCTTTTAAGTTTTTTTTTTTTTTGGGAATTTGTTCCTTATTTGTCTCTGTAAAGTGACCTTGGATGTTGGAAAGACACTATTTAAATAAAAATTATTATTATTGACAAATCAAACACAAAGCTTCTGCTGAGTCTGTTGTATTTTATTTGTTATTTTGTTACATTGTATATAATGTAATGCATGCATTCATTTCAAAATCACAACCATACTGCTTGTTTTATTTTTATTTGATTTTTATTTTAATTGATGTTAAAAAAACAATCTACAAATTTCTGAAGAAAACATTACAGAACTGTGGTTTGAATTCGTTTTTATTTTTTCTATTTTTAATATTTATTAAATTTTTTTGTTAATGTTTTAGTATTTTTTTCTTTGTTTTTGATTTTTTTAAGTACAGTTTTTGTTAATTTTTATTTCATTTTTATTTTTATTTTAGTGCATCAAGTTAAAGTAGTATGAAAATTAGATTTTCTAGCAACTAGCTGAAATAAAATAAGAATTTCTTAAATGTATATAAAAATTATTTAAAAAATGTGTTATTGTTTTTATATTTTATTCATGCTGTATTAATATTTTATTAACTTTAAGTTACAGCATTTTGAAGTAATGAGTCTTATGAAATAGTACTAATTCGATCTAAATCCTGAAGGCCTGTTTTGCTCACATGATCAGGTGTTTTGCACCTATATGTCTATGAAGTCTGTGTTTGGGTGAACACCTGTCCTCGTCTGTCACTAGGTTACAGTGTGAGTGTGTTACACAGAAATACAGCCGCTGACGGGTTAACTGTGTCTCTGTCAGGGCATGAATCTTTTACAAACTGAGGGCATCTATACGTCAGCTCCTGTTACTGTCAGCAGGATATCGAGTGGACAGGGGTGAAGTCTCAGTGCTAGATGATAGTTACAGAGGAACAATATATATATATATATATATATATATATATATATATAGTATATTCAGTTTATAAAGTTCATGCATTTCTGTCATCTTTAACTCTAAAATAATGCACAAGACATATGGAGTACTTTAAGGATGCTTGAATGGACCATTTCTGTCTGTTTGGAGTGAGGCTCTTTCCTCAAAGCCTTTATAATATTTAAAGATGCCTATAAAATCACATTTTCTTTCCTTTGCCTGTTTTGTAGTACTTTTATAAATATATAAGCCTTTTATAAAGAGAGCAACAATAGATGAGTGTCATTGCTCTGTCTCAATGAGATCAAGTCAAAAGGTTTAGGTTTTATAGAAACACTACCAAAACCTCTTCTGATAAACTGATATCAAAAGATCAAGGCTTATTTATATGCACAGTTTAATATTGCACTCTCTGACTAAGTCTATTAGTGCAAAACAACCTACATTTCTAAACCGAGCAGGTTTCGCTCCAGGTTTCTGGCATTCCAGTCTTTTTTCTTTTTTTCTAAGCGCACAGAACAATGACTCTATTTATATTCTGACAAATTTGATCGCGCCCAGGAATGCTTTAACACATTGTATACCCAGAAATTATAGGAAATTCTCCCCAGAATGTATTTTAACAGAATTCTCCCACGTTTGTTCAGACAGACTAGATAGATAGATAGCTGATTTAGTTTTAAAATATTTAGTAGCAAACGCTTTGGCGGGAAACTCCACCCCCTGCGCCTGCCCTCTCCCTTTCCGAATAATACTATGACCAAGGCTTCGCTTATGAATATTAACTAGCTAACGCGCAAGCCGCTAACCAATGAGAATAGCCCGATCATCGCGGTGCGTATTTAATATTCATAAGTCCCGCCTCCGCCGTAGTAGGATTAGTGAAAGCGCGAGCTGTGTTACGTGCTGACGCCAGATGTATATGAGCGCACGCGGCGGGATCTCTTTCCCTTTTAGCGCCATCAGAGCGGGAGCCTCGCGCTGTTCACTGCGCAGTAGCACCGCAGACCCAGACGGACCTCTACACATCGGGCTCTCGGTAAGAGCACACACCGCCAAGGGGCTGCTTTTAAACCTCTTTCAGAAGATAAACACTTACTTAAGTCGAGATTTAACACGAGACGTCAGAATGGGATGTTTCAGTTAGCTCGCGAGCTAACCGCTCAGTCAGTCAGCAGCCATTGAGACCGACTCCTCCATGATGGAGATGAAAATGGCTGTTCGTTTTTTTTTTTAAATATCGAATAAAACCATGTTTAGCTGTTAAACAGACAAACCAAACTGGGGTTTTAATGTTTAAACGTTTGTTTTAGAGGTTACAATCGTTGGAAACGGGCGTGTTTTTTCATCTTCTTGTTAGGATGATGACCGTTGGTCTGATCTGGCGGGTAACATTAAGTTTTTTTTGTTGTTGTCTGATCACGTTTACGAAAAAAAAAATTGAAGTAAAGCTTGTTTATTATACTAATCAGTCGGTTTTCGTGCGAATCTGGTGTGGAGACGTAAATATGGCACATGTTTGAGAATGATTGGGATAAAATGATTTGGTGTCTTTACGCATGTTTAAACTGCCGTTTTTTTCCTGATGAGCTTGAATCTGAAGCACTGTGTTAGTGTTATCACTCTCTAGTTAGGATGGGTTGGTTATGAGAAAGCTACTGTGTTAGTGTTATCACTCTCTAGTTAGGATGGGTTGGTTATGAGAAGGCTGTGCTGCTAACGGGTTTAGCCGGTGGGTCTGTGGAGGAAACACGTGGTGATGTGGCCTGCTGGGAATTGACCACTGCACTGACCCATGGATCAAATCCAAGATCATGAACCCAGTTTAAGAGTTAAACAGCTGTTTTAGATGCTAGCTGTAACGATGCCTGGACAGAGTTGGTTAGTTTGAGGTTTAAGTCGTCACATCTGTATGAAATGTGGCTGGAGGTTCTTGTTGAATATAATAAGCCTGTGTAAGTTAAAGTCAGCCAGTATTACCATAATTCATCCCTTTTTATATTTATATTGATTATCTCTGACTGACTTATTTTTATGAGTCATGTTGCGGTCTTTTTTTGCATTAGAGGTTGATCAATATTTTAATATAAAAAAGTCTTTATAAATGTTTAAAATATTTATGTAAAAAACAATGCATGTCTAAAAGAAAATATAATTTGACTAGTAGTAGATGTTTTATTAGTAATTTCAGGATTTTAGTTTTTCCTTCCAGTCATTTCTATGTTGGAAAGCCATAATCAAGAACTAAGAGATATTGCCATATTTTTTCAGGAGTTGAAAATGAGAATGACTGGTTAAGTAGAAAATTGTAAATATCAGTTATTGTAAACTTCTCTGCTTCATTTGAACATTTTTCATGAATTAATGACAAGATTAAGCTTCTTGCGTTCATAAAGCCAGTGAATTTTCAAAGTTTTTAGGTGTATGAAAAGTCATGCCTGTCTAGTCGACCTGAAATTGCACTCTATTGCAATCTTTACATGGAAAAAGTCACAACTGACTAGAATGATTCATGATGGAGTCTTGGAAATGTGTTGGTCATATGGTTTGGGAAGCATAAAGAGGTTTTAACAAGTGCATCGAACCTTTGCTCCCAGGTCAGCTAGATTTTGTAAGGTTTAAAGGCTTGCCTTCAGCTTTCACTGCTGAACAATGGTTATTAGAGGCTAGAGGAACTGTACCAGGAACTTTTTTCCTGGTATTGTGACGTGTTGTTGTGAAATAAGATGATCTGATGCTGCCATGGTTTTGGAAACTCTCATATGTCTGTATTGACAGGTTTCAGTTGTCTGATTTTAACGCAGACTGAAAGAGATTAACCTTCAAATCTGTGAAGAATGGATGCTGCCAGGGAGGTGTCAGGTCTTCATGTTATTGATCTTCTACAGGCGAAGAGCAGAGTAGGCTGAGAACATTCTGTCTGTAGCAATCAGCTCGTGAATGAATAAAGTTGCTCGCTCTTCCCGCTGGATGTGGGCGTCCGAGCCTGTGTTTTATCCGACTGTACATTGGAGTTGGCTCGTATGCAGGTCGGGCCCTAACAAATAGATCCTGTCAGATTCAGAGCTGAAGATTTTTTTTTTTAGCTAATCCATCCTGTACAACCCCAGGGAAAGAATTTCTACCAAAGTGTTTTTTTTATTTTTTATCACAAGATGGCACCGTGCATGTGTTTCAATACATTTGCACCATCAAATCTGAACGTTTTGACACCTCTCCATCTAAATAGTTAAACTTTTGCATATTGGCCGCCTGAATCATCCCAATTCAGTCACCTGACCAGCAAAACCATCAGCGATCGAATTTAGCTTGAGGCTGTTGAACATAATGAACACTTTCCTTTGTTTTTTCCCTCTAGGAAACCAAACGGTGAAACAACATGGCAGATCTTGACAAGTAAGTGCTTGTTTGCCTATTAAAGCGATTTTATTTCTAAATGTCAGTAAAATAATCGCCAGTTTATTATAATCGCAATTTCCCAGTTTGACCGTTTATTGGATTGGCAGCCTTTCACATTCCAAGCTATAATCACTTTATGCCTGTTTTTGTGTGGGAAATGGTCCATAAACTCCCCTTTTGGCTGATTTTTGATTAGCCCTCCTCACATGACCAGTGAACTCATCTAAACACTAGGGCTGTCACTTTTTATTCGATATTCGAATATGCATTCGAACTTGACGTGAAATATCCGCAATCGAACTATAAATGAAAAATCCGGTTTTTAAAATGCCATGTGTAGCGCATTTTTTACGGTCTATGATTAGACTGTTTGTTTTTTTATTTTATTCTTTGCCATCTTATCCAGTAGAGGGCACTCTAGACGTATTGTAGCGTAGGCCCATGACCAAATCAAGCGAATAATAGCTAGCTTACGGTATACATTTTAGGACATCCTCAGACCTCATTAAATGAAAAGGCGTCATGCCTCAGACTAAAAGGCTTCAGTCATCGGACAAAACGGCATCGCGCCTCTGATTGAAAAGCTTCAGGTCTCAGGAAAAACGATGACAAGTGTCAGGTCTCCTATAATTAGGCATCAGATGAAACTGACTCAGGTTAAGTATCTCGTTGCCCCGCCTCATGTGACGTCACACGCACGCCGTTCAGAGGGAGTGGTATATAATGGTTGATTGATGGCAAAAGGAGGTAAGCAG
This sequence comes from Carassius carassius, assembly GCF_963082965.1. Lineage (NCBI taxonomy): Eukaryota > Metazoa > Chordata > Actinopteri > Cypriniformes > Cyprinidae > Carassius > Carassius carassius. The sequence continues at coordinate 1,492,529 of NC_081776.1, read as the reverse complement.
AGTCTGATATATTATATTTTAACAGTTTTATTTAAATGTTACACTAAGTTATATAGGTAAGAGAACATGCATTTCGAGAGTCATGTATGCACGTTTAAAACATTAGTTAGCCATATTGCAACCAGCGAGCTTTTATTTTGGCATAGTAGTAAAATTACCCTTATGAAAAATAACCATGGTTTTACTATAAATATATATATATATATATATATATATATATATATATATATATAACAATAGAACGCGATACTCCACCTGAGTCCGTTTCGTCTGTTGCCTTTTTTTCTGAGTCTGTTTCATCTGATGCCTAATTGTATGAGACCTGACGTCGTTTTTCCTAAAACAAGAATCTTTTCAGTCTGAGGCGTGATGCCGTTTTGTCCGATGAGTGAAGCCTTTTCATTTAATGAGGTCTGAGGATGTCCTAAAATGTACGTACACCGTACTAGTTAGTAGCCAGGCACGTCTGTGGGCTCCGAACGTGTGTTCTTAATCCAGATCAAGTTAATAGACTGGTTTTTCTTGCAAACAATATTAAGAAATGAATTACTGTGTGTCACACCGCCGGCGTCAAGAGCGTCAAAAATCGCTCTTGCCGCTCTGTTCCCGACGCTGCAGAAAGATTCGTGAGCGCTCCGACGCTCTGATGTAGAGCGAATGCTTATTTTGTATTTAAAGTAGCCGCAAAGAAAACAAGCTTGTTGATCTCGTGCAGACTTACCACAAGGAGGGTAACGTTATAAGTTAACCTCATTAAATATTGTTGTGGACGAAATATTAAGATCCTTTACTTAAAATGAACAATATCAGACACCTTGGTCCACATATCACTTTTAATTAATTTATGTCCCCGTATGCAAACAGGGACACATCATAGATTATTGCAAACGCGAAACGGCAATAATCGACCTGTCCTCCATTGGGCTTGGGAACTAATGTGGGCGGAGCTGCGTTCTCTGGAATCCTCTCAAGCGGTGGACTTCTACGTTTCGATTGGTTGCTGCCCAACCACGTCATAGCTCATTACCATAAAGTTGCCTTGATTTCACCTCTCCTCGACGCTCTCAACGGCCAAGTCGCGCCGCTGCTCGACGCCGGCTTACATTGAAAATGAATGACTTCCGGCCGCTTTTACGCTCTCGATGCCAGCGGTGTGAACGCACAGTTAGGCTAGACTATATGCCTTACTCCTGCTGCTGTTTAAGTTGTCACGTTATTGTTTGTGCCTGTTCTGAATAGTTTTTTTCTTTTTTCATTCAGCCTAATGTTGTGGGATATGCATAGTGGCACTTCATATAAGTTGATATTCTAAGTTGATAAGCTGCTGTTTCAAACATTAAGTAAAAAAAATAATAATCCAGATAGTACTGTTTATGACTCACTGTTAATACATTTGTGATTGAATCTCCATTAGGCTACGTTGTTTTGTTTTTTTTTATGCGCGAGGGGGGGGCACGTAGATATTCATTACTCAAAAGTGACAGCCCTACTAAACACCCCAATCTGTTTCTAATCCCTTTCCTCGCTGTGAGAGATGACGTAGGGCCAGCAACACATTGTCTGCAAGCTTTCACGCTCCGTGTGGTATCCCAAGCATCCATGCTATGCCAAACACATGTCTGCAACTCCACAACCCGGCGTTCACTCATTCGACACGTGTCACCACAGGAACTTCCTGTCTTTTAAGAGAGCTGTAGATGTGATGCTGTTTCACATGCACCTGCATCTCCAGCCAAAATGACAACTGAGGTGTATTTACACAGTAAAGTTAAAGCTGCTCTGTGCCTGCTCACAATTGTGTTAAGATGCAACGCCGGACTAACCTGCATTAACCTGTCTGTGTATAGACTCCTTAATACCATTTCTGAAGCGCTTCTGTGCCATCTTTGCAGTGTAAATTTGTCAGTGGATGTTCATCTTTTAACACCGTAGATACGATTAAATGCTTGATAAACAGTCTAAGAGAAAGTTGTTTCCTGTGCCAAGCTCCTATCTTCAGAGAAGGAAATGCTGACGACTCATGAGCCCTTTTAAAAGATTATTTGGAAGAAAGTCATGATAACATTGGTAAATGCGAATGGAAACACCATTAAGAGCTGGTTGGGTAAATGTTTAATCTCTGGTTGTGTGTGTATCTGCAGTAAAGACCAGGCTGAGATGGACCCAGCAGATATGGAGGATGTTGAAGAGGTGGAGGAAGAGGAAACCGGGGAAGACAACAGCAAAGGTATGACTATGGACACTTTCGTGCCCCCCCCCCCCTCCCCACTTCGAATTTCCGGTTTAAACGAGGTTTACCAGCAGTTGTTCTGGCAAATACTAAATATGGCCAATAACAAGGGAATCGCATTTAATATGAATGGAAAAACTTCCACTTTATGTAAAATAGTACTGAACTTCATTACAGAATTAACAAAAAAAAGAAAGGGAAAAAAAAACTTAAAATCATCAAAGGTTGCAGTGATTTCTGTTTCTTGAAACCATAAAGCTTAGTCTAAAACAGCAGTGTTTGATCACTAAAGATGGTAAATGCTAGTAGATACCAGTGGCCACTCAAACTCCAATTTCTTTTAGGAAGTTCCTTGAAACAAACCGATTGGCTAAAATGAATTCGATTTCCCAGCACTCCCCCCGTCAGTGTGTTTTTAACTTGTCTAGAGTCTCTTTGCTCTGGTTTTCTTCACTAGGCTGCTGTGGAGGAAAACTAAATGCCATCTGTCATGTATTCTTAGTGCTGACTGTCATTAAGAAAAGACAATGCACACGTTTGCTCTGGCACTTTCAGTGTTTGGTAACAGGATATCAGTCCATAACCTCAGTGACCTCAGCTGTGTTTAGCAGCCTGACCGAATCGTTGGGGAGAACAATGAGTGTTCGATGTGCACTCGCTCTTTAAAGATTGCTTCATGCACGCTGACCTCGCCTTTGTTTGCTACTGTTATTTTTGGAATGAAAATGGCATCTTTTTTGAACTTTGGTGTAGAATGTGCCCTAGATTATACATTTTTATATTAGCAGATTTTATTTTGCTTGATTGAAATTTCAAAGATTTTTTGGATTATATAGATATCAGTCTCCTCTTGTCATTCTTGGGTTCTTCTGTGATTCTGAGTGTAATTTGTAATGGCTTCCTGCTGTGACTGTCAGGTGATGGTTGTGTTGGCTCTGATTTTAGCACGTCAGCTGACGATGCAGATGATGCAGAACCCTCAGATTCTTGCGGCGCTGCAGGAGAGGTTGGACGGGCTCGTGGGATCTCCCTCAGGGTACATGGAGAGGTACGTGTCCACGCAGAGCACAACTTCAAGTAGCTCCTTTGTTTCCCAATGGCTGGATCTAATTTCCCTACTTTGCCAACGTGACTGAATTAAATGTTTCTAAATTTGGCCACCTGATTCCTTTCTGCAAAGTGTCAACCGAATGTCAATAGTCTCTTTTTACTTGCTCCAAACAAAACGATGATCCTGAGTCACGCATGAATCATCAGCAGTGTGTCATTTGCTCCATGTGATGTTGTTTGTGGTGTCTGCGCAGCTTACCAAAGGTGGTGAAGAGACGCGTTAATGCCTTGAAGAACCTCCAGGTCAAATGCGCCCACATCGAAGCCAAGTTCTACGAAGAAGTGCATGAACTGGAGAGAAAATACGCCGCTTTGTATCAGCCTCTCTTCGACAAGGTGAGATTTAAAGACTGATGCTTTTCTTTTTCCTTCAGCAGTGGGGTTGTTCTTTGAAAAGGTGCGGTATAAGCTGAAACTACTTTTGTGTGCTAGAAGGCGTTAAAGCTGTTATATTGACCCGCTGCTTCAGTGTTTCCAACTGCAGCAAACAAAAAGTGGTCAATCAAGGACACTAGAGACAAACTGCAGCCAGAGAGATGCAGAAAATAAAACCTGAGCTGTAGCTGTTTATCGCTCTCCCAGTGGGACAGTGACGTCTGAGAGGCTCAATTAAAAGTTGGGATCCTTCAAAATAAAACTTTTAACAGGGTTCCCACGGGGTCTTAAAAAGCCTTAAAAGCATTGAATTTATTAATTTGGCAATACCTTAAAAAGACTTTAAAAATTCCCGAATTTTGATGTCTGGGTCTTAAAAATTGTGCTGTATGTAACTTCTCTTTATTGTAATTTTCCTCAAAAGTTTCATTTGTCAACCACGATTATTTTGATTAAATGACGTAGTATAAATAGAGAGTGGCGGAACCAATAATTGAGAACGCAACGCAGCCCCGGGTCACAGCACAAAATACTGCGAACATGTGATGCCTTCAGTAAATGAAGATCACATGCTACAGCAACACAACACAGATCTCAAGCAACAAGCAAAGGAGAAGTGCGAAAAATCAAAGAAAATCTCAGCATTCCACAGGAAAGGTTGACTGACGCCGTTATAATTTTAACGTTTGATTTTACGTTAGGCCATCCTTAAAAATATTCTTGTTTGCCGTAACCCGACCAACCCTGTCAATTTAGCACCGACTCAATATTTTTTTTTTTTTTTGCTTTTAGTCAGACCGACTTGCCGATTGTAAATTTGCGTTAAGACCGACCAATTATTTTTTTACTCTTCAAACAACTAATACAAACGCAATAAAATACTATTAATTATATTTAAGGAAGTATTGTAAATATATAACTTGCCTTGGTCTACATACAAATGAAGGCTATCTTCTTTAATAAAAAAAAACCCTTGACGTCATCTGTGCTTACACGGATGTCACACTGTGGCCTGTGCGCTCGCTTCGTCTGAGTCTCACTGTCAGAGTCAACGGTTCGTGCTTTGTAATGATGGCTGCGGCTGCAGTAAACTAAATGTTCGCGATCACTGTTCAAAGTCACATGGGTTCGGGCACCATAATACATCTAAAAAAATTCATTAAAACAGCTCGACACCGCTTTAACTTGGCACAAAGTTCTGGAAAAACTGTGCCCAGATCTTTTCCCATCCCTTCTCCTCTCTAGTCTAAAACCGTGACCGTGTCGACTGTCACTTTATGTTCGAAAATCTATTGCACGAATCAAGCACGAATCAACCAACACAAGTTTCGAAAACAAAAATAAGAAAATGATTTTAACGACCTTTTCTCTGAGCGCGTCCAGGTTTTTTTTTTTTTTTTTTTTTTTTTTTGAACGGGCGTCCCACAGCAACTGCAGCTTCGGACAAACACGCATAACAGCAAATAATACTTCTGCACAATGTTTCCCTTTTTACAACAGAAATGTGAATTCAGCCGGTATTCAGTCTCATACAATTGTATTCAATTGTATTCGAATTTTAAATGCATAATTTCAGTTAGGGTGAAGAAAAGCTTATATTAAATTAAAATATTACTGCATGTTTATTCAAAGCATTAGAATACATGACTGTGAAAAAAACACAATATTTAAAATAATGTTTATGAACCAATTATTATTAAGTTGCTTAAAGAACTATAAACAACACAGCATCATGTATGTTAAATAAATAAGAAGGGCGGAAAACCGTCACACAGGATACATTTTTTCATTTAAAAACATGAGATGCGCGAAATATGCGTTCTGTGTGAACGGCTTGGTTTCAGTTTTGATGTAAACAAGATCTTCTCCACATTGATTTTTTTTTTTAAGTGGCTTCAACTGGATAGGCTAACATGACAATATACGTGTCATTGCATTATAAGGTTATCGCATCTCGTGCGCGTACACGAGGTGAAAGAGGAGAAAGCAGATACTGCGTGTCGAGCTCGTCCGCCTTTGAAAGTTGTGTAGACGCAGCTGTGCGCGCGGCCAGATGGAATGGAACACGGACCGGGGCTCGTAAGGCAGCTTCCTTAATGCACACCTAAAATTCATATGCGCATTCGAATGTGGATTTTTATTTTAAATTCGACGAATATTCTAAAAAAATATTTTTTTGATAGCCTAAGAAAATCGCCTATACGCCTACGCCTATTTTTTTGTTGTTGTTAAAATTTAATCGTAAACACAGCCATGTTGAAGCCTGCAGTAAATGTTTTGCATTATGGCAGTCCACTCTGCTTATAGTTTTTCGAAAATGTTGGCACTCCTGTTTGTCATTTTGCACGTAACTTCACGCCAATAAATCATCAGAAATATTGGTCTTTACCAATATATTGAATCTTTACATTCCTCCTGCCTTTTCTCCGTGGATTTACCTATATTTGGTGTTATTTGCCGTATAAAACTTTAGACATGCAAAATCGATTTTACAATCGATTCAATGAACACTCGTCACTCAAATCAAACAGGATTTTTTTCACAAAAGTGACAACCCAAGAAAGCAAAGTAAACGTTCTCTCATTTGTAGGTTGCATTGATACGTAGCAGTGGATGCAAGTAAACAGTACCTCATTTTTTTCTCACCTGGGCCCTACTTGGAAATTCATGCAATAAACATGTTTTTGACAAAGATTTAAATTTGTTTGTTGTCTATATAGCCTGCATCAAAATGAGGTTTGCAATGATGCGCCCGAAGGCACGGGTTGAAGACCCAGTCAGTGATGGCACGATATGCTAATTTGTTTAAATTCATACCGACGTCATCGCCATCACAAAAATGTACTTTTTTTTTTTTTACATTGAAACTTGAAAAAAAAAATATAGACCGACCTACCGACCCTTTTTTTTTCTTTTTTTTTATTACTGTTACTGCAAACCAAAATAAGGATGGCCTTAGCTAGCTACCAATTTCATTCTGAGGCTATGGGGAAATGTAAATTTAATGAAGCGTGGCTGGATAAAAACTCTTTTCGTCATTGGTTAAAATCAGTGGACAGCAACGCTTTTGACGCTTTTTGCACCATATGCAAAAAAAGGATTCAGCTAGGTACAAAGGGGAATGAAGGCATTAGTCTCTCATGCCAAGTCGTCCAAGCACATGAACGCTCTCAATGGACAAAAACAAACTCCTTCCATCGTCTGCATGTTTTAACCAACTAACATTAGCCAGCTTGCTGCTAGCGCTGCAGACCCTCCAGCTATGACTAAAACTAGAGTGGATCTGCACACAGCTTTTGGGTCCACGCCAACAATGAAAGCCGAGGTGTTGTGGACTCTTAACACAATCGCTAAACACCAGTCCTACAATAGAAAAGAGGGTATCTCAGAGCTTTTCAAATGCATGTTCCCTGACTCCCGACATCGCTAAAACGTTTACTTAAGGTCACAATAAAGAAGTTGACGGAACTGGCTGTCCTTGATAAAGAGATTGCTGCCCTGGGTGAAGAGCTAAGGAGTTGACTGTGTTTCTTAATTTAATGTATTGTTGAGTTCTAATTTTCGATGTTTATTGTTCAAGGGTCTCTTAGTTTCCCCAATTTCCAGCATGTAATAAGTAGCTAGCTAATGTTCAAAAACAACTTAACATTGTTCGGCAAACTTTCTTGTGGCCTACTGAAATGTTTTTATTTTTCAGACCTGCTTGGCTTATCTTTTACCCATTCCACATTTGAAAAATAAATGAACACAAGTTCAAGGATTTTGTTTTTCTTTGCTGGTAGGGACGTGAAATAGGTATAAATTTTTTATATAAATGGACTAAAAAAGGTCTTAAAAAGACTTGAATGTAACTTGAAAAAAAACCTGTAGGAACCCTTTTTAAACATGTTTGCTGGCTAGAAGTCTTACAGTACAAATCTTTTTGTGTGTCAGCATAAAGTCTAGTCCATGTTGCGGTTTATTCTGGCCAAGAACTGAGCACTTTGGCAATGTTATTTTACTCTCATTGATATAATGTTATAGTTTTTGTTAATATTTTTAATATTATTTATTTTCTGCTTTAAATTTAGGATGCATGTTTTCTGCTTTAATTTTAGTGTGGGTAACACTTTCGAAAAAGGTTCTATTAGTTAATGCAAGAACAATACTTCTACAGCATTTATAAATCTTAATGTTAATTTCAACATTTACTAATGCATTATTCAAATAAAAAGCTTGTTAACATTAGTTAATGCACTGTGAATTAGCATGAACTAATAATGAATAGCAATTTTCATTAACATTAAACAAAGATTAATAAATACAGTACTGTAGGTTTCATTGTTTATTCATGTTAACTAATGAAACCTTATTCTAAAGTGTTACCTTAGTGTGTGTATACACACACACGCACATATTTATGTATATGTATGTTAGGGCTGTCAAAACAGGATAACACCATTTCAGTTTAACGACACTTATGTTATCGCAGCGTGCATTTTCTGTTTGACTCATGGCCTAGCTTGTATTAGGAGAAATGGAGATGCACAGTGTTACCAATTTAGCAATTTTAGATTTAGTGACTTCACACCCCTTTAGTGACTTTTTTTTTTCTAATGCAGTTTAACATTGTTGCTTCTCTAATTTTACTTCTAATTTTAAGTATAGGCGAAATCCCAGCATAGCTATTGTCTTAATCTTATGTGTAGCCAGCTAGATGTTATCAGACGACGGCTCGATTATAAATCAGGATTTTAGTTCAGATTATCATCTTGGAAAGGAGATCTGGTCCTGTAGTCTTAATGGGTCATGTTTCACTCACTATTTAATATTAATTCCTTTGTCTGACAGCAGAAACCGTATATATCCATGAGCAGTTTTATTGTGAATTTAGCTGCATCAAAATACAGTGTGTGGGCACGGAGGCAATCAAATGTAGTAATAATGCATGCACATTTTTCATGTTCAGAAGAAGTGAGCTGGCCTGTTGTGCGACGAGTTAAACAGGCTTGTGTCAGTAAATTGTGTCAATGCAAAGGGAGAAGTAATGGGAAAATGGTATTTGTATATTCTTTTCCACGTGTCTAATAGACGTGTACAAGTTCTTCTGACGTCTTCATGCTCTATGCTGACTATGGGTTCACTAATGATAATCACACATTTGCATAAAGCATCCATATTTGACCATGCCCATGTTGATAAGAGTATTAAAACGTATATTAATTTAAGTTACATTTAAAACCGATGTGCCAATTAATCATGATTAAATACTCTAATTGATTGGCAGCCCTTGTGTGTGTGTGTGTGTGTGTGTGTATATATATATATATATATATATATATATATATATATATATATATATATATATATATATATATATATATATATATATATATATATATATATATATATATATATATATATATATATATATATATGTGTGTATTATGTGTGTGTGTATATGTATATGCGTGTGTGTGTGTGTGTGTATATATATATATATATATACACACACACACACACACACACACACACACATATATATATATGTATAAAAAAAATATGCATGCATGCATGGTTTTAGTACTTCAACTTATTTTTATTTGAAGTTTAAGTAGTTTAGTTTTGACTTCTGAAAATGCCTCTAATCTCTCTTCAGCGGAGTGAAATCGTGAGAGCAGCATACGAACCCACAGATGAAGAGTGTGAGTGGAAACAAGACGAAGAAGAAGAGCTGACCGTAAGTAAGCAGGTACAGGTGGTCCATACCTGCATGCTCTTCAAATACCACTTCATTTATATAGCATGGCATATTATACCGTGTTCAGTCATAGCTTGACTCTATATCTTGGTCTTTGTCTTCAGGAGGAAATGAAGGAAAAGGCCAAAGTGGAGGAAGAGAAGAAAGACGAGGAGAAGGAAGACCCTAAAGGAATCCCAGAGTTCTGGCTCACAGTTTTTAAGAACGTCGATCTTCTCAGCGAAATGTTGCAGGTAGGGAGAAAACGGCCAAACGCAGGAACACGAGGGAATGATAGTGAGTGTAGTGGTGTTCAAAAGCAGGTCATGCATCATGGTTATTTACAGCAGATTTCTCTTTGCAAAGCATTCTTGCTGCCATCTTGTGGGTCAGAAGGGTCCTTTTTTTAGCTGAAGATACACGCATAGTGAAGCTATTTGCATCTAACTTCAGTAATGCAACTTTTGTTTGGTTTCACTCAGAATTTAATGTGTAATTTTAATTATCACAATTTGTTTGGGAAATGAAAGCTGGGCTGTTTAATGTCTCTTACATTTTTGATAAATAGAATTTTCTTTAAAACAGATGTGCCCAAACTTACATGGGGCCAAATATAAAACTTGATTAAAAGCCTGTAAGCCAAATGTAAATGTTACACTATATCAACTTTAATATAATATATAAAATTATATTTTTTTACATTTAAATGCAAAAAAAATTCTCCCTTCTCTGGTTTTTCTCTTGTTACAGCACTTCTCATTATTTAGAAATGAAGATTAATGCTTCAGTGGCTTGTGGGCCCTGGTTTGGACGTCTGAAAAATGCATTTTTATTTAAGGATTTTTTTTTTATTTGAATTGATTTTGGTATTTAGAAGGATTTCATTTATCTTGTTTTTCATCTCCAGGAACATGATGAACCAATCCTTAAGCACTTACAAGACATTAAAGTCAAATTCTCCGATGCAGGCCAGCCAATGGTGAGTCTGATCTGTCCGGTGTGTTTGTCTCCTATCTGGGGTCTCAATCTCACAGTTTGGTCTCTTTGCAGAGTTTCACTCTAGAGTTCCACTTTGAGCCCAATGAATTCTTCACAAACACAGTCTTGACAAAGACCTACAAAATGAGGTCTGAACCAGACGAGTCGGATCCCTTCTCTTTCGACGGGCCAGAGATCATGGGCTGCACAGGGTATGGCTCGACTTCTGGCTTTCCCTCGTCCTGTTAGCTTTGACATTTGTTACATTAGAGACTGACTCTGTGCTTTTAGATGCTCGATCGACTGGGTTAAGGGCAAGAATGTCACATTGAAAACCATTAAGAAGAAACAGAAACACAAGGGACGTGGCACAGTCAGGACGGTCACAAAGACGGTCCCCAATGATTCATTCTTCAATTTCTTCTCTCCACCTGAAGGTAGAAACCCCTCAAACCTTCCGCATCACTGATTTATCGTTCATACAACAGTTTGTTGACATGTTTACTTCTTTATAATAGTTAATCAAAGAATAGCATTTCCTGATCACAAGCTTTCTTTTCTGTTACAGTTCCTGAAGGCGGCGAAATGGTGAGTAACTTATTTTTATTTCAAGCCAGATCTTCGTGAACGTTTTGTCACTTTGACATTTTGTCTAAATTTGGATATGCATGACCAGGACATAAAACATAAAAACTAAATGAGCAAACATTGCAAACATATTGTAATAATTAAAACAACCACTGGCGAGTAACACTTGCTTTATTTTTACTCTTATTTGGTGCTTGGTGAGTTAATTTTAGGCCCTGTGCATGACTGCTACATCAGCTTTGTGATCAACCTGATATCTTGGTCAGTAGCTGTGAAGTCTCATGGTTGTATAGGAGTTGTCTGATGGTTTGTTTTTGCTGTGTACAGGATGAGGACTCGGAGGCCGTGTTAGCAGCAGACTTTGAGATCGGTCACTTCATCCGCGAGAGAATCGTACCCAGAGCGGTGCTGTACTTCACCGGCGAGGCCATCGAAGATGACGATGATGACGTGAGTGAACGGGGAGACACATTCTCTGTCAAGTAAAGCGATGGTTTATTCCCAAACATCTGATCGCTGTGTTTGTGTTTTTGTAGTATGATGAGGAGGGGGAGGAAGCCGACGATGAGGTTAGTCGTCTAACCTGTTTGTCTGTTTTTATCAGTGTTATTCCCCTGAGTGTTTGTAAGCGGACGTGTTTGTAATTGGCAGGAGGGTGAAGAGGAGGCTGACGAGGAGAACGATCCAGACTATGAGCCCAAGGTAAGAGTCCAGACGTCCACTGACGCTGATACTGAGATCTCAACATACAGACATACGGTCACCTCCACTCATGCATCTCTGCCTCTCCTGATTCTCCTGGCAAAAACATGTTTAACCCTTTAGGCGCCAGAGGTTTTTTCCTAAAACGTTCGATTTTGACATCTTAATTTCAGAAGGCTATATCTTAATTTATAAAAGATAGAGATTTTCTGTCAATTATACAAATATTAAGGATGACCAAATGTTTATGTAGGAATTTTATTTTCCCATCTAATTTGCATATTATGACGTCATATGGGGGTGGCCATCTTGAATTATAGAATTTTCATGAAAAGTCACATGTTTAAATAATAAAATGCAGCACTTCTTTCCCCCCATAAATGTCCCTCACCTGTGTGCTATATTGCACAATACTGAATGCTCAGGTAAATAGTAAGTAGTAAACAAACTGTGTAAATCATTACTAATAAATGGTAGAAACAAACCGAATTCATGTAGCAGTTGGGATTTTCAATTTACTACATGCAGCAGGCACTCTGATTCCATGTGTGGACCACATATATATTATTCATATGACACACAAACACAAGTAGATAAGACCTGTTTAGTTCAAAACCTATGCCCCGTGTCACATCGCCTCTGCTCCTGCAATGAGCAGCGCGGCCAGATCTGCCTCGCGCACGCACCCACACTCGGACTACTGTCAGTGTCATTGCGACTCCCCACCTTGCCTCCTAACTGTCCTATGAATACTTCGACCTCGTCTAACATACCCAGTGGCATTAGACAAAGTCTCCACTACAATACTGTCGCCGCAATTGCGGAGAGGCGCGGTCAGAAGACAAATATACATGTCTAGCGCGGTGAAAATCTCCCGCCTCGTCCCCGCAACAATAACACGCCTGCTAATTTCGTGATGAACACTCTGACCCCGACAAACATTGTTCTGACATTTGGCAAAGGACCATTTACATTAGGCAAAGGATTCACCGTTTGTGCTTGGTGAAGGGCTATACTTTCACTTTCAGTATCACCGTCAGCTTCTGAATGCAGCTATTCCCCTTCAGAATCAGTGTCCGCGAATAGAAGTCCCAACACCTCATTGTGGCTTTATTGATGCCATTAGATAATAATAATGATAATAATAATAATCTAATGCCAATACTCGCTGACGTTGACAATATTGGTCAGATAAAATGGCTCAGTCTCACTCTAGCTCCGCTTTTTTTCGCACTGATTCAATGCGCTCTAGCTCGAAGATTTTGTATAGGAGCATGACGTTTTTTTGAGTCAGAGATGAAGTATTACATGTCTGCTATCTGGTGCAGGGGAGGTTGCATGAAATTTGACACCCTATTTGACAAAATCGGCCGTTTTATTCAGTGCCGCATCTTGTCAAGTAAACTCGACCGTGGCGCCAAGAGGGTTAACTTCTGCTTTAGTCATCTTTGGTCCATTCAAGAGAGAAATCTGAGTGAGCACAGATGATTTTTTTGCAGAGTAGATAAATGACGCAGTGTTTGCAGCATCTCTGTGAACATCAGACCTTTAACCTTGATTTATAAATGCTTTATAAATTCCTCCGCTCTTGAACTTCTGCATCTAAAGTGACAGCATTGAATATACGCTGCCAAACGATTGTCCGTTTTCCCCCACCTTCTCTCATTTTTCTCTGAATCGAAGCATAGTTAAGTATTGCATTAGTACGTCCTCCAAGGGGTCAAGGTTCAGGATGGGAATGCTAATGGATGGTTTTCCTCTGGCATTATTGACCTTGTTCGTTTGTTAGAGATGCACGATTGTTGGATGAGAGGTTTGAAGATCTTGAGTTGCACAGTTTTTGTTTATATCAGAATGGTTTTGTAATCGTAGTAATACTAACAATGATGATATTAATTAAAAAAAACTGGAAATTAAATGAACAAACTAATGTTATGCTGTTAAATAAAGTAACACAAATGGAAAATCCCTTAGGTACAAACTAAGGCTTTGTGCTCTTTCCATTTTAAAATTCGAGGCAATCACTGCGTTTTATTCCTGATCCAAACAGATGTTGCATGCGTCCAGAATGAGTAGTTTTTATTCTGAATTAGACTGAATAGTTTCAAAAGGTGAAGCAAAAACAGAAAGGTCTGACTTCAGTTTTGTAAAAACTATACTACATAAAACAGGTGAATTGATTTTCGACCAGCACGCAGTTATCGTTACATCGCTATTAAATTCTCGGTTTAGTTTTACAGTAAAATGTTGCAGTAGTAATATCTTTTTGTATTTTTATTAATTTATTTCTCTAGTTTTACATATACTCAATTTGAATTTCACGGAGAGATCATAAGTCATTTTTTTTTTCATGATTTGTTTAAAAAAAAAAATTTTTTATTAAAGTATTGCTATTGCAATTTATATTATTTCAGAAATTTTATTAAATGCTAAATTTTAGCAGTGATGTAGCATTCCATTTTAATTTTAGTGACATTACAATGGGGGAGACTATTCATTTTATTAAATAAAATCAATGTAAAATTAAATTTACACTTTTGTAGTTTTTGTAGAATTTTGTATTTAAGAAATAATAAATACTCTGTGTTAAATTACAAATATAATATTATTCAACTGTAAAGTTACAATACTAATATTTATGGCTGCCTTAAATATTTCATTTTCAAACTCTTCACTCTGATACATGCAGCATATATTTAATTGAATTGCATGTCACAATATTAATGATTCGTGCAGCTCTACCTCCGAGGCTTGATTTGAAAATATTATACACAACACTTAACTGTTTGAAGCATCACTGCAGGTTTATCATCTTTTCATGAACATCTGTCTTCAGCATGAAGCACGTCTCATCGTTTCTGAAAGCATGCACTTGACTAATCGAACAGAATTAGAGTAGGAGAAGATAGACTTTTGTAAGTGACCACATAATTAACATGTTAACATTTCAAGCACTTTGGCACCTCTCTAAATTTGAGTTCCTCTCTAAATTTCTCCTCACTAGGTATAGGTGATGTCTGTAGTAACCCTGCCCTGGTAGGTAACACTCATGAATTAATGTTTGAATCCCTTCCCATCATTCCCCGTACTGACCACTAACACACTCTGCTCTTGTGCTGGTTTTCCTCTCTAACCATCGTGAGTTGCCATTAGCATCTGTATTGTTTCTGTATGTTGAAGCATCCGGTTTGCTCCATGTAAAACCCCAGTTTGACTTGTTCCCCCGAGTCTTTTCACAGTGAGGGTGGAAAGACCCTGCCTTTGGTGAAACACATTCCTATGGCCTTAGGAATCCATGTGTTTTTTAATTTTATTTTTTTAGTTTAAATCCAGTTTTCTGGATTCTGTTTTAATGGTTGAATTATATTTTAGTATTCAAAATGTATAGTTAATTCTTAAACAATTGAATTGTTTTGATAACTTTTACCATTATGATTATTGATTTTCTTCATTTTCTTAAGTTTAACATTATTTTATAGGGCCTTATAAAATCCATGTTTGTTTCTCAGATGAACAAATTTATTTAGTAATTAAAATGCATGTCCGATTATTTGAAATCATGAAACATGCAATTTTACAACTTAAGTTTAACAAATATTTTAGTGCATTATGAAATCAATTTGTACTTTATACCGTATTTTAACTAACTTATTAATTTTTATTTTTTGATGGTTAAGCTAAATGCCAAAGTAATTTACTCTAAGTAATTAAATTTGAATTGCAATCGTCAAATTTATGCAATTAAACACAGTTTTACGTTCAGTGAATTACATTTTTTGCCTTATGAAATCTTTTTTTTTTTTTTTTTTTTTCAAATTTTTTCCCCCATTATTTTTTCAAAACTAATAACCAATGAAGTGTCTTTTTTTCTTTTGCTTGTTTGCACACATGAAGTATCAGTAACCTAATATTTTTATGTATCTAATAGGCCAGGTATTTTGAGCAGTAGAAAATATATCATACAAAAGTGTAAAAAAAATAAACATTCATCAATAAGTACTTTTAATACTTGCGTATATTAAAAATTAGTGTTGGGCAATGATTCATTTTTTTAATTGCATGACTTCTCTGTGATTTTAATCGCATTATGTGCAAAATTCAATAATGAATTCAAAATGACTGTATTTTAAAAGTACTGCTAAACGAACAAAAGTGCAATAATATTTGATTCGCAAACGATTTCAACAAATAAGGTGCTTTTTCCCTTTACAGAGTAGCAGTTAAAAAATGTCCTTTTCATGTGTCATGTATTCTTGTGATGGTTTTACTAGAGTAAAATCACAAAGGGGTACTTTATACTTTTCTGGTGTAATATTTTATTAGGGTTATCTGTACTTTTACTCAAGAACTTGATTTGTGTACTTAGTCCTCCACTGTAACTTTGAGAAGAGCTGGTCAAAGGTTAAAAGGTCAAATGTTGTGAAGTTAAACTGTAAAATCCACTGAAGACAGTTTCTCCATCACAGAAATGATATTGCCCTATAACTCTTAATTTGTGGCCGTGTGATCTGATTGGTTGTTTGGACCCAGAGCCTGAGCTTTTACAATCGAAATGTGTTTTGTGTGTAAAATGCATGACCCTTTCTCCTCTTGGTGTTTTACAGAAGGATGCCAAGCCTCCAGAGGAGTGCAAACAGCAGTGATGGTGTCAGCGCCACCTTCAGGATCCCCTACACTGTAACGGCTGAAAAACAAACATAGTTACCGCCTTACAATGTTTTGTATTTTTCTTGGTAGAAATAATTGAAAAATAAAAGTTTCAAGATTTTTGTTACAAAAAAAAAAGAAAAAAAAAACAACAACTTGCCTATCGAGAGCCGTGGCTCGTGACGCATAGTATTTTACTAGAACGGTTTCTTTCGTTTTCCTTTTCCTCCTTAAAAAAAAAAAAAAAAAATGGTTAGAATGCAGAAAATCCCCCGAAGCATGACACTCGTTTCTTCACCGCTAAACTAGTTGGGTTCTCGTCAAGTGTTTTGTATTGCTCTTAGACAACAGCTGTGGAAAGACGGTTTACAGGAGAAGCATCCGGAGTGATTCCCGAGAAACATGCGCTCATTTATTCAATCAACATTCCACAAAAACGTCACCATTTTTGATTTCGGATGCCGTTTAAAGCTTTGTGGTGACTGATGTACATTCCACATCCATTCAGTCGACGCTCTGCTGCATGACTCCTTTTTTTTATGAGCACTTTGTTTTTTCTTGTCATGTATCTGTAGCGTATTTTTTTTTCTTCTGTCGATTCGACCAATGCTTAACTTTCAATTGGCTTGCCGTTATTCAGGTGGGTTCTCTAGCTACACGCGTCCCGGGATGCACTCACAACGATCCAAGCGACCTCATTGGAGGATTAGACTTAGAGCAAGAGAACCTGATTGGAGGAGCCAGTTTAGTTGGACTCTGATTGGCTGTTTGTGGTGTTTGGCAGGCCTATCACTGTAAAGGGGTGCGTCTGACTGTGTGTGTGTGTTCAGAGAAAGGTATTCATTCGTCTCCTCGTAGCGCAGCCCAGCAGGTCTGAAGCAGATAGAGCAATATTTTCACCCAGAAAGCCCAAACGCAACAGTGTCCCGTGTCTCGTAGTGTGGAGCGGGGCATTCGGGTCATCTGTCGGTCAGTTGTGTCCAAGCGGTTGAAGCAGCAGGGGTCTTTCTGGTTCCCCTTAGCAGCTGTTGTCAAAGCAAAATGCCATGCTACAAAATACTAATGTACTCAATAACTGTACGTGGACGTATATTCATGAAAAATAAATTGGTAAAATGTGCAATCCTTGGTTTGTCTCATTCTGTTAATGCGTAAAGCTTAAGGTAATTTAAGCATTAGTTTTATGATGGGTTATTTTTCAATGGGTGAATATTTGTAATGATTCAGTGGCTCCACTAGGCGGCACCGTTGCATTTTCACGTCATTTTATAAGTGCAACTTTTTTTTTTTTTTTTGTGAAATAAGTCTGAATTTAAGGATTAGATGTGTGATTGGTTTACATTAAATGATGCTATAAGTAATTATTATCTGAGCTGGTGAAATTATTAATAAAAGATATATTGCACTTGTCTAATGATTTTATCATTTTTGTTTTAATATCATTAATATTTGTATTGCGGACTCATGACAGCATGCAATGGTTAATTTGAATCATAAACGTGTTAAGTGTTAAATTAGGATAGTCTTGTTAATATAGAACCAAGGTTGTTATCGCTGCGGATACCATTCAAGTTTTCATTTGTATTTTAAATCTTTTGTTTTGCATTTAAATTTTACTTAAATGACAGTTTTTTTTTTATTTTAGTAGTTTTTTAATTGTTAGTTATAATACCCCTGATGAGTGCATATTGTAAACGTATTGTAAATATAAAGAGAAATATTTTTGTTTTTCAAATGGTTGAAACATTGTCTTTTAATTACATAATGCTATTGTAATATTAAGTAATGTAGCATTTCCATTTCCAAATGTTGTAAATGTTCACACTAATTGATAATCTATTTTAGAATAAGACCGATTCCTAAAAATGCTTCCTGTAGCCATAGGCGCTTTAATATGGTTTTCTGAGACGGTCCATGACGAACTTAAGTGTGTGTGTGTGTGTGTGTGTGTGTGCGCGCGCGCGCATGCATGCAGTGGGCGGTCCGCGTGTGAGAGGAAAACCCATGCGCGCGCTCCGTCCTCACAGATTAGGGACTTCCATCCATCCCTCTAACCGTCCTTCCCACCCTCAGCCCCAAACCAGAACCCGAAGTGTTTGATGCACAATCTAAGGAGATGCTGGAGTCCGGTGGCGGCGGCGCGCGCGCGCTGAAGGAGGGCGCGCTGGAGAAGCGCAGCGAGGGTCTGCTGCAGCTGTGGAAGAAGAAGCGCTGCGTGCTGACCGAGGAGGGACTGCTGCTTCACCCACCCAAACACCACAGCCACGACACCGGCTGCAAGGCGAAGGAGCTGCACTTCGCCAACATGAAGACGGTGGATTGCGTGGAGCGCAAGGGCAAGTACGTGTACTTCACGGTGGTGATGTCCGAGGGCCGAGAGATCGACTTCAGGTGCCCGCAGGACGAGGGCTGGAACGCGGAGATCACGCTCCAGATGGTCCAGTACAAGAACCGCCAGGCGATCCTGGCCGTCAAGTCCAGCCGACAGAAGCAGCAGCAGCTGCTCATGGTCTCCGCGCAGAAGATGCTTCGAAACTCGCAGTGAGAGCCGTGGAGATCCAGGGACGTGTTCCCTCGCGAGCGTCGCTTTTTATTAGTGTCACCTTGTGCACTTGGACGCGCGCGCGGACGCTCTTCATGCACTGAAAGACATCACGTCTGAATAAGCACCGGGAATATCTCCTCGGAGACTGTACGGGGGGCCGGGGCAAGTTGTCACAGCGAGGTTCAGAGCCAAAAGTCAATTTGCATGAACGCTCGTATATTGTCCAGCTGGGGTTATGTGGATTCTGCCCTTCAAAGAGAACTGTAATGATTTTTTGGGGTTATAGGCATTCTGTGAACTGTAAAACCATGATAAAGAGTCAAAAACATAGACGGTGATTTCAGATGAATTGGGAAAATGTCTCAATTATCGTGAATGAGTTTCTTATGAAAGTCGATTTGAAATTTCTATTCAGGACGAGAGGATTTTCCAAAATTTTCAGTCTGGGGCAAGTTGTCACATCGCAATTTATATATATATTGTTTTGTATATATTTGTTCTATTTTGTTCAATAAGTAAAAATATATATTGGCCTATATTTTAAACGTTTTTAGTCTTCCACCCCCCCCCCCAGATCATAAAAAAAGTTCAATGTTCCCATTGTGACAACATGCCCCGCTATATGCATTAAATGAACTGTATTTTCTAGACGGGAGTAGTCTAAAAGTTCATATGATTTTTTTTTTTTTTTTTTAGCAAAGACTTTAGAGTCAGTATTCATACAAAAATGGGAGTCGGGGTTCAATCTTCAACTGGCTGGCAGGAGCCGCCACTGGCATGTCACGTGACCTGTCAGTGGGTGGCTGGCAGCTGCCAGTCTGATGCTGGCATGTCACGTGACCTGTCAGTGGCTGGCTAGTTGTCTGCCAGTCTGCCTTTGGCAAGTTTTAGAAACCATTGATTTTTGGCTGTTTTTGTGTTTTGTGTTCCACCCTCTCTAGCTCATTTATTATGCATCTGTTGATATGTTTTTGTTCTTTTGCATGATTGGTGTTTTAGACAATTTATCCCAATTGAAACAGTAAAATGGCCGTGATCAGACTGTCAGCTTAATGACGCTTTGCTGGACGGTCTATTCAGTCAGCCGCGGCTGAACTGCGGTTATAACGCGTTGCCTTACACTCTCGCTGCAATGAAATACACTGTTTTCTTATTATGAATGTAATCTCAGGCATCTCTTCTTTAGTATGATTGGTGTTTTGGGGACGATTATCCCGATTAAAACAGTAAAATGGCCGTGATCAGACTGTCAGCTTACTGACGCTTTGCTGGACGGTCTATTCAGTCAGCCGCGACTGAACTGCGGTTATAACGCGTTGCCTGACACTCTCGCTGCAATGAAATACACTGTTTTCTTATTATGAATGTAATCTCAGGCATCTCTTCTTTAGTATGATTTGTGTTTTGGGGACGATTATCCCGATTAAACCAGTAAAATGGCCGTGATCAGACTGTCAGCTTACTGACGCTTTGCTGGACGTAGGCTATAGGCTATACATCTATTCACAGTAGGCATAACGTGAATCTTTCTCTATTGTTCCCTAATGGCTAAACAATTTCACTAATTATATGATATACTAATATTGCGAACTACATATATTTTTAACTAATTAATTGAACTAAATATTTAGATAAACTTGTTTGTAACGTTACATGACGTGTGTGCCGGGATCTGACTGTTTTAATAGCCATACCCACCCGAGAAGCAAAGCGTCAGTAAGCTGACAGTCTGATCACGGCCATTAACTGGTTTAATTGGGATAACCGTCCCCAAAACATCAATCATACTAAATAACAGATGCATGAGATTACATTCATAAAAAGAAAACCGTGTTGTTAAAATATGTTCATTATGTCCTCAGTTGTATCAGAGAATGTCTAATGTTGTATGTAATGCTGTATATGTTTATGCCACAGGAGGGCACTAAAGTGTCAGCTATTAGAGGACCCATTTGCGTCATTAAGTTTGTCTCAGTTGAGTTGCCGTAGGCAATAGAGAAAAAATAATAACACTGAAGGCTAGCTGTCCGACCGTGAGACTGATGTGTCGGCAGCTAGAAAAATAAATATGCCAAGAACGGCTAAAGATTATCCATCTCTATCGTCCAGTCTTTTCCTCCAAATGCAACGCTAGCTGCAACTCAACTAGTGAATTTCCTTGCAGCGAGAGAGTCGGGCAACGACTCGACTGGATAGACCGTCCAGCAAAGCGTCAGTAAGCTGACAGTCTGATCACGGCCATTTTACTGTTTTAATCGGGATAATCGTCCCCAAAACACCAATCATACTAAAGAAGAGATGCCTGAGATTACATTCATAATAAGAAAACAGTGTATTTCATTGCAGCGAGAGTGTAAGGCAACGCGTTATAACCGCAGTTCAGCCGCGGCTGACTGAATAGACCGTCCAGCAAAGCGTCATTAAGCTGACAGTCTGATCACGGCCATTTTACTGTTTCAATTGGGATAAATTGTCTAAAACACCAATCATGCAAAAGAACAAAAACATATCAACAGATGCATAATAAATGAGCTAGAGAGGGTGGAACACAAAACACAAAAACAGCCAAAAATCAATGGTTTCTAAAACTTGCCAAAGGCAGACTGGCAGACAACTAGCCAGCCACTGACAGGTCACGTGACATGCCAGCATCAGACTGGCAGCTGCCAGCCACCCACTGACAGGTCACGTGACATGCCAGTGGCGGCTCCTGCCAGCCAGTTGAAGATTGAACCCCTACTGAAAAATGGACTGGTCGAAAATGTACACTGAAGTATAAGGTGTGACAGCGAACTAGCCCCGTCTTGTATGTCCATGTGTTGTAAATGTGAAACGTGTCCAGTGCGTCCTCGCTCGTACAGAAATGCCACCATTACATCACTTTCCATTCAGCGCAGCTGCATTTGTCAGTCTTGTGCGGCACCGGACATGTAATCGATATCTTCCGGGAGATCTGAAAGGCACAAGGCCGGTGTGTTACGCTCCAGATCGCAGTCTGCGCGGATTTTAATGAGACTCCTTAACGCCGAGTTCAGTGTCATTCACGGAGTCTCTCACTGGAGATGCACAGCGTTTAATGTGTCCATGAAATCTGTATTTATTTGTACATTTTTTTGTAACCTGTCATTTGCATATTTGAATGTTGAAGTACACTTTTATGCATTTCAGAATCTTAGAATAAGCTTTTGATTTTCGTTTGTTTGTGCAACTGGATTGGATGCAAGATTCACATTTGACCAAGTGCTTTTTGTTCTTATTCAAACCAAAGAATGTCAAAACATTTTATTGGGTGCATCTACATCATGTTGACATGACGTGATTCGTATTTTTCTTAAGTTTCGGTCTTTGCAGTCTTTGACTGAGCTGGATTTTGTTGATTCATGAGAAATGTGTTCGAGCTGATGTTTGCTTGTGTAAAAATGGTGATTTGTTGAAGGAACGGCATTGTTCCCTGAGCTGATGTGAATGCCGCTTTCATACCTTTTGAAATATACATTCCATTTTAAATGAACATTGCATCTTTGTTTTTGTTTAGTGCTGCGTATTAATTTTACGGTACCAAGATTTTGAGTTTGTATCTTCATCAGATTTGGAGAAATTGAGCATTTCTTCACTTTTTCACCAACGGATGCTCTGCAGTGAATGGGTGCCGTCAGAATGAGAGTCCAAAAAGCTGATAAAAACATCACAATCCACACCTCTCCAGTCCATCAGAAGCCAAAAGCTGTGTGTTTGTATGAAACAAACCCATCATTAAGACGTTTTTAACATCAAACCGTTGCTTTCAGCTAAAATGCAAGTACATAATCCATAATAATGGCCCATCTCCTGTTGCTGACGTTGAAGTTAAAAACATCTTAATGATGGATTTGTTTCTCACAAACACACAGCTTTTGGGCTTCTCAAGACATTAACTGATGGACTGGAGTGTTGTGGATTATTGTGATGTTTTTATCAGCTGTTTGGACTCTCATTCTGACGGCACCCATTGCTAAAACACTAATGCAATGCGACATTTCTCCAAATCTGATGAAGAAACAAACTCATCTACATCTTGGATGACCCGAGGGTGAGCACATTTGCAGCTAATGTAAATTTTTAGCTGAACTGTTCCTTTAAACTTGATTGCTTCTTCAAACTTGAAAATGAGTTGTTGAAGGCATGCTTGCCTGAAAAAAAAAATGCAAATCACATTTGCATTGGGTTGCACGTTTTTTTCCAGTCATATACTTGTGTTTCAGGCCTCATCGTTCATGTTTCCAGCGTGTCTCGTGTCTCCTCTGTGAAGCACTTGCCCGTCTTCCTGAGCTATAAGTGGAAGCAGTTTCCTAGAATAATATTTCACTGTCAAAGCTGTCAGTAAGACTAAGTGTCTCCGGCTCCAATGCACCCGACTAACTTAATTAAAACCCGGCTAAATCAGAACGAGGACCACAGTGAAGGAAGCATTTGTGTGTTATTGGATCCACATGACCTTTATAGACGAGGACGGTTCATTACATCACACTGGAGCTGTACTTTAGTGTCATGTAATAGTTCCTGTGTCGATTTGGATGTGATCAGCAGAAGATGCATCTGAAGTCATGCTGACAGATGCACATGTGTTTTTCAGTGCATGAGACTGCTTCACTCCGCATGGCTGAGATTCTTTCAAAGGCATCGTAGGGCATTATGGGAGCGAGTGTGTAAAAAAGGCAGACTGACTCATTCTCTGCCCAGTGTGTGCACACACTGATCCTCTATTTTTACACTTGTACAGCTCTGTAAGATGAGTTGTGTGCCAGGATCATCACTCTTATAGCTGCGGATTTTGTTTACTAACCACATCCGTTCGTCACATTAAACCACAGTAAACTTGTGGCATTTCTCACACCATTATGGATTTCAGATGATATTAAATGGATGTTAGGTAGACCACATATTTGACTTTAAATAAATATTCGTGCTGTTTTTCTTGCATTTCTGGACTGTTAACCAGGATGATTATATAAACTAAAACAATAAAAAATATTGTTACTTGAAATAAACAATGACATATTATTTAATAAAATAAAATATTAAAAATGTATTTTATTAAATTGCTTTATTAAAATATAAAAAAAATTATCTATTTATTTTTTATTACATAACATTTTAATAAAATATTAAAAAAATAGTATTAGTATTTATTGATTTATTTTTTTAGATAAAACCCAACATTTAGTGGTATACATTTCCAATAAGGTTTTGACATTAGCTACATTAGTTAACATGACAAATAATTCTAAAGCATTTATTAATGTCAATTATACATTATTAAATCAGTAATGTTAATATTATTTAATGGACTTGAGCTTGCACGAACAGTTGTATTTTTATTAACTAACATAACAAAAAAGAATAAAAACTTTAACAAATGTATTCATTGTTCCTAACGGAAACTGAATGTTTGGTCACTCAAATAGTGCACGTGACAATATATATTACACAAATATTGGGTAAAACAGTGCATTTCTAATTGGAATTGAATTTTGTTGATAGGCAAAAGAGTTTGGAGCAGCTATAATTTGGTTTCAGTCTCTATTCTTGGTTCAATCTGTCACAAACTCTTGTGAATCGTCAGATTAACCAAATGAAACCGTTTGCTTGGTCGCTGGTTAGATATCTGCTGCGAAAGGATATTTGTTATTAACTTGATGTCAGTTGAAAAAGCTAACAAAGACACATCAGGTGTGTTTTCTTCCTGTTCTCAGGAAGTCAGGTGCCAGACAGAGTTAATGAATAGTGTCTGATTGCCAAAAATCAAATATTTCAGTACAAACATGTCCAAACCGAGAATCATCTCTAATAACCTAAATATTTGCTTATATACAACTACTATATTGCGTTTGAGGAGACACTGGGATACAAATTATTAATTACATGATGTTATCAAAAATAAAAAATTATTACCCCTTTATTTATTTATTTTTTTCTGGTAAAATCTTGTGAGATTTACACATTTGTAGTTGTTTTGTACAAAAAAAAAAAAAAAAAAAAATATATATATATATATATATATATATATATATAAAAATCGGTTATTTGAACCAGTTCATTGAGTCGAATAGTTTAAATGAACCGGTTCCCGGAAATGATTCATACTGTCAATCTACCGGTTAATAGAGTCGAATCATTCGAGCGAACAAGTTCGCGGGAAAAGACTCAATTCTTCTAAATGAACTGGTTCAAATAACCGAAGCCAGTTCATTTTTTTTTTTGTAACTGACAGTTTTAATGAAGTACCTCTTCAAGATGTGACGTGTCAGAAGTCTTATCACAGTTGCCACGACTCGAGTTCAGTTCAATCGAGTTCATCGAGCATTAAACTCGCGCGCAGAAAACAAAACAGTAGGCTAGTGAATGAATGTAAAATCGTGATTTCACACGAGCTCCATCTTTCAGTCTCTGAAAACAAACAAATCATTGTGCAATGCAGAAAACCGAGGATTCTTGTGTATATAGTGAAACTATTCTACATTAATAATAATATTTATCAGATATCTCATTCATTGATGTAAATTTAATTAAAAAAATATTTTCTCAGTAGTCTTTAAAGAAATTAAGAATTATTTTTATACTATTTAAACTAGTGTTAAGAGAAAAACTATAAAAACTGTTCACTTATAATCTGTCTTTAAATTGTTTTGATAATTCAATGTCCATTTGTGTGTGTGTGTGTGTGTGTATGTGTGTGTGTAAATATATCAAGTTGTGAAAATGACAAGACCTAAGACCTTTCTACAGTACGTGCAAATGCCACATTTTAGTCCTCACTCAGTAGGCCTACATAATAATCGTGATTTGAACTGTAATAGTCTAAATTTTTCTTTAAGAAAATTCCTTTAATGTAATACTTCAGATGTATTATGAAGTATGCTAGCTGAAAGATTATAAGAAAGCAGACCTTAAATGTCCTGTCCTAACCCACTTGACTTTGCCACAGGATCTGCTCTTGTGTCTGTTAAGGGTGAGTGATCTCTGGAACAGAGAGCCCTTTCTCTCTCTCTCTCTTCTGCAGCTTGCACCTGTTCTCGCTCTCCCTTCAGCCAGTCACACAGTCTTCATTAGCGCAGCTGCTGCCGCCCCTCAGCCCTCAAGACAGGAAGTCAGATTAGATAAGGAATGTCACCTTGCCCATATCAAGTGCTGCCGATGCGAATAAGACGCATGACGCCGCTGCTGATTTACATCAGTGAGTGAGTTAACACTACAGAAACGGACATCTTAACTGTGTCTTTATACAGCTGAGTTAAGGTTACTCTGTGCCTGATCAAACTTCAGCTTGAAGATGCAATGCTGCATAAAAACAGACTAATGTAAATGCATTCAAGCCACCTCTGAGCAGCATTAAACAGTCTGTGTAAAGTCACCTAAAAGTCATTAAAAAAAAAGTGCTTCTGTGCCACTTTTGCAGTGGAAATTTGACATAGGAGTAAATACAGAAATATACCTCTATTTTATAAAAATGTTTAATATTTTTTTATAAATAACTATAACTGTAATCAAATTTAAAATGGATTATAATTGCAGACATTGATTGTTCATCACGTGTTTTAATGCATGGCATTTTCTGTTCTAACAATGAAAATTATAATGTATCATATCTGTGGCTACAGTTATTGATGAGATCATGTTATGAGTTATAAGGTGCATTACAATGCATATTTAATGCATTACTATACATTTATAATGCATTATATGTATAGGCTACAAGTCTTACTAAAATGTAACCACAAAAAAAAAGTATGAAACATTTTGGAAATTTGTAATGGAAACGAATCCAGAGTATATATATATATAATGTTCTCCAAAAAATGACAAATTAAGATGCTTAAAACAAGAATATTATTACATAATATGTTAAGTATTGTTTTCTGCATCAAAATTAAGTGAGTTTATTCATAAAACAAGAACAAATATCTGACAGTGGGGTTAGAAATATATTGATTGTTCATCAGTGATTGTTTTCCTTTGAACTATATTACAATTTTCTGAGCCCATTTGCAGATATTTATTCTTGTTTTATTCATAGACTCACTTAATTTTGATGCATATCGCACTTAATACATTGATTAAAAAATGCTTTGATATTTGTAGTGGAAATCATGAGAAAAATACTGAGAAAGAAAATACTGTTTTTGCAGTGTGCTTGACTTGAGCTCAGAGTTTTGTGAATTAGAAAAAGCTCTCAAGTGTTTGTTTTTGACTTAGTTTCTGCGTTTGTCAGCAGAAGTGTGTTGAAGTGCTTCCATGTGTGTTTAGTATCAGTGTTTTCACACACCCACACAGCCCAGGTGTTGCTTACTTCACGAGTCCGTCGTATTTTACAGCAAACCGCTCAAGGTCACTGATGATAAGACGGCGCCTGAGAGGAACCTGAACAAGTCTTTCTAGCTGAAAAATGCATGCATTCATTTTTTAGTCTTACATTAGCAACAAAGCACATTACTGGCCAGACGGACGAGCACATGACATTTCAGAATATGACTCATATTCAGCTTCTTTCTGCCTATAAGGATTCTGGGAAATTAAATAACTCCTAAACAGACACATTCAAATTATCTTTTGACATTTAAATCAGTCGAGGTTTCCTTCCAGCTGATTTGAATAACAGACCAAAGAAAAGCTGCCAGGCGAGTGCTGCACGTTACAGTGGAAGAATATCAGTATCCAGAAGGAGATTTTGCATGTACAGCAGGGTTCCCACACCCAAGAGACACCCATGATCAATAAATGAAGGCGTTTAATTATAATAATCACAAGTGTTGTTTGTGCAATGCTTGTTTCCTCACAGGAACAAATTTGGAGAAATGTAGCAATGCATCACTTGCTCAGCAATGGTGAATGGGTGCCGTCAGAATGATAGTCCAAACCGCTGATAAAAACATCACAATAATCCACATCACTTCAGTTCATCAGTTAATATCTCGAGGAGCCAAAAGGAACATATCCATCATTATGATGTTTTCCAATCTCAAACTGTTGCTGAAATAGGAGTCCATAAAAACACTTACTCCAGTGAAAGTAATAATGTTTGTCTGAATCAGGAGAGAAATATGCACAGATCAAGCACCGTTTACAAGCAAAAACAGTTTTAAAGAAATATAATGTGGGATTTTGATGTGAGAGGACAACGGGAGATTGACTTTATCACTGGAGGGAGTGTAATTATAGTAGACTCAAAGGTTTGATGTTAAAAACACTTAAAACATGCAGCTTTTCACAAGACATTAACTGATGGACAGGAGATGTGTGGGTAACTTGTGGATTATTGTGATGTTTTTATCAGCTGTTTGGGATCTCATTCTGACGGCACCCATTCACTGCAGAGGATCCATTGCTGAGTAAGTGATGCAAGGCTACATTTCTCCAAATCTGATGAAGAAACAAACTCCTCTACATCTCTGATGGCCTGAGAGTGAGGACATTTTCAGCTAACTGTTCTTGCTGAGATGAGAGACAATCCATTCGAACGAAAGAGCCTAGGTTGTTGACTCTTGAGTAATTTTATCCTGAATGCTGTTTCTTAGATGTGTGGAGGTCACTGGTTTGGGAGATGAGCGGTTGTTTATACAGGAGTCTGGTAGGGTTTTGAATGAAGGGTGTGTTACCTCAAGCGGGACGGTCCCACCCTTTCCTCTGTGTTTGTCTCCCACTCATAACCACTGCTCAAAAACACAGGCTTTGTACCTTTCAGCCCTTAGAGTACAGATACTGTATATTCATCTGTGTTCCAGAAGACCACCAGCACCCGTTACAATAGAGAAAACAGATTTTTTTTCATCCTTTTGGACTTGTTTTCCAGTAAAACTATGCGGAATGTTTAGTTCAATCTGCTCTTAAGTGGAGACATCAATGTGCGATTCGTTTAGACGACCTCAGATCAGTTTGGTTGCCCATCAGGGATCAAAGCACAGGAAGTGGATTAGAGAAGCTGTGAGGGTGGCGTCCGTGTGCATGCTGGGAGATTAGAGAGCATGATGTGCTTCAGCCAAGAGCCCTTAAAAAACCTCAACACGTCCAGCTGCAAACACACACACACACATACACACACAGTTTCGTCTCATGCTTCTAAGAACAATTAAATCATTCACACACAGCGCTAGAGCCAAACGTCCAGCCAACACGTGACACGAAACAGGAAGACGATACATGCATGCGCACAACATAACAGCGTCCTGGGAGTGGGAGTGTGTGTGTGTGTGTGTGTGTTTCTGAAGAACTGGCAGTTAAGTGATCTCTCACACACTCTTTCAGCACCTGCTGTCAGACATGCTGAGCCGAGAGGAGATTTGTGGCTTTTCTCAGGCGCTTTTCAATCATGCAGATGCCACCATCAACACCGGCAATAAACTCACTTCTGCTGCTCCACCTCTAACTCGCTTCTTCAGACTCTCAGATAATGCTTCCGACTCAATATCCCAAAGTCAGACACATGCTTTATGCAAGTACACAACCGTGTGCAAATGCATGATCCTGTCAGACATAGGCCTTTTGTACATGTTTGAAGTATGTTTAAGGTTTAACACACTCTCAGGAAAAAAAAGGGAAAAAGCTGTCACTAAAGATGTATCTTTTTTAAATAACATTTAGGTACTAATTTACACTTTAGGTGCTAATACGTACCTTAAAGATACCATTATGCATCCTTTAGGGGTAAAGGTTTTGTACCTTTTTTTCTGAGAGTGCACTGATTTAATTAGCTCTATCACGAGCAGAAGCTTTCTGTGCTTTGCTGTGTGCTTTTTTCCCTTATAATTCTGTGGGTGAATCTTATAAAGAAATTAAATTAATAATGTTTACAGCGTTATGTGAAAAATTGTCATTTTAAGTTTTTTTTTTATATATATTTTGGAAAATTTTTATATAAAAAAAACTAAATATTTATTTTATCTAGATTATTACAGAATAATACATTATACTATATTATAATTTATTATAAAATAATATTATATTAGCAATTTCAAAATAATAAAGCCTTTAAATTGTATAATATTATATATTTTTTATTTGTTTGTTAGTTTGTTTTTAATTTATTCGATTATTTGCATTACAACCTTTTAGAGAAAAATGTGCTTAAATATCACAAAGCGGTCACAATGCAAAATAATAATGATGATAATAATTACAATGATCCTGAAAGATGGCATTTTGGCCTGAAAATTTTTTTTTTAAAATAACTCATTAATTCGTTTAATTTCATTTATGCAGAATGTAATTTTTTAAGGTGAAACACGACCCTTTCCTTCCAGGTTTCATGAGATTTGCTAAAGAATACCAGGAGAATCATCTGAGATTAAGTTAACGCTCAATTATGTCTCATGCAAAGTAGCTTCTGAGCAATAAAGTGTCTCTTTGTTAGATTATGGAGGGACCTAAAGCCATGAGTGCAGAGACCAGGAACTGTTCATGAGACAGATTGTGTTAAAAGACAATAATTGCATTACAGAAGCGTCCGTTTATCATCCACTTCCTCCTCAGCGCTAATAGACGAGTATCTGTGGAGCCCGAGGCACGTGTGCCACATGTTTGCTGTGTTTAAATGACATCGAGTCCACAGCTGCTGGTCTTCAAGATCCTCCTCAAAGTTTCATCTTCACACACTCTCTGGAAGTGAGGAGACAGTCGAGAGCACGTAATGAGAAAACACAGACAGTGTGACATCAGTTTCCGTTCTCAAACCGCCCTGAAACTTCATCGAATGAAAGTTCTTGCATGTCTTGTTTTAGATTTGTGATTTATTTTGCATCTGCTTAGTGTTGGCCGAGTGTTATTGTGCAGCTGGGTTTCAGTGAAAGAGAGAGATGAAGACAGACTGAGATGCTAGGATAGGGGTTTTTAGGTCAATAGATCCCACCTGAAGTGATTCGAGGTGTTGTGATCTGTAGATAAGGCTGAGCAGAGAGAAGCGTGTTGTGTTTTAATGCAGGAGAGCTGTATTTTTACAGCGTTTGCAGTGCAGATGTTTTATCCTTGGCTGCCAGCACACTGTATTTCATACCAATGATGTAATTTTGTTGATTAACCATCATTTTTGCCACTTCTCATTTCATTTGAGCATCATTATGCAGTATGTACTGCACAATAAGAAGTACACTAGTATTACATATAGTAAATAATACTGCATAGTAAACAGTAGACATTTGTTGTTTTCAACTATATAAATCAATATGAGTTATCTGAGTTAAGTAGAGCTATTTTAGATATTGGGTTATTTTTATTCTAATTTAATTGTTTTTAATTTTTTGGAAAATAATATAAAACAGTATAATTTTATTTTATTAGATTTTATGCAGCCAAGGTTTGGGGCAAGTTATTATATTTATTATATATGTGAGTTATTATAGATATCTGGCTTTTTTAATAATAATAATAATAATAATAACTGTAGTAATATTTCATTATTTTATTTGAGAGGAAATACTATAAAACAATGTAATAAAATTTTATGTAGCCCAGATAATGTTAGCTAAATTTTGTAGCAAATTCTTTTATTTTGATGAAAGACATATCTGAATGTGAATTATTATAGATATTTGACTATTTAATTTAATTTTGAATTAATGCAAGAATAGTAAGCCATTCTAAACATATCTTTTTTTCATCACACACTCCATTCCTGTCATCTTTGATTCGTTTTTTTTCTGTTGTGTGGTCAGCGTTTAGCTCTGTTTTGGAGGCGCGTGACCTTTCTCGCTCAACATGATTGATATATTTAATGCTGTGCGCTTGAAGGATGCTGGGAAAGCGAAATATCCTCAAGTGATACGACACCTGTCAAAATCTTTCCTCTCCATATTCATGAGCTCAGAAGAGGATCTAAATACACATGCAGGTGCTAGTATCTCTGAAATCTCATCTGAATCTCGACGAGACGAGACAAGACAGCATGTGTGATTCTCAAGGTCAGGACAGCAGGATATTATTGTGTGTGTTCAGAAACACAGTTCTCTTTCTTTCCCTCTTCTGCATCTCTGGCCAGAGAAAGATTATATTGCTCAGAGTTCACTCTTTTATAGCTCAGAAGACTTCATGCCTTTATGTCTCATTCAAACATCAACACTGTCTCAGATGTTTCTCCTTAGATTCTACAGGAGAAATAAAAACGGACCCCAATGAGTAGAGCAGCTATTGTAGATTCTTTTATGTTATGTTATGTTTGGAAAATAATATAAAGCAACATAATTTTATTTCAATTTATGCAGCCGAGGTGACGACTTATGGTGCAAGTTATTATATTTTGATTAAATAGTTATCTGAATGTGAATTATAATAGATATTTTTATTCCAGTTTTATTAAATGTTTTAATTTATATTACATAATACATTATATCATTCTATTAATTTTTTTAATATATTTTTAAATTACAGATTTGTGTAATATATATATATATATTATTGAAAATAAAAGAGCATTATTTATTTATTTATTTATTTTAAATAGTATGCAGCCCAGTTGATGGAGCAAGTTATATTATATTTTGATGAAACACTTATCTGAATGTGAGTTATAATAGATATTTGGCTATTTTTGTTCAAAGTTTATTTTATTTTAGTGATTTATTTTATTTTTTATTTAATTCAATTATACATATATATATATATATATATATATATATATATATATATATATATATATATATATATATATATATATATATATATATAACAAAGTGATTTTAATTTATTATATTTTGATTTTAAAAAACAGTATTTACTTTAAAATGATGTGCACTGATGATTTGTTCACAATAAGACCAGGAAGATGTCATACGAAAGTAAATAGGCTGAATTTTGATTTCACATTGACTTTATCTCTATTTCCTCTCATTGTTTCCAAGGAGAAGCGAGTGAGATATCAGCGAGGAGCGACAGAAGCGCTCTTGTGCTGCAGGATCTGCTGGACATCTGACTCTCGTCTGGACACGGGCCGTCTCCTCTTTTGCTCCTCTGAGGTCACAATGACACTTTTATCATTCTGCTCTTTCTTTCATTCTCTTACATCTCTTATTCTGTCTGAGAGCATTGATTGTTCAGTGCTCAGAACACTAAATCACATCACATGAGCAAATATCAAAGCAAGTGAAATACTCTTCAATGCCCTTTTTAACATTATAACTTGCAAAAATGATGCAAAGGTGAAATGTTTGTTTTGCATCACAAATATAAGAAAAGGAATTTTTTGTTGTTGTTTTCCCTTTGAATTAAGTTTATTTTTCTAAATCCAGAGACAGATTTTTTTCTTGTTTTAAGCATAAACTCACTAAATACTTATGCTTCAGAAAACAAGACTTAATATTATTTTGCTTCTGAAGTAAATGCATCCCCCGCTGACAAATATGAATATTTTGCATGTTATAAAAGCATATTTTCAGATTTTTTTTTTTAAATAATTGAAACTTTTTTTTTCTTAGTTATGCGAATATTAAGGGAACATTCCATTTAGGAATTTTTGAATGTTTTAAAAACCTCTTTTTTTTTATTTTTTATCATACAAACATTAAAAGAACATGCAAACATTATAGATTTTTGTGTGTGTGTGTGTGTTACATATAAAATATGTTTCCAAATAAAACGTTTCAGGAATGTTTAACAATGTTTAAATATAGTTTCAACGCTAACATTTTTAAAGACCAAACAACATTGAGAGAACCTTGCCAGAACGTTCTGAGAACGTTCTCTGTTACCTGGGTCTTGATTTAAGAATGCTTCAATATTTGTAACTGGAAAACAATTTTTTTTTTGCGATCAGTGTGCTAATTTGCTGTGACGTCTCTAACACATGAAGTCCACGCGTATGGAAGCACGTGTTCACAATAGAGCCTTGTTCTCTAGGCCTCGGGGTAGAAGAGATTATCCCAGCGCTAGCAAACACTACACTATATACACCAGTCCTGTAATGCTCAGAGAGAGACAGTCAGTTATCTGAAGGCTGACTGCACCTGGCCTGCGCTCAGAGGTTTTTGGGATATAATCGTGTCAGATGGTCGTCATCCGAGGCCTCGAGACACAAGCTGTTTAATGTGAAACGCTGGCCGCGTCACATGCTGAGCGGAGCGCTTAACACACAGAGCTAAATGATGGCCATTAGGACCACCATTCATAATAACACAGCATGCAGCGACCCGTCGACACGCAGAAAGAGAACAGTGAATCAATCAAACCAGAGAGAGAGAAAGAAGAAAAGGAGAGAAAACTGCTGTACAACACACTGAGCCGTGTTTCTTTATACTGTATGTTAATATGCAGTATTATTATATCTAATATAGGACTAATAGTATCGTCTATATTAAATATTGAAAGTATACAATGAAAAGCATGTAAAACAGTCACTGCAGTGTTATCGTAGCGTCATTGATAGGCTAGGTTATAATTTTTATTAATATTTCAAATTAGATTTTATTTTTATATTTTCACTTTAATTTTAATTTATTACAAATTTTTGTCATTTTATTTTTTATTTAATTATTTTAAATTAAGTCTCTTCAGTATTTATTCGTTTTAGTAAATTTAGTAGTTAAATTAAATAATTTTGCCGTGGAAAATACCTGTGATAAAGTTTAAAAATATATATATTTTATTCTATTTCAGTTTACATTTATTTTATTTTAAGGTTTTAATTTTAGTTACAGTTTTCGTAACTTTGTTGTTGTTTTTTTTTTTTTTTTTTTTTTAGTTTTAGTTGTTTTAGTACTTCAACTTAAAAAATGAAAAAATATTTTCTCCAACAATATCATATCAATAACTACATTACAGCTTTGGTAACCTGGCAGAAGGTGCAGCTTCAATAATAGATATTAAACAGACATTAGAGCGAGAATGAGATCTTTTATGTAAAAGAAGAAAATGCATATATAAAATAGAACTGAAAATTTAATTCAAATAAAAGCATTTAAAATGTCTTTATGTATAAAATACATAATATATTAATTTTAATTCATGATCATTTTATTTTAATATTTTTATAAAAAATGAAAACGTCTATATATAGTTTATTTTATTAAAAAAATATTATAATAATAATTGTATAATTTTACTAATTTTTATAATCAAACATAATGACAAATTATAAATAAAAAATACATAAAATTTTAATATATAAAATTTTAATATTAAATATTTTAATAATAATATTAATAAAAATAAAATATTAATTCAAATAATATTTGTCTTACATTTTAATAACATTTGTAAAAATAAATGAAATATAAATATCCACTATTAAATATAGAAATTCACCTTGGTAACTAAATTTGTATTTAATTTTAATAAATAAATTAGAATATTTTTAATAATTCTATTTATTTTAGTACTTAATTTGAATATAATATAAACATTTAAATTTATTTATATATAAATAAATATATGTATTATTATTATTATTATATTGTGGTCATGTGATAAATTTATTAAATAATAATTTAATAATATAACTATATATTATTATAATTATATAATATATTATTATAATAATTTATTTTATTTACATTTCATTTCTAGTTGAAATATTTATGATATTTAACAATATTTGTATTTTTTTATATTTTAATATTTTAATGTGTATTTATTTTACTTAAATACAATTATTGAAATTATTATATGCAATTTTAATTATTATAACATTAAATATACATGTTAAATATTAAATATAAACACTCTAGCAAATAAACAGTAAAATCCTGAAAACCATTCGTAAAAACTCCTCGTCATGGAAGTAAGATGTTTTGCATCACGTGTGTCAGCCTGGTTAGGAAATATAGTTTTTTAGAATTAGATGGTGATTGTATTTGCATGAACTGTGATTCAACAATGTTTAGTATGCTCTGCAGTGAATGGGTGCCGTCAGAATGAGAGTCCAAACAGCTGATAAAAACATCACAATAATCCACATCACTCCAGTCCATCAGTTAATGTCTTGTAAAGTAAAAAAAAAATGTTTTTATAAGAAATAAATCCATCAAGACATTTCTTCAAACACGGGCGAGCAAGTGATGTAATGCTACATTTCTCCAAATCTGATAAAGAAACAGACTCATCTACATCTTGGATGGCCTGAGCGTGAGTAAGCCTTCAGCAAATGTTCATTTTTGGGTGAACCGTTCCTTTAAAAGGAAACAGTATTCCATAACATTCCCATTTAGGAAAGCCAAGAGCGAACAGAGTAAGTGATCATCTTTCCTGACTATAGAAGGTTTGACATGCACTGTGACACTGGATCAGTCCGTATTGTTCTGTTTGCCCTGCACCCATTCCTCCATCTGTGTGTGTGTGTGTGTAATGAAAAGCTCTTTGTTGGCAGCTGAAGAGAGAGAGAGTGTGTGTGTGTGTAAATGTTGTTTTCAGCACAGAAATGCACACAAATGCTTTAAAAAGCGTCCTCTGCTCGAGCTCTCAGGATGTAATTTGGTGGGTGTGGACGGCCCTCGACACGCGCTGCGCTTGCATTTCACTGCTGTAGCGAATATGACAGACGATCGGTCGTCATGGTAACCGGATGAGTGATGATGCAGTACCCCATGTGTGTTTCACTTATTTGGATGCACTGGAGAATCTCTGAACCCACCTCAGAGAGTCCTTTCGGACATTACGTGGGTGTTAAAGGAGTCATTTCTGTCCTCAAGTTTGTATCTTAGCATGTTCTTTCTAACATGAATATATATATGTGTGTGTGTGCTCTTGTTTTTGTGTCATATCAGGACACAACTCTGTATAATGACATGGTATGGTATGACACAGGTATTACAAGGAGAGGGAGACTTATGAGGACATAACCCATGTCCCCATTTTTCAAAACACTTATAAATCATACAGAATGAGTTTTTTTGAGAAAGTAAAAATGTTTCCTGTGAGGGTTAGGGTTAGGTGTAGGGTTGGTGTAGGGCCATAGAATATACAGTTTATACAGTATAAAAACCATTACACCTGTGGGATGAACCCACTTTTCACAAAAACAAACTTGTGTGTGGGTAACAAAATGAAAATTGAAATAAAAAAAAGATATTAAAATTGTATATTTATTCACACATATTATAAATATATATATATACACATTTCTGATCATTCATTTTAGTATCAATAATACACTATTATAGTTTTTCTTAATAATTTGAATTAGTTTTTATTTTTCATTTTTTTTATTTTTTGTCACTTTTTGTCATTTTCTTTTTTATTTATTTAGTTCGTTTTAGTGGTTTTTATTCATTTTTATTTCAGTTCAGTTTTAGTTATTTTAGTACTTAATTAAACAGAAATTAGAAAAAATGCATTGGCAACAAATTGAAAAAAAAATTACATTTGGGGAAAAAAAAAAAATATATATATATATATATTAATATATTTAATATATATATATATTTTTTTTTTTTTTTAGTAACCATTAAATTTGATAATAATAAAGTAACAAGTATTTTACAATTTTAAAGCTTTGTTCATTAAGGTACCCTAAAGTTGAGTTCATATGACTTTTATATAAGTAGGCTATATTTATAGGATAAAATAGTCTTCTGAAGACTTGGATTATAGTGCGCAGGTTATAGAGCTTGACTGTACAAATCCCCTTCCACTTCTGGTGCATTTCTTTGTAACGGTTGCTTTAATGTGAAACTGTCAGTCAGTATTTGGCTGGTAAACTTCTAAATACTGGGTGTCAGGATTTAGCAATTGCAATGACAACTGTTACTATGATGCACAACTTCAGTGAAGTCTCCAAACACACACACACACACACACACAGATTTTGTCAGGTTTATGCTTGGCGATGCTGGTAACCGGCTAATGTGACAAAACTGTATCAGATGTGTGTGGTCTCAGATAGTGTTTCTGTCTCTAGGTGTGTGTCTAAGTTGGGTGGTGGCAGTAATGTTGCCCTGGTTTTCTCTTACTGCCCCCTCATGAGCTCAGCAGCTAAAATAAGCAATTGATATGAACACACTGCCAGCACGTATGAAGGAAACGGCCAGCAGAATAAACAAGCTCTGGAAACATGAACATGAAATCCCATCTAACAGAGAGCGTTCCTAGAATGTTTTGGCACAATGTCAATAGAACATTTATTCAAGCTGTCTGGTTTGTAATTATGTTCTCAAAGCATAAGCACAATTTGTTTTTCTGGAAACATTTAGGTTTTTTAAAATGTTTCTTCTTGTTTCGGAATGTTATGAGAACAAAAGTAACGTTCCCATAATATTCGCAAAAAAATATATATTTTTTAATATTTTATTGATCAGCTGACTTTCTCAGACCACATTGCTAAAACTGTCCGATCCTGCAGATTTGCTTTATTCAACATCAAGAAGATCAAGCCCTTTCTTTCAGAACATGCAGCACAACTCCTTGTTCAAGCTCTTGTTCTGTCCAGGCTGGACTATTGCAATGCCCTCTTGACAGGTCTTCCAGCCAATTCTATCAAACCTTTACAATTAATTTAGAACGCGGCAGCAAGATTAATTTTTAATGAGCCAAAAAGAATACACGTCACACCTCTGTTTATCAATTTGCACTGGCTTCCAATAGCTGCTCGTATAAAATTCAAGGCATTGATGTTTGCCTACAAAACTACCACTGGCTCTGCACCCATTTACCTAAATTTGTTACTTCAGACTTATGTGCCCTCTAGAAGCTTGCGTTCTGCAAGTGAACGTCGCTTGATTGTGCCATCCCAAAGAAGCACAAAGTAATTTTTACGGACTTTTAAATTAAATGTTCCCTCCTGGTGGAATGAACTCCCAAACTCAATACGGGCAGCTGAATCCTTAGCCATCTTCAAGAATCGGCTTAAAACACATCTTTTCCATCTTTATTTGACCCTCTAACTTTAAAACTCACTATTCTAATTCTATTCTTTAAAAAAATCTAACTACCTTTCTAATCTTTTTATATTCTGTTTTCTTTTCATTAATTATGCAATTGTATGTGTATGTGTGTGTATGTGTAAAGACCTCTAACACTAGCTTGCTCTATTCTTTTTTTATTCTGTTTTCTTTATATTATATTATTTGAAATCCCATACTACGTGTACTGTGTAAACCTAACTGAGACTTGTTATAGCACTTATATATCATTGCTCTTTTTGTTGTTTTTGATTGTTTCCACTGTTCTCGTCTGTAAGTCGCTTTGGATAAAAGCGTCTGCTAAATGAATAAATGTAAATGTAAATGTAAAAAGGGAAGGCTCACTTAATGTTTGCTTAACCAAGATTTTTTTTTTAAACATATAATATATAAACATTTTAAAAACAAACATTTTAAACATTCAGATAACAT
This sequence comes from Carassius carassius, assembly GCF_963082965.1. Taxonomy (NCBI): domain Eukaryota; kingdom Metazoa; phylum Chordata; class Actinopteri; order Cypriniformes; family Cyprinidae; genus Carassius; species Carassius carassius. The sequence goes on along the minus strand of NC_081776.1, from coordinate 1,453,353 downwards.
GTAGAAATGTTTTAGTTGGACTTTAATGTAGCATTTAGATGTTTAGATCTTACTACTTGTTTTTAGAACTTTCAGAGAACATGCAACATTCAAAAGTAACGTTCACATTTTAAAAATGGAATGTTTGGAATGTTCAGAAACATTTAGGATTGTTTTAGTTTGATGTTCATCTAACATCTTCTTAAATCTTACTGCTTGTTTGAGAATGTTCGGAAAACTTTCAAAGCTAACGTTCCCATGTTGTAAAAGGATAAAATAGAATGATCCCTTAATGCTTGCATTAGCATAAAAAAAGTTTTTTAAACGTTATTACTTGAACATTTAGAGGTAACATTCCCATTAGATTTGCAAAATGACAAAACGGAACATTAGCATAACCAGGAAAACAATTTTTTTTAACATTAAAAAAAAGACACTATGAACATTTAGAAGTAACTTTTTATAACTAAAAAGGAATGTTAGCAAAATGTTCTTCGAACATTACATAGTCTGGCAAATATAGTCAAAATGCACAGATTATAATAATTTGGTATTTCATCTAAAAATTCAATAAATCATACTGCTAAACATTTCTGTGTATGTTCTACAGGAGAAAGACAGTTGCATGGGTTTTGTTTTGTGGGTGAGTAACTGACAACAGAATTTTAATATTTCCTTCATTAACCCAATATTCTCCAAACAAGTGATACCAAAGCTACTTTGCACATTGAGAAGATTTGGTTGTGAATGTTGGTCTGGGTTAATTAGTCACAGAAGAGTATCAGCCCACTGGGACCACAAGTGTAGTATGGTGTGGTATACTCCTTAATTAAAATTACATGCATATATGAATATAATTAATCACACACAGTATATAAGTCTTATTTCAATAGGTTTCTTGACCCACATCTAGACACACAGTACTGTTTTACACAATCACTAATGATTGTTTTTGATTCAGAAGCTCCTGCTGTGAGTGATTTAAATGAATCAGGTTGAATGATTTTGGAGGGTTTGGATGCTTTGCTCCTGCAATATCATCGATATCCAGGAAGTTGTCAACCGAATCACTACTAATTAAACCTCCTTCCCCCGAGGATGCTTGTAGTTTGGCATTTCCTTTTAACAACTCACAACTACAAAAGCGAGCTGAGTGCGAGAGTGTCTTCACTTAGAAACATAATGAATCTGTCTTTGTTACTGAGACTTCCTCTTCAGAACATCGTTTGATGGCGCTGAGTCTTAGCCGTGTCTCTGTAATTGTGGCTCAGAGCTGTTCCCTTCTCCTTCGGGTCGTGAATGATAAAAGCGTTTAATGTTATTAACTCATAACAGGGATGAGGTCTTTTATCCGGCCCGTGGAGGAAAGCCAGTTCTGATGATAAAAGTTCTGTTTCTGGAGATCTTTCTAAAGTTTCTCACGGCATGAATTATGCACTAAGACCTGTGATCAGGTTTTGCATCTGAACTCGACTGCTGTTTAAAAGCCAGTGCAAACGAAAGACATCCAGTATATAGATACAGATATACATTCTGTTTATTGTACAGACTTTCTGAATTGTGTTCTTGTTGATGAAAATCTAGATTAATTCCTTTAAAGAGTGCAACAATTCTGGACATACAAACAAATCCCATTCGTTTTTCTTATAGAAGACTTCACAGATATGTACACATTAATCTACTCTTTACTATGTAAGATACTATTGTTGTTTTTTTATATTTTTATTTTGCTAGTAAATGTTACAATTAATTAGAAATAAATGGCGAGTAACACACTGAATAAAATGTGACATTTAAAACAAAAAATGAACTAGAATTGTCTTGTGGAACATACTCCAATTATCTTTATTTACAAATTTGTAAAAAATAATTAACTAACGGATCTAATGTATTGTTTGTGTTTCTTTAATTTCTTTTTTTTAATCTATTGCTAATAATAATTATTCTTTTTATATAATGTTAATCTTTAAAAAAAATGCGTTATATAACTTTTTATAAAAAATTTTTACTGAAGAACTTCACAGATATTTTGTGTATTAGTGGCAATAAATTACAAATTTAATCTTGCTATGCATTTAATCAATGTCAAATGTAAATAAAAAAAAATATATACTTTAAAAAAAAAATTGTAATGTATTTTTATATATTAATTTATATTAATACATTTTTATTTTATTTTATTTTTTTAGTTTTTTTTTGTACAACTTGCTAGTTTTAATTGGTATTATTTCTAGATGCAATGCTGCTGAACGTCAGTTTTTAGACGTCCGTTCTTGAGAATCAGACATGTTACTAATCCAATAAGGACCGGTCGATCCGCTCCATTGATCTCAAAGTACGTCCTCTAGAAACAGAAAATAGAGTTTGTCAGACAGAATTATATGAAGCTTGATCTAATGCAGCTCATGCAGGAAGTAGTACAGCGATGGAAACCGTTTCCTCAGTCTGCATTATAAAAAGCTACCAGACTTTCCCATGCAAAACTCATGACCATGATGCTACTGCGGTAGTTGGTTATTTGGGTGCATGTGATATAAAATAAAAAGGTCATGAAGCTCTTTAGTAAATACAGTGTAAGTCAGGTCTCTGGAGATCAGAGTTCGTCTAAAGCTTCCTCTCTGGAGCTCGTCCTGAGAAGCTTCCTACAGATTCTTTGATTAGTATTCAGTGTCTCTCTCCACAGGGCCGTCACTGAACCTCCACACAGACGTGACTGCATTTAAACAGCGGTCAGTGTCTGTAAAGCCTGAGATATCGTAAGTTTACCAGAGCCATTTAATTAACTTCAGAACCTAATGAGAATAGAGTTCATTTTCAGTAGAGCTCTGAGGAATCAGCAGGCTTTGCGTTCATTAGCAGTAAAGCGCGGCGGTCAGGTGTGTTTTGGTGCGATACGATGACCACCAGACGGTCTGCACACTCCAGGGTTTATCCACGGCTCTTTGTGTTAGGAAACGCTCTAGAAGACATGGGCAGCTGTGAAGAGTGTTAACACTACAGCTGACCCATCGTCCTTCTGCAGAAACATTATTTGTTCGTCTCTTTATCACAGCTGTTAGCTCCTCACAGTGTTCACTTAAGTGGAAACACATTCCACATTTATTACTAATCATATTTTAGGGTTGATGTTTCAAAGAAACCCAAAACTTTTCTGCCCTGCAACATTTATTTTCAATAAAATGTATTGTATGCATGGAAAAAAATGAAAATGTATTTTTTATGCTTTTAATTAGTTAGAATTTTCTTTTTACTATTATTTTATTATCTAAATTATAAACATATATATATATATATATATATATATATATATATATATATATAAAAACTTAACAAATATTTAAAAATACTTTTATTCAAAAATAAATATTTTATGCTATATATACATTTATAATAAATAAAATACATATTATTAAATTAAATTAAATTATTGTTAACCTTTTATTAATTTTATTATTTATTGTTTAACTTATAATTTACTTATAATAATTTTTGTTCTTTTTTATTTCTTATTTGCTTCAAATCAAATTTTGTGATGTCTGTAATATATATATATATATATATATATATATATAATAAAATTATGTAATATTAGAATTAATATAATTTCACTTCTATATGGTTATTTAAATATGTATTAAATATCTTAAATGTTTTATAAAATATGTTTAAACGTTTGTTTGTGTATGCGTGAAGTAAAAATAAAGTTAAACTATATTGGTTTTATACTTAAAATCAGTTTTAGATATTTTTTGTTAATTATATGCTTCAAACTAAAGTTTGTAAATTTTTTACTAAATATATTTGTATATTAAAATATCTAAAAGTATATTAATTTTTTGTGCTAGTCCTGCAGTATTTAAGCTTCAGAGATTTTATTTCTAAGTGACCTGACTAACTAATCTGATAAAAGCAGCCAAACACACGTTTTACCATCATTTCTGCAAAACCCACAAACTAAACTCAAATTAGTATTCATAACTTAGCACCGTTTTAGTTATGCACATAGTCAAATATTCACACACATCATTAATATGAGATGGAGCGACAGATTGTGCCTTTTATGTGATGGACTCATTTCACCAAGATTTGATATTCAAAGTCTGTTTACTGGTGGGAAAACGGCAGACGAAGTGGGTAAATACATTTTATCCATTGCTGTGCTCTGAAACACCATCAATTAAACATGCAATGCATTCTGGGAGATCAGAGACGAGTGGCTTTGGTGTGAAGACTCATTACTGATATAAGTGAGGCAGTGAAATTTGGTTAAAGCCACATTTTGAAGTTGAAAGAGCAACATTTTAATTTATTTAATATTTAAATTATATTATTTTTGTCATGCAGATGGAAAGTGGGACTCAAAACTATCAATACTGGTGTAAAATTGCACCACAGCATGCAGTTGCAAACACGGTTGATGCTGTTTTACATCCCTCTAAATGAATCGATGGTTCATCCAGTGCATGAGTCGCACTTCATTTATATTGATGTGTCCTCATAAAGCGCTTGTGGGGGAAATCTGAATAGCGCTAGCGTGAGTTAACCACGGCTCAGTGCGTGACAGAGGAGAAGATGATTTATGGAGCTGTTTGTTATTCAGAGTCTGGCCTTTGCTGCTTGTTACTGGTTTAAACAGAATGTGTGACAGTGTGCAAACTAATGAGCATCTCACACAAACACCTTCAGGTCAGGCGCCATCCTCAAAATCAATTGTAAAATATTAGTCTTTATTATTATGTGTAGTGCATTTAATTAAAGAAATGTGTTTTTTCTTCTTCATCATCTTTATCTTCATTTTGAATTTTTTTTTCTTTATTAAAACTAGCTTATAATATATATATAAACTTTTAGGGCATATATGTCATCCTCAAAATAAAATGTTATATATATATATATATATAAATATATATAAAAATAACAATAATAATTATTTAATATATAATTACAAATAAACATATTTATTAAATAAATAGCATTTATTTTACATTTCACTTTTTCTATTATTTAGAAGTTTTGCATTTCAATCATTCAAAATAATTAACAAAAAATGATTTATATAGATTTACATATAATTACAATTTTAATAATAAACTCTCTTTTAGAGGAATATAATTTTTCATTATTCCTATTAATTGCATCACAGTTTTTTTTTTACATTTCAGTCAGCATAAAATAGTTAAAATATTGTAATAATTTAAGTAAAATTAGTTGCATCACAATAATTTGTTTTAGATTTTTTACATTTTGATCAGAATAAAGACTAAAGTTTTAATATTAAATAAATAATTGAAATAAAAGTGAATACATATAGGTAATTAGAATTATTAATATAATTAAATATTTAAAATGGTTTATGCACAATTTAGATTCCTATTTATTCCTTTTGTTCTTGGGTTGAAATATGATCTGAAAGTGTTTTTGACAGTTCAATAATTGTGGCATGATTTTGCATCAATGCACTTGTGTGTTTTTATGACTAAAACCTACTTTATCTCATCTTTATCTCAAGAAATATATACATGACCGAAGGTCAGTGAAAGTGGAGTGGCGGTCCTGAGTTCTTAAATCATTTATCATTGTTTCTCATGTCAGCCTCTTTTCATTGTTTTACATGTGATTCACACTCCATATCTTCAATTTTTTCAAAGAGTCTCTTTTTATTCAATTTTATTCGATTATTAGAGATCTAGCAGCCACCTAGCGTTAGCATGTGAGCTCAATATCAAAAGTTGCATTGACTCTACACAACAACAAACAAGAAGTTATTATTGAGTGAGGTACATTTTAGAGACAATAGTGTTGGTTTTCTTCTGCTTGGCCAATGAAATTAATTTAAATCAAAGCCTGAGCTCAACATTTGTGTGTCTCAGTGCATCACTGCCACGTTTCGCTCCTGAATTTCTCTCGTTTTTGAATGAATCATTTGAGTCAATGATTCACCTCCAGCCACTACATGTGCTTTTATCTGAGTATTCGTGTGTGTGTGTGTGTGTGTGTGTGTTGGTTCCCACAGGTGTAGAGTCTCAGCAGTCACTTAAGGGTGTGTAATGTAAACCTGTAAAGCCAGGACCGAACAAGTGCAGTGTCCTCCATACAGACAGCAAACGAACTTACGAAGTGTGTTCTGATCTCATTCGAAATGTGGAGAGACTCTGTCTTTGTCTTGAGCACAGATGCTGTATAGATCCAGTGAAACTGATACAGACAAACCTCTACAACACAAGCTTTTAAAGACAGGTGGACAAAACCCATCCTACACTCTTTAGAAAGCTTGAAACTTTGCTCTAGAACAGCACATCTTGCTTATTTTGACATGAAGCCGGTCTGTTTGATCTGATGAATGACGGAGAATCAAACGGAGGGTTTGTTGAACTGAAGGTTGTGAGGAAGGACGTTTGTGTCTGTGCTTCAGTGTGAACGAATGCAGAGCGACAGAGCTGTAAGTGAAGCTGCAGGGAAGGGCAGAATACACAGAGAAACACACATCACAGACCAGTTTCATTTATGATCTAGATGTTTTCCCTCTTGGTGAGTCGTGGGATATGTCTAACTAAAATGAGAATGCAAAGACCAAAATCTTGATGCATCTTGATGTTTTTGTGACCAGTGCAATATCACTGAGACCCAGAGACAGACTCGGCTCATATATGATGCTGGCACAATGATTCAGTCAGAAATATAGAAATAAAAAAATAGAATAAAATATATTTTAATATATCCATATAAAATAATTTACCTGAAAAATAGATATGATTAAATATAACTATTTATTTAAAAAATACATAAAAAATTGCATGCATGAACCTGTAAGTGGAACATGAAGTAAGAAATATAGAAATAAAAAAATCCCTAAATATATTTTAATACATGCATAAAAAATTATATAAATTAATTAAACTGAACAATGGAAAATGTATATATATATATATATATATATATATATATATATATATATATATATATATATATATATATATATATATATATATATATATATATAT